>NW_023596746.1:11280038-11306362 GCF_011947565.3 Pollicipes pollicipes
CTTGATGCTTGTATTGTCATGCGGTGCACCCCCATAGCCGAGAAGGAGCAGTGGAAGATGATTTGGTGACGCGCGATGGCCGTATCGAGGTACCCAGGCTGCCCACGGTAGCGCGCGGTTTTGGCGTCGGTATATTTCGAGTGGCACACTCCTCGCATATTTGACAAAATTTTGGGGCGGCATTGCCCAGTCCTGAAGATTTGAAACGGGTTTTGAATGGTTTTTGTGAGTTTCCGGACGTTGAGGTGCTCGCCCGTCGGCCCTGCATGCATGGATTCCAGGACTCCTTTCACCAGCTGGTTGGGCAGGACGATTTGGAAATCCTCAGCATTTCCCACCCCTGTCCTCACAGTGCGACAAAGTAGGCCATCTGACTGCTTGAGATGACCATATTGGCTCCAAAAAAGTTTTCTCGAGGGGATCCGCTGCATGGTCGGACGGTTTTTCCTTGTCTTTGACCCACTAAATGTCGGTAGAAATTGCCGAATCTTTGATTTCTCTCCCGCAAAAAGGCATTTGGCCATGATGTCGCGTTTGGCGAACTGTCCCCTTGGACGGTGTCCGCCATGTTGTTTGGAGAGCGGTCCTGCGCGGCTGTCCCAGACGCTGCCCGGGCTGTCCTTGCCGGGGATCCGGGCGGCCGACTGCCCGCTCTCTGATTGGGGCCGGGGCGGCGGCGGCTGGCCCCGCGCCGACGAGTGACCCGTCATCTGGAAGGGGGCGGGGCGTGCGCGTTTCTTGTGACGGCGGCGGCCGCGGCGGTATGAATCGTATTAACGGCGTTTCGCAGCCACGATAAAAAGTCTCTCGAAATGACAGGACCGTCTGGCAGGCGACCTCTCGGGTAGACGGTGGCATATGGGACATGTCAGCATCGCCACGAGCCATGCCGAACTCTGTGTAACGTGAAATGGATCTCTTGGATGTCAAACGTTACATAGATCTGATGCATCCATTTGTCTGGACGGGTCGATTCGGTTTGCTCACTCGTGACCTGCCGTACCTGACCCACGAAGGGTCCCGGCCTGACCGGGATTGTTGTCACTGGATCTAAGTCAGCTGATGGGCCGGCGCCGACAAGGCAGGCGACGGAAGCACGAGGCGGCGGAACGCGACATCAGTCAGACAGCGGCACCGTTGGGGACATCCCCACCCAGAATGCACTTGGTGTTTTCGGTGTGGTTGCTGTGGCAGTGTTTCATGACCACAGAACTCGGGCAGTGCAAGTGTTACTGTCGCGAATCCTAGAAGTCTGACTGACATTCATCGCATTACACGCGGAAAAGCGCCGGCTGTCCGCGTGGGAAGAGTACCGGCGGCCGTTGCCCCGGGGACGGCGCGACTCCTTTTGCTGCATCTCCAGCTGAGAGATATCGGTGAGAGGTTGTTGCACAGGGAATGCAACACCGTGTACTCAAAAGTTTTGACTAGCAGGTATCGCCACGTGCTACAAGAATACCAGAATCGGGATTAAGACCTGATTTAGTATGCTGTACCAAAAGCTGGCGGTGTTGCCCTAGCGGCATCTTTGGTTTGTTTGTGGCGATGAAGTGTAGAATCACGCTTGTCAGTCGCAAGACACTGCTTGAAAACTGATTATGTAATGTTTTCAGCTACTGCACAGCTTGCCAGTTATGAATCTTGTGGTCTAGGCTGCCGGCTGTTGGATGCTTGTGGAGTGCTGCATGCGAAGTAATTGATCAGGGTGTGCTCAGGTACATTTATGTTGGAGCTAAGGGTCTGGTTACTTTTCAATATATGAATATTGAGATTTTTGTTTGATTGGCACTTCAATATGCAACAGGAGACATGAAAGGCACTAATGTAATTTAAATGTTTGGTATGATGCAATGTTGTGCACATACCTGACATGACATTTAACGGAAGGAGTGGTCAGCATGCACTGCACTGCACTGAGTAGGTCATCTGATGTCACAAATTGGCTGGATTTTCTGGCATAATTCAGCTTATGTGAAAGTGTTAGTTATGTTTTTTCCAGATCATGAAAGAATCAATGTGTGTTTATTGGTGGGCTGTGCTGACGGCGACCCTACCTCACCTCCGCCTAATGTGTGTTTCTCATTGTGTCCAGACACATTGTTTTCATTAAATGCCATTAAAAGTTGCCGTTTTGTGTCTTTCCTTCAAATCACCAACCAATGTCATCAAATGATGCCCAAAAACAGGCGATCGTGGTGTGAGTCACTCTTACCTTAGTTTTTTGTAATATTCTAGCAACAATATGAAGCGGGCGAGCCAACATTTGCTAATGCACTTCAACATTGTTGGAGAAGGCCACTATCACAGAAAGGCAATCGCTCCATGCAACTGCATGCGGCATTAACTTGGCATTGAACATTAAGCTGGGCTTAGTAAATGTATCCAACGTAAGAGGCAAATGGTGTAGTTAATGTATTTAATGGATGCAATGGTTTATGTTGTACGTGAAATGAATAGTTGTGAGCAACATAAATCATCTTTATAATTTACGCTAAGTCTCATGCTGAAATAATGCTACGTAGGATACAGAGCCATCAAATCAGTTTCGACATAGAATGGCTGCTTGTGCAGGGAATATTTCAGATTTGTGACATCTATAGAAAATGATGTTTTATGTTAAATATCGTCATATTCTGAACGCCAGCGGTAACCCTATCCTCATCATTGTAGCTGTTACACAACATCATTCCATAATCCATATCAGCACAATTTCCTTGTAGCAATATGAGCAAATGTTGCGTACTAGGTGGTGCAGAAATATATCAATACAACATATTGCATTTATACAAAAATGTGCATAATAGGCGCATGGTTTGGGGCAGTCTAAGGCTCATCGAAAATTTGCATTGTGCCTTGTGTGTGCCTTGAGCCAATGCTGCATTGGGTTCAGATACTGATGTGTCTTCTGGATCTATCTAAGCTGCCCGTTTCACTACAGCTGCTTAGGTGTACTTTTCCTTCCCTGAGATCAATGGAGGGAAGTTAAAGTTACAAATTACGAGCCTTGATCAGGAATATAAAAATTATGTCATATTAAAGTTCCAAATATATATTTTTTCAGGTTTTGTAATGTGAAGGCAAGCTTTCCAGGTTCAGTTATTCAGTGTAGCCGGTGATAAAATGCATGTATTCATCTTACGCCAAAAAACCTTCCTACAAATGGTTTTAGGGAACATGGTTACGTAGGCCGTAGGTCTGTGAGGTGTTTAAGCTCCTCAAGATCAATCAAATACGTGTTATAAATTTTGTCATGTCAGGGCCCCTGTGTAGTACAGCTCGCCGTTATGGCACTTATTATAATGCTTACCATCCGGCTATTAAGCAGAACTGCTTCCCAATCGGAGGTGCTTGCAATGTTACTACACCATGGTTGCTGCACTGGTCCTGCGGCAGCGTTGCCGGCCCCGCACAGCAGTGGCCGTCAGCATCACAACTTAGGAACCTAACACAGTGCCTGGTCTTAACTCTGGCCGCAATGGGGACGACCAGCTTTGGACCGCTACCGTCGCAAAAGGTTCCATGCGTCAGACACAGTAATGCTATGCACCCCAGCCAGGGACTGGTGCGTGTAGCCCGACGGCTGCTTTACACCTGTCAGGTATATTTTACAGATATAAAAAGATCTCATGCGTATTTCTTGTGATAACTTCCATGTTTCACAGCACAGCAGCTGCATCGTCAGGCTATA
Organism: Pollicipes pollicipes; assembly: GCF_011947565.3. Lineage (NCBI taxonomy): Eukaryota > Metazoa > Arthropoda > Thecostraca > Pollicipedomorpha > Pollicipedidae > Pollicipes > Pollicipes pollicipes. The sequence goes on from NW_023596746.1 coordinate 11,283,727, forward strand.
CATAATATGCATATACATTATATATATATATATATATATATATATATATATATATATATATATATCTGTATATATACAGATTTGTATAGCAAATCGAAATATTGTTACACTCAATAGTTTTATCGTCAGCCAGTGACTGTATTCACTCTGTGTTCCATCTCTACCCTGCTGAAATGAGTTGGCGGTAGGGGGGATTCAATCCCACGCCTGGACATCGTGGCACGTACATGGATCTACGCTTCGCCTGATAGTTTGAAAATGAGTGCCACGGCGCACACTTGATCCCGGAAATAAAAAAGAATTGTTCAAGCTTCATTTCTATGCACTTTTTATGCATCTGTATGTTAAAGATTTACAAAGCCGTGAACCTGAAGAAGGGCATTTTAACATCGGAACCACACGGCTAGTCGTGAAATGTGCGCCGCTGCTAGCATATTTTATGCTGGACTTTGCCCCTCCCCCCCCCCCCAGTTTTTGCAGGATATCGTCAGAGGCGGTCCCTCGTCAACTGTTGCTGACTGCAGCAACTGGCTGTGGAGCAGAGTTTCAGCAGCCACCAGGTGTAGCAGCTTAGTTACTACCGTGTCATAATCGGCGACTTCCCGCTGCAACGAGGTGCGTGACAGCATCGAGCTGGAGGGGCCTGGAGCAGTTAGCTGAGCAGCAGGTCTTTGCTGGCATCCTCCTGTCCCGGGAACGCCTTTTGTACGTTATGTGAGACACTGGCCAATAACACATCGGAAGTGATGACGGCTGGGTCGAATCTCATTTGGGACGGTTGGACATGCTGAGAGACCGGAGTGAGAGACACGAAGCAGACAAGAAGTCCCCGAGGGCCGTTTCAACGGATTCGAGTTTCCTGCTGTTCCTCTGACAATGGGCTCTTGGCAGCGCCATCCAAACACAGAGGAAGAAGTGATAAGACCTGTGCGTCTGTCCATGCCGGAGTTTGCGACGCCGCGAAAGACTTGAGGTCAGCGAAGGACGCGGTCACCGTTTGGCCCGCGTCACTGAATCAGGAAACTGGGATATGGGTGCTGGATGATGCCATGTTCCCAGGTCTTGCCAGGTAATGATGCCAGGTCTTGGTCGGAGTTTTCGGTGTGGGTTTACTGAGACGCCGGGGAAGGGTTTATTCTCTGTTGGATGTGGTCGTAATCAGGACCGTTCCACGCGCAGTGGACTCGACCTGTGGCGATATGGCTATAGTGGAGCGAGCACTGGTAGACGCCGTCTTCCAAACCGCGGCTAAGGCGCAATTGCTGACAACGCGATGATGGATGATGAAACACCTGCGGGCTGGACGGACTAGAACAGATTGATGGCGCTTGGGCGGAGGTAGTCACCAGAGGTCCCGCTGTGAGCGGCTGAGCTCCATCGTGGTAGCACGCAGCCGGGGCGAGTGTACGTAGCTCGACGAGAGGCGTGAGGCCGAATTGGTGTTAAGTATGAGATGCACCGCTATCGCCGAAGTTCTGCTGTTCCGGGGTCCCGCCTCCGGCTCACTGGTACACCCGATGCGGCCAAAGTCACGTCTGTATTTGACACCCGTCACAGGCACTCCTAACGGTCCCCGCGGCCGTGTTCCTTGCCTGGGACAAGAGGAAAATGCGAGCACCTAGGTGGCACTCGCCAAACTGCGCAAGCATTCACTGGTTAGCACACAGGTGTGTGCACCTGTGTGCACCTCTTGACACCTTACACTGCCGCCCGAGGCGCTCCGCCCCACGGCCGCCGCTAGGGCAGCAAACACATCGCTCTGGTCAGCGCTGAGTACTTGGAGCGTCTGGTTTGTGTCCTTGTCGGCAGTTGCTGTGGAAACGGCTGTGTTTACCCAGCAGCGTTCCTGAAATACAGGTATCAATGACACATTGCTTGAAAATACGTATCTTAGGGAGGAGAGAAGCATGACATATCCTGACACCTCTTATCACGCGCCCGGGTGGCCAGACAGATACCCTTCGCTTGGGTGGGGGAGGGGGCGGGGGCAATTTGACCCCCTTGGTGATATCTCGGGAACTAAAAAAGCTACAGACACCATAGTTCACAGGGTATGTTGGCCTGTACGTCAACTCACTTAGGTCAAAGTTCCAGGTTCCTAGGTCATGGCTTTTGGGTCCAAAAAGGTCAAACAAGGTCAAGTTCCGGGTTGGTCTTCAAAGTGTTCCCAGAACCTAGATAACCGCTTCTAAGCAAAAGGTCACATTCCCATTCAAGGTCGGTGGCCTTGTTCTACCTTTTTAAGGTCAAGGTGACCAAATCATACAAAATTGCTTTTTGTTTTGCATTTCACTAGGCGACATATATTACGCTAGGCAGTACGTTCCTAAAACAAAATGTTGACGCGGTCATTTTAGGTCAATGATCTATTCTGACCTGTAAGAAGTCCATACAATATGTATAATGCGGTTCCTGCCACCAATAAATTCGAAACAGGTACCAGAAACTATCTCGTACAGCAAGCCCTACAGCAACAAATCAGGTTGGTTTTGACCATGCGCGACCTTCATGCCTGACCTTAGGTTCATATATTTGCTCATTCAACTGCTGTGTGGCCTAAGAAAGCATCTTAGAGGTGTATGGCTTCGCCCAACACTCCGTTATTGGTTCAGACTGAAGGATTCCCTAGAACTTGCCTTCGCTGATACCATGGGCTGACTGACCTGCCATAGGCCAGCGATCTTACAAGGTACATCTAAATTTGTGACGCCAAATAATCCTCTATTTAGTGGTCTAAAGCTATGCAAAATTGGGCGTAGCTATGCCGCACCGTTTGGAAACCATTTTGGAAAAACCTTCGGGGGGGGGGGGCAATTTGATCCCCCACTCGAGCGCGTGTGAAGCAATATCAGCTTGTGCCAGGATGTTTTGACGTGGCGGCGAAGCCCACATTTCGACCACCACGGTGAAGAGAGCCTTTTCAGTTACTATCATCATCTACCGGACTTGTGCTGGGCTCGAGCTGAATCGTGAATCGGCTCAAAAGCCAGCCTTTTTGGGTGAGCCGCGAGCCGAGCTGATCGTTCGGAAATACACTGCTTTGAGTCATGAGATTTATCACATTCTTCGTATATTTCGTGAGCCGAATCGTGAGTCGATCATTTTTAACAATGCCGCGTCAGTAATGCCGTGTCATATGGCTCAAACTAAATAGGTAACATGTGGGAGCTCAGCACGCCCCAGACAAATGGGCAGGCCATTTCAGATTGTTAGAACGAACGTCATGCAGCAATAGCAATAAAGCTTTTTGCAAAACTCCTCGCCACGTTACGCGTCACACAGATCACGGTTCATCACGACCCACGCCATGCCCGCCCTGGAATGGGATGTTCGCTTCCTTGCGCATGCGCATAACTCGGCTGCGGCACCCAGGATGTTTGGTTCGGCTTGTTTCCATCCCCAGGCAGACGGCCGCGTCTCCAGTAATGTCGGAGCCTATAGCCCGGGTGACGGCCGGCGACAAGTTTCAGAACCATGCGCCTTGTGGTGTCTGTTACAACTGGGCCCACGCCACACACGAGCGGTGCCGCGCTCCTTCCTGCTTATGTGCACAATGGCCGGCACGGCAGTGGGCGAAATACTCATCAGTTCAGAGTCGGCTGGCAACAGAACAGCTTTCAGGGGTGCAGCCAGGAAGCGGGCCGAGCACCCGGAAATTTTCCTACGTCCCGAAATCTCTCATTTTCATAAAAGAGGAACCCTGACGAGCTGAAGGGAATGTTGCACATTTGTATGGCGTTTTGAAATGAAATAACCATCTTAAAGAACCTTTTGGTGCAGTTCACGGTCATGTCCTTTTGGAGAACAGAAATGCTCTGGTTCCTGAGTTGCATGGACGCAAAAGCGCGAAAACGTTTGTTGGAAGTCTATTTCAAAGTCGCCTTGGCATTAACGACGTCATAGAAACGGCATGCGATCGCAGTCATACTACATGCTGTTTTCTGCTCATGGTCAAAACAGCATGGCGGCTGATACATTGGCAAAGCGATGACGCGGCACGTATGATAAAATGCGTGGAAGATGATAGGCTGCTAGCAAGTACCACAATCGCGCTGTTCACCAGTGCCGTGTTACTGTAATGAGCGAATGTGAAATCTGGTGCCCCGAGAAGAAAAAAATCAGTTTAACACGAATGTTTGAGTGAGCTCATTGGAGCTCACTTCAAACATGGGGTAATATCTGAAAAATTTGAGGGCAGAAATTGTGCTTCCTTGGGACACCGCAAGCTACCGGGTGAGGAAAATTAACCTTAGTCCAGTGAAAACAATGTTTAGGGTTGGTGACACCGATGTAAGTATTCCCCAACTGAGAGGCGTGAGCGACGGCAACCTTGTTGGGGTTTTCTTTCCGATCAGAGACTATAGGGCCATCGATACATCTTCAGAAGGTTGGGGAGGGGCTCAGTTCGTTCTGGCTCCCCTATTTTTCGCGCCAGTGATCCGGGGGTATCTCCTGGGTTACTTGGTTGCAGGGGCAGCGGCACCATTAGAAGCAGGATAGTTGGGGCAGGATTTATCCGTCTCCAGACACTTCCAGCATCCACAGGCAGGCATCCGTGCTAGATTGGCCGGCCAGCCTTTGTTGTCGAAATGTCCCCATATGGTCCTTTTCTAAAGCTTAAACCCTCCCCTCCCCCATTGCCGATCTCCCCCCCCCCCCCCCCGCCCTAACATTTTTTCCTGAATCCCGTCTTCGCTTCTGCTTCCGACAATCAGAACAATTTCAATGAGCTGTTGACAATATTATCCATCAGTTTGCAAGAAAAATTGTCGTGAGGCCCGCGGGTAATAACTTAATAGGTGCAGATGCTTATTGAAACGTCCCGAGCGCATGACGTCCAAATATCAAAACGTTCAGAATCGCACCATTCAGCGTTCATGACACCAGGAAATTGTCCAACATCTCTGGACAGAGCAGAATCAGGGGATCCAAGCGTCCAGCGTCAAAGCCGCAGGGACTAAAAGCTCAACGCTTAGCTTACGGGAGATCCAAAGGTTGGGATGCTGTCCCACTTCCTGGCAACCCTTAGCCTCTTGGTTCGAATATTCCCGATAGAGGACTGCTGTAGCCAAATTCGCCCGCCTTCGTCGACGAGTGACGTCATGGGGTTCAGTGCCGCTCTGTTAAACCACTGTGCATGGGCATGGACGGAGTCCTGTTTATGCACGCAAACGTTGCCGCGTCAGCAGAAGCCCGGCAGCAGGCGTGTTAAAGTATTCAAACTCCGATCGCTGGCCCGTGGCATCGAAGACAGCTGGTTACTTGGCAGATGCTGCACGGTGGTCGTGGAAGGCACTGGGGGATACTTGCTGTTTGGTGTTGTGGACTGTGGATGAAATTATTTGCGGAATATGGCTCCGTTATTTACTGCATGTAATGGTGATGTTTCACAACTCATTTTTTGAAAGGTGTTCATGCATGGCTGTTGCAGTGCCTTTCAAACATAAAATACATTTCACAATGCTGTTGTACCCATACTTAGGCCTGTTGTTGGAATTTAACCGTGCTAATTGCAGTGAACTGAATATTTTCACACGATATTCAGTTTATTGCAATTCAAGCAAATCTGAAGCACACACACTGCACATGCAGAGAAAAAGCTCAGAATTTAGATGTGTTTAATCACATGCATGCCACTTCACATCCATACACACAAAACATATTGTTGCACAGGCGCCTAGGTAAAACTGGGTACGCCTTATCCGTATGTTTCCAACAAGTTATGTAGCCAGCTTCCATGCACACTTTTTACACTATTTACCGACCGACGTCACATTCAAATTAACGTACACGTACAAATTCCTCACAATCCTTCCGCCTTACACACTTCGCAACACTAACCTTGATGATTGGTTATGAGTTATGCCGTAATGACGCATTTTAAGGCGCGCCCGGTTGGCCGGTTAGATACCCTTCGCCCGGGTGGGGTCCATTTGACCCTCTGAGATCTCGGGAACTAAGAATGCTGGAGACAAAAAATTCGCACGGTGTTTTGGCGTGTACGTGAGTTCATTTGCGTCAGATGTTGATGCTCCTAGGTCATGACCTTCGGGTCAATGAGGTCAAACACGGCCAAACCCCAGGCTGGCCTCCCTTGTGCCCCTAGAGCCTAAATACGCCTTATAAGCAAAAGGCCACACGCTCATTCGAGTTCAATGACCTTGTTTAACCTTTTGAAGGTCATGGTAACCAAAATTATACCAGACTGCTTTGAGTTTTGCAATTTGAATAAGCGATAAGGATTACGCCAGGCAGCGTGCTCCTCAAAACAAAATACTGACCTGAGTCATTTTAGGTCAGTGACTTACTCTGACCTTTTATAAGTCCATCTAAGATGTATAATACGGCTCCTGTTATGAATAAATTCGAAATTTGCACCAGAAATTGCCCAATACAGCAAGCTATATAACCGTGCAACACGTTGGTGTCTACCTTGGTCTGGCCTTCATGCCTGACCTTGGGCCAGTTTATTGTGTTCATTCTATTAGTGTGTTGTCTAAAAAGCATATCAGAGACATATGGTGTCGTCTAATGCTCTGTTGTTGCATAAAAATGAACGATTCCATAGGAATTGACTTCGCTGAATTCATAGCCCGACTTCACAAGAGAACGCATTACTCGGTCCTGTGCTCATAACAGAGAAGGAATCACACAGTCCAGTGCTCCTCACAAGGATGAAGCACCCGGTCCGTTGCCAATCACAGAGAACGCAGCACCCGGTCCAGAAGAATGCAACGCCCCGTGCTCTGCCCCTCACTTGGCAGGTACGGTTCTCCGCACTAGAGCATTAAACAGATCGAAAAAAGCCCGGCTGTGGGTTCGTTGAAGGATCGGAGTGGATCTTAGAACAATTTTTTTACAAAACCAAGGTAGGACAAGGACATATTTCAAAATCCTAGATTTTCAGCATTTATAATCCTAGATTGTTTTCAGTATTTTCTACCGTCTAGTTTGGTATACTGATAGCCTGCTAGCAATAATAGCAAATCGACCGACTGGGCAGGCCGTAGAAAGTGCGCTGATTTGTCGCCATCCTGTCACTGAAGTGAGCGACCGACTAAAAATCACGGAATGTTGTTATCGCCGGTTTGGATGGAGTCTAAGAAAGATACTGTGGGACCGTAGGGTACGATAAAGGGTTTTACGGAAAGGCTTCCTGGTGTGGGAATTAAGGTATTACCATTGCAGCATAGGGAAGGTTGTGGAGTGCGCGCTGTAATATTTTGTCCTGTTCGTTTCCAAAACTGTCGGTCAGAACCACTTTTTGGCACCAAGCGTGGCGTGAAAATAGACATTTTTGTCGCCGACGTTACGCACCAAACCGGCACGTTTTACCACTCCTGCAGCTGCACTTTACTGAAATGACATCGCAAATTGCGTTTTCGCTCTTTTTATTTACGAAGCAATAAGATGAACCGTTCTTTAAAATTGGGATGACGTTAGCCACCATTTCTACTGTCCTGGTTGTGCCGAGTCTCCAAAAAAGTTAAGGGGGCAAACTCAACACTTGGGGATGATTGTATATTGGGGGGGGGGGGGGGCAGTGACCAGCCCAAAAGAATACAAATAGTTAGCCATAATTATATTTGTATTGACCTTGAACGCCGCCTGGCCAGTGAAATAACAGCATTTGAATGATGTTATTTGGGCGACATTAATGCCTAGGTCACTTTGAAATAGTCTGCGCATCTTCGCGGGCACGTAGCTCAGAAACTAGATGGTCTTAGGTTTTAAGAAGGAGGGGATGGGGACTGTAAACTGCACCGAATGATCTTCGATATGGCTTTTTCAGTTCAAAACCCCATGCATATGTGTAACACTCCATTCACAGGGATGGCCTGTATTTTAGGCCCGGGACATGGAACGCCGCTTTTTTTTACTTAAACTGCCTGACGGAAGCGTTAGCCAGCTGATTAAATCTTGGAATTCGCAACTCAGCGCATCACTCGATAGACTTGGGGAGGGGTCAACTTGACATTAATGCCCGGCCGCAGGCCGTCAGAACCATACACGACAGTTGCCGCGCACATGTCGATCGGGGCCCGTGCTGGGCTGCTCCGCACCGTCACCCAAGGATATGTGTATCCTGGCGGCCGCTGATTTCCCCCGGGTGATAAATAGAAGATAAATGCATGTCATTGGCACGCGACACGGGTCGCCATCGATATTCAGGACTAGATAAGACATCAGCTATCCGCCAGTACGCGAAGCCGCCGCCATCCTGGATATGCGTTGGAATACTTACATATACATGGATGTACTTGGAATACACCGAACCGTCTGTGCGGGTTACCTGCTACGTTGGAGGGAGCGGGTCGGTATTTGGTGTTGGTGGCAAATACTTCGCTGTTTTATGACTTTCGTTGGCTATATCGCGTGATAGGTCTCTGTAAGCCACAGATGTACTCAATCGGTCCTCCATCTGTGTTTTTCATGTATTGTTATGAGCGGTACGGTGCCATTGGGATGCGCCAATCAGACCGCATGGTTCCCTTTCAGGGCAGAATTTATGGTCTAGTTGGGTTCAGTGCTCCCCAGCTTTTTTACTTTTGATGATGTTTTTTCCAATTTCCTAACTGGGCTGTATGACTTCTTGTATTTAACTTTAACAGGTAAGTACCTTTTGTGTGGTTGTACCTAAGGAATATGGTAAGTACTAATTCCTGTTGAAATAACTTCTACAAACGGGGCATTTCATTCCGCGCCCAAATCCTGCTATTGCTTTGTCATACGCTCCTAGTGTAGATAGTGTGTTTGTGGTTTTGCAAAATCACGGTAGTAGTACTGGTCATGGTGCATTTAACAGATAAATTTTGTCCGGTGCACTATCAAAAGCTTATGATAGGTGCGTATATGTGCAAAAGCTTTGACATGGTGTGCCTTTGATTCTTGGCATCCTGTTCAACTGCATTGCAACAAATATGGTTTATGAAGTGGATATTTGTTGCTCGTTTTTGCACTCTTTAGCATGATTGACAGAGGAAAACTGTCATTGCAGAGTGAAATCTGGCGCTCTGAGATGAGAAAATTCGGTTGAATATGAATGTTTAAGTGAAGATTTTATATTCCAAATAAAACCGCGCTTAGCCCTGAAGTGACTTTTTTCAGTAATTTGCCTATGTCTTTATCGGTCCTGGTTTCGTGTCCAGGGCACTAGGGAGATAATTTGGCCAACCAGGTTTTAAATTGCTTCCCTGCACATTGATACACGTAGCAAAGATAGAAGTTTGAAGCATCATCCAGCAGAGCTATTGTTATTAGCATTGCATGTAGCATTTTCACTGATGTCAGCCACCAGTATAGATGTGAACAACATATGGTGGCAAAGCTGTGTAAAAATATACCACAAACATTGCCTTGGCTTGCTGGTGTATAATCATTTAAGATGGTGTCCATGGCCAGTCAACGTATGCTTGTGGTAATGAGCTCGATTTGGCAGTGTTCACTGACCACCACCAGCAGTGGCCTTGACGAGCTGACCACTAACAGACCTTTGCATTGAAATAAGGTTCTGCTTGTTGTTTGGCAGGCTGTTTTCACCTCTTTGAGAAGAGGGCATTCTTACCATCTACTTTGGCCGTTGAGAACAAATGCTGCAGTGTCTTAAAGCCCGGATTTTAACCCCCAATTCTGACCTCGAATTCGACGGTTCTGTTGCGTGTGTTGCCATCCATTCATGTTTTCTCAGTCGCGTGAAGCGACAACTCGAGCGCCAGCCAGTTCGTCGCCACATTTTGGCGTTTGCACGCGACGCAGCAGGAATATCAAAAGGCTGGACCCCAAGCCATCCTGGCTGCGGGTCACAGTCCCAGTTAGCGGGGTGCCGATGACACGGTGACACCGAAAGCAGCGGGGTGCTTGATATACTGGACGATCATGACTACCGGCAGTGGTTAACGGGGACGCTACCACTACACCACCGGCACCGCCCTGGTGGCAACCTGAAGACGGGTGTGCCTTCATTACCAGGCTAGGCTGCGCAGCGCATGCCTGCGGAGGAACAGTACCTGCAAACAAATCAAGAAAGCAGTGCTGTTCGCAGGACATAAGACAAACTGTAAGCGTCCATATTCTGTCTTCATTTGTCCAGTGGCGTAACCAGCAGATACCGTCCCTACAATTTTCACACCTCTGCAATCGGGCCGTCCTGCCTATTCTCCGCTCTCTGTTAAGACTTATGTGAGACGTGATCTGGGCTTTCGTAGGAAGAAATGGATGTGTTTTGATGTGAGATGTTGAAGCGTATCAATTTGTGCGCGACATTTGCTCAATGTTTTGTACCAATTAGTTGTGCAATTGTTAGTAACTTAATACAGTTGTATTTTCGGTTCGCAGAAAAAGTGCGCGGGAATCCCAGACATTATTCGTGGAAGACTTTTGAGGCGGCCCGGAACGGCCCGGTCGGTCGGTTCAGTACAGTTAGTTGGATATATTATTACTGCTATTGCTGTGATAATTATTGTATAAGTAACTAGCTGGTCTTGAGTGCTTGTAGGTATTCACTCCAGTTACTGAAAACTGACTAACCAGTCCCTGACGTGGCCGGGTGCCTGCTTGGGCGCACAATATACCTGAGCGTGGCAAGTACTAGTGCCCTTCATCTGTCGGTGAAGGCCGATGAAATGGCGAAGGCAGCGGAAGGCGACATCACACCCCGCATGATGTAGATTCGGCAGCGGCTCGCACGTCGGCGTCGTCGGTTGCCGCATTGAGGAGTCCAGCATTGAGGAGTCCAGTACGATATATGGATGTTTCAGGATCGTTGACACCCGACTTTATCTTGTTAAGGCCTTCAAAATCGATTCTAGCTTTATATTACACAGCGACCTCCTCGCTCCGTGCCTTGCGATAGCTCCTTCAGCGTGAGCCTATGTTTCTTCCATTTACCAATATGGCGGCTGGCCCTACGTGCCAGCAAGCGGACCACTCCATTCACTCGTATCTTGTCTCGTATGCCTACGTCGGCTGCGCACTCATCCCCTGTTGTAGAAATGGTGTCATCTAGCGGATGAACTGGGAAGTGACAGTTAACGCAAGACGGTTATAGTCGCACGGATGAAACTTTGGAGTACCCACACGGAATGCAGCGTCACTCAGGGACGGGTCCGGGATTTCGTGAGTGTGTGGAGGGGGAAGAGAGACGCAATATTGTACGCCGTTCCCGAGTCTGGAACGCCTAAAAAATCCTCGCATTATGGCCTTGAAGTCCGGAGATGCTTAGCGTGTTATTTTTGATACGCGACCCCATCTTACTTTGTGTGGCCCGAGAAAACTAGGCGTGCTACGTATCCACATACACGGAGCCTATTAATTTTCTCCAGATCATAGTGATTCTTGTCATATTGAGGCTAGGTGTGGCAAGGTGAGGCTAGGTGGGGGTGTGGGGAGTTCTACGGTGGGCGACGTGTGCTGCTGCCGGCGTCGCTGAATGTTGTGCGCCGCCGGCTGCCGCTGCCACGCCTCCCCCCTAAAGCGAATTTATGATGAGGACCCCATTGGTCAGCATACGAGCCAGATGATATAAGTGCATGACTCGGCACGTTGTGACTTCGGTACACCCGACATCAACACACTTATGTGGACCACAGAGCTAGGATGAAGCGGGCGACCGGGGCATGGGCGAGATGGTGGGCCCGATCAGGCACCATGAACGGCTGTCTCCCCGCCCATAGGTGTGCGCCCTTAAACACGGTAGCGCAATGGCGAATTATGTTGGCCAGGGCCTGCTGGATCATAACCATGGGAGCCCCCCACCCCCCTCCCGGCGTTAACTAATCCACGCAGACTCCACGCACTCGGCGCCCCATCACACTCATTCCAAGAACACACATAAGCTGTCGCCCACGTCAACCCACTCTCCTTGGCTCCCACACGGATGGGACCCCCCCCCCCCCCCCCCCCGCCATTCTTCCAGCGCCTTGGCATTGCAATCGGCTCGTCTGCGTGGGTCCTCGATAAGTTTAGTAAACAGACATGACATGACACTGACATGACATGTAAGTTTACCTAGGACACACTGTATTTCTTCGTGGTGCCAATTTATTTTGAGCCCTTTGACTCACTGATGCCACATGGTTAGAAATCATTAGCTTATGGTTGAAGTCCTGAAATGTATGACAAATGGGAGTCAGGTCATCAGGCAAAACAGCATTTTCCTGGTGAGCAAACACAACACATAACTTCTCCAAAATGATTGGCTCATGAACAGACTCATGATTCAGCTTGAGTTGAACACAGGTCTGGCTAGCATGTGTATATGTGTGAACAATGCTGAAGTTTAGTAGATGGTTACCTGGTTATGATTATCACACCAGACAAACTGGTCTTATTCTGACATGTTAGCTGTGTTGTTAAAAGGTTTTGTTATCTCATGCCCAACATCGCAACCAGACTTGAGCTCATTTATAAGTTGAAACCTTGGATGTGAACTTGTGTTTTTTAGGATGTGCACGCTTGCAGTATATATATATATATATATATATATATATATATATATATATATATATATATATATATATAGACGCTCTAATTTCTGGGTGAGATTTTGCAAATGGATGGTGTATTTTATAAAACACCATTTCAGTTTCAACCATCTTAAACACTGATCCAACACTGGTAGACATGATGAGCTCATGATTAAGCTTATGAAATTTATGAAGAATGTGATAAACTCATGACTCAAAGTAACATCTTTTCTAGTGAACTGACATAACTCACAACCCACTTTAAAATAATTGCCTCCTGAGCAGACTCATGGTCCAGCTTGAGTCAAACGCATGCCTGGTTAGCACACACATCTGTGTGAAATTCTCCATTTTTGAAAATGGATACTATGTCATCACCATGACATGGCATCAGGGGAAAGGACATTTCATGCCTAAAATGCTGACTTCAGTTGAGCCGATTCACAATTTTGGGTCCTGGATGTGAACTTAACTTTAAAAGTTGTATGTTAGCGGAATCTATCAAATGTAGCATAAGCCTAGTGGCAGAAATTGCAGCGCATGCACAATGGATCGCAATTGCTAAGAGGCTACTACACAGTCAACACCAAATTATGCTCATGACCAAGGTTGCAATGATTGCCAATGTACAACATACAAGTTATTTCATGGAATTTTTTTAAACATTTTGTATGCAAAAATAATAGTAGATCCAGCTTAATTTAGCCAGACCTCGTTTTGGAAAACCAGAGCGCTGGGCTCAGCACACCTATCCTCAGTAAAAGCACAACTAAATGAATAATCGTGAGAAATTATGAAGTGTGTTGAAAAAACCTGGTAACAAGCACACAAATGCTCAATAGGCTGTTGCGTTCACCAAGACGAACATGAGGAAAAAGCTTGCCATGTGTATATCTGGCCCAGTTGAGAATCTGGTCTGATGCGATCTGATCTCATGAAGCTGGCAAGGATGTTAAGGTGGGGTTAGGTAGATAACTAAGAGAAGTAAATAACTGTATATACGTATATATTTATGTATGTATATGTGACTGGCTTGTATGAATGCTTGCATTTGATGCTGATGTATATATATATATATATATATATATATATATATATATATAGATATACTTATATATATATATATATATATATACATATAGGGAGAGAGAAGAGAGAGAGAGAGAGAGAGAGAGAGATAGAGATAGAGAGAGGAGAGAGGAGCGAGAAGAATAAAGGAGAGATGAGAGAGAGATAGAGGATGAGAGAGAAGAGAGAGATGTAGATGAGAGATGAGAGAGAGAGAGAGAGAGAGAGATAGAGATGAGATGAGAGAGAGATAGAGAGAGAGAGAGAGAGAGAGAGATGAATGAGAGAGGAGAGAGAGAGAGAGAGGATAGAGGAGAGACAGGAGAGAGAGAGGAGAGAGAGAGAGAGAGAGAGAGAGAGAGAGAGAGAGAGAGAGAGAGAGAGAGAGAGAGAGAGAGAGCGAAAATTGGTTTGCGGTTGTGCGCTCGGTGATACTTGTATTTAGCTGTCTACGGCTCAGCTACGGCTGCGACGCTACGGCCCACTCAGGTGTCAAGGGGATGTGGCGTCGCTTGCTTCCTACCCCGGGAGGAAGGGCGGATTCTGCGAGTAATCGAATCGAATCCTGTATCCCTGAACTTTTTAGACGTGTTCGGCTTATCCACTCCCCTGTCGCACTCCTTTGTATTCCGTTGTGATGAAGTCAACACATGTTAACACATGTCGTCAGATATGTGATAAGGAAATGTCAAAAATGACGTCGGCTTAAATAGTCTATGAAGTCTAAGAAAAAAGGGGAAGTTTGTACCACTCATGGGTCTTCGCAAGGACGCCACCGAAGTTGTCTGGCCCCTCTCAGAGGCTGTTCGGACCCTCAGTTTTTGATGGAGACCTGGCCCGTCAAAATCGGTACCCACATGGTTCGATTTGTCTTGAAAATAGTTAAAACCGAACGTGTAAATGTGATTTTTGCTACAGCGATCATCGTCGCAGTTTTTGTCTTCTTTTTACGTTCCGTCACCGTACAATGAGGCACACTCCACAAACCCAGTCCACTCAAAAGAGCGCGACCTTGGATCTGTCATAATGGGTTCAACTGTGAAACCAACAGCTTAAAACCTAGTACCAGCTGCGAGATGCCATTGAGAACAGACCAATGGTGTTTTCTGCCAATTCTGATTGCAAACGCAGGCAGTTCGCATACCTCGCCCATCAGTCCGCGTTAGGAAAACGGTGAATTAGGGCGAGAATTACGAGCCATTCTTTTGATTTGATAAAATCAATACTAGGCTCGAGAACAACGTGAACACGCGCATGGTCCGCCGATGACGTCAACGATCCTCTCGTATTATGCCTTGCCGAGGTCATGTTTCCAGCAAATTCGCTCCAGTTCCCGGGGCCGTATTGCTAGCAGAACACGTTTCACACATGCCAGTTCAAGACCCTGACCAAACCGGCTGCCCGAAGAAGCCTTAGTCGTGTAAAATCTCCCGTGTCAGGAATGCATGGAAGCAACCGCAATGCCAGCAGCTTTCTATCGCAGAAGGGTAGAATAATGCGCGCTAAAAGTGTCACTAGCGATAATATGCTTTCACGTTAACCAGCGCTGGATGCCAGAGCTACAGCGGAGCGGCTGTAATCTGCTTTTAAGGAACCATCCTGGGCGATTGTAATTATTGGTGGTGACCCATGATAAGGTTGCAGGCTCAGCCCTGGTAGAATTTAGTCCGGCGGCATTTTAAAGCATCTGACGCCCCTCGCCAGATCAGATGGGGTGGGTGATAACCTTCTTGTTTACGACTGCCTTCCCCAATCCTTCGCTGCGCCAGGCGGGGAAGCTGCACAGGCCGCCGCGCCCAAAACGGTCGCGTCTGTTCCTGTGCGTTGGCCAAACGCTATGAACAGCATGACCGCCCGCATGCACCAGGAATCTTTTTGAGGTTAAAGTTTTGTTTGTTTTCCGGTCAGCTCCTGTCGATTGGAAGCACTGAGACCCAACATTCGACTCTTTTCTAAATTGGAGACCGATTCGCAACAAATTCTGAGGAAACGCGGGCACTAGTTCTTTGAAGATCGAATAATTTTGCTACCCTAAATATTTTATGTGATATTTAACAACCATGCGAGAAGATAAGCACGTCTGAGGTGTTCATAATGCAGTTATGCACCAAACGTTTGAGAGAACAATCTAATTATGCGTTTATATTCGTACCACTGCATCTTGGCATGTTTCCATTACATCTCAGCTTGTAGTGGTTCAATTTGATTCGGTATCTGTTGTTTTTTCTTTGATTGCAAGTGAGTTGGGGAATACAAATCCCAGAGATTAGAAGTTAAGTAATGGTGTCCTTTCATAGAGAGCCCACCAAGCAAAGCTATAAAGTTAAATAACACTTTTCAATTTTTTAAGGAAAAGTTCCGGACCTACGTAAATCACGTTACCAGATTCGTGCGTTGGGTTGTGTTCTACGTCAGAGCCAACGACTGCTATGTTGCCGAGACGCACTGATAAAAAATCACTTTCAGTCGTAGTCGCATAAACTTAACATTGGCTTTGCTTTTGGAAACCTAATTTTCTGAGATGGCTCGCTGAATTTTAGAGTTAATACAACATTTTGACCATGGCTGTAAAAGTCGGTACAAGTTGTTTATTACTTATGAACTATCTGTGGGTGCCGAAAGTGCACTGGCACCCTCATCTGGTGAACCCCTGTGCCTCTGGGGAAACCAGAGGTACGGGGTTCGAGTCCCTGCGGTGCCCGCCTTTCCTGCCAAGGTAGGGGGCATATGATGTCATATAGCCTCAGCAGCTAAGTGAGTCGTAAACCAACAGTGACGACAACAACCTGTAACCTATCCTAATGTACATACAAGTGTGATGGTTTTGTTTCCAGTTGAAGTCATAACTGTACAATTTTTGATAAACTTTTACACAACTTTACTATCCCACTTTTATCAACGGCCAACTCTGTCAGCCTATCGATCAATACGTTGAGAAAGAAACGGCAATTGGCAAACAGTGCTGAGCAGCGCGTCCAAATGTGCGTCAAGTGCGTGTCGACGAGTGGCAAGCAAAGCAAATTTTAAAATTGCTTGCCTTTTTTGGTATAGTTCCTTAAAATGTTGTTTGTAGGTTACCTTGATTTTGAAACAAGATAACCACTCGCGGCTCATCGTACCTAATAGGTGCGAGCAATATCTACGTTATGTGAGAAACACACCAAAACGTTAAATCGGATCACACAGTACTGTCGAACTGAAGGTAGGAAGATGATCCTGTCAGAGTTAATTTTCCTGAAAAAGTGACTAAAAAATATCATGCGTATGAGTCCCATAGACTTATCTCAATGTTAAGCACTTCAGGTGAAACATTTTGAACACGTGTTTCTGTAATCAACTGGTTGGTTTTAAAAGCATTTAAAGCCTCCAAGAGTATAGAAAAGAAAACGAAAAAGGGAATTTCCTCCCGTAATGTAGCAATTTTGTCCAATTTTTGCTGAGTTCATGTTCGCGCATGAATGTCTAAAATTGGCCCGTTTGTGGTACACTGCTAATTTGACCCAACCTAGCTTGAAACGTCGACGTGCCAATTAATTTTCACAACCGACTTCCTGCAGCCCAACAAAATTGGTGGCAAATAGTTTACGGCAAGTGGAAATCAACGCATGGTTAAAGCTGCATGGTATATTTTGATATCAAACGATAAGGTATTATCAAGCTCATAACTCGGCTCCCTTACAAGATGGAATGACGCAAATGGTTTCGATCAAAAGGACAATACAAAACGCTATCTTTCGTAGAGAGCATGACTAGAAGTGTTAAATGACCCGCTTTATGATATTCAAACAACATATCAAACACGTTAAAGATACCTCCAAGAGCTCTTATTAATGTCAGAATACGAAATCTATCACAACAAAGAAGGTGAGTATTTTCGTGCTTTACGTCTTGTCACACAATGTCATGTCAGTAACATGGTGATTAAATTCCAGAAATATAACTCTGATCGCCTAATTCGATCTCCAGCCAACATTAGAATAATAGTTGTTCCTTGACCAATAGGCCAGCTTCCAACTCATTTTTTGGAGATAGATTGCGCAAGAAACGGTACATTACTCCACACTTAAAGTGCATGAGAGACAGGGATCGTAAAATATTTCGTTTTAGAATAACCGCTAGCGATAACCATATTGTACGTGAATGTTGTGTTTGTGGGGAATGCCGGTGTCCGATTTTGGGAACTAACACAACGGTGGTGATTTTATCTTCGTCGGCGATGAATTTATTCTCGCTCGGAAAGTCGATGCGGTGGATTCATCCTCAATTCCAAATGTCCCTTTACGTTACTTCCGGCTAAGCTAAGATCACGAAATTTACCCTGATTACAAAGTTTAGGGGACGGAAATCAGCAAGACGATTTGAGGTCTTATCTCCGTTCATGCGTATATAGGTTATTGTCGGAACATAGTGACGAACCTTAATTTAAGTTAGTGCGGGAAGAATGTTGGTTAACGGATCTTCCCGTGGTAAAACATAGATAATTACCCTGTTGACATGGGCAGCTGTAATTCGAATTGAGCCGGGACCCGTTCTTGATCCGAACTATCCGGTCAATGTATACACTCACGCGCCGTTCCGCTGATTCGAATCGTGCGCCGGCGGGAATCCATTCCCGTGAGAGGATCATCCGTTCAGGAAGGGATTTCGTTCGAATTATCGGTGGTCAGCTCTCCAAAGAACTGCCTGGCGCATGCAGTTCTGTCCAAGGCCATATCAGCTTTGTTTGGTGTTGCCGCCTTTCCACTGGTTTTTATTTATTGCTCAAGACAATCCAAGTCCAAGATGGAAAAGAAAGAGGGAGAGAAGGTGAAGTTGACACCATGCTGCTAAAAGTATTCTTATTATTGAGGGCCTTAAGTGGCTAGCAGCACAGAAATGCTCACGTAATTTAACCTTCTTAGGCGCTTGATCTATACAGACAGCAGGCGTCAGCGGTGTTGTCAGCGTCAGCGTCAGCGTCAGCGGGGTCTGGGCCTGCGAATGCCATTTAGAGGACCTCGCAAGTCGCATTGGTCGGGGTTGTCTTCTCGGACACGATGTCCTCTGATCACAGTGCATACATCAAGGGAAATTGTGTGCTGCTCGAGCCGGCCAGAGGCTCATTTGGTACCCATCACAGCCCACCACAGGCCTTCTCCATTGGTTCGGACCCCCTTAGAACGACAGAAGGTTGATAGCATTGAAAAGATGCCTGATGAGTCAACGAGACAGTTGAAGGGCTCCGATTCTCACAGCAGGCCTCAGTAACAACTGGGAGCCCTCTACCCCGCTTCCAGCAGGGGCTCGTTGAGTGGAACTGGGTCCCCTGCGCAAATTATTTGACCCTCTGCGCCCGTATGTGATCTTTTTGCATCAGTGAGAGCGTTTACGTAGCACATCTGATGCTCTGTGACGGTTTTTGATGCACAGCATTGGAGCCAGTGCCGTCACAGTGGCTTGGTTACAGAGCATCAACGCTGGATACCCCGTGGTGTGCCCCAGTTTAAGATCAGTTAGCTTTTCGAACGGGGCGACACCTGCTACATCTCGTCCCGCTGTGCGTGTGGGCTGCCCGAACCAGACTTTGGAATTTGCAGACCGTAAGAATTTAAGATTTGTCAAGAAGTGATATGGCAGGGTTTACGCAGCCCTTAATCATGATACCAGGAAGGTGACGATGACGCGCCGAAGACGGTGAAACTACGTCAGAGCTAGTGACATGGCGCTGTTATTTACCACACCGCGCCGGATCTGTAGGCACGACGACAGAGCCGGCCACGATGAAGCCCGCGAACGGAGGAGCCCGTGCACCTGAAAAAAAAAACATTCAAATGCATATGAAATTCTAAGACTGAAAACAGGGAGCCCTGACAAAACGGCACGCTCGGCAAACAAAGCCATGGTAAACTAGAGTTCACTTTTAGTTGAACCTGGGAAATTCCTTCCACTGTCTGCACCGCAAGTCATTTCACAGCTCCAAATTTATGAACACCTCCAAATCAAATATTTCTAAACGGATGGCTTAGCGTCGTCCATGACATACGATGGGAAAGGTTTTGATAACCCACACCTTTTCTCACTTTGCGAACCCTGACAACCTTTGGGTGAAACAAAATGTTGCAGCTTGTACCGTCGTGACAAACACAAGATTCTCGACCATGGTCCGTCTTGTCCTCCAGCCAGGGCCGTTCACATCACACGAAACTCCCTGCCTTAGGTTGCCATTAGGCGTCATATGAGGCGAAATTCGTGTTCAGATAAAACGCCTTGGTACATTCGTTTGAGATATATAGGGCGGAAAATAGAAGTACTAAATACATCAAACATACTCGTCCAAATTCATGACACGTAACCGGCGAAGCGGAGCAATTGCAATAGCCCGAATCTTAGCCTGGTGATCTTAGCCTGAACTGCTATGATCTTAGCCTGAACTGACATGACCTTAGCCTGAACTGACATGACCTTAGCCTGAACTGACATGACTCTTCAAAATCCAGTGCTCAAAAAGTATGATAAAAATACAAAATTTAGCTTCTAATTTTATGGTAAGATCTTAACGGACAAGAATGCGTTCGTTCGTTTCACCTAGTTACGCAGGTCTACGATAGATATTGCTCGTATGCCTGCTCTGATATTGGTTTGAAGCTATTGGTTTTAGCTGATCTGAGGTCACTGAAGATTTCAATGATTTCTGAGATAATCTGCACTGCCTGTATCATCGTCAGGCATGTCATATATGTCACATCAATACCTGGGTGCAGTTGCACGGATAACCACTGTTTGAATTTTTTAATTAGACGATTTGATTCTTAGACATAGACACAGCGTACTATTGGCGCCGGAACGTGAGGGGCTCCGTATTTCGGACATCAATTTCGAACGAACCACCTAGTATAACTGCACTTAGTGTGTGTTTGAGACCATGTGGCATCTTTTCTTAGTTAAAATGCAAATTAATGAAGCGTTGCTTTCACTCATCATGCAAGGAAGAACGCTGAAAAATCGACTGTAGGTAAAGGCCACCGTGATACATGCTCTGACGTCAGAGACATGACAAGGACGTTCTCCTGGCGCAAAAGCTAGATACCGGAAGCGACTGGACATGATGGAACAAACGAAACAGCAGAGCACAAAGTAGTGCATGACAGATGGCACGGCAGAACAGAAGACTTGGGCGGGGGCAAAAATCCAAGGATTGAGTACAGAGGGCAGAAAGCGGAGGACAGAGGACAAAACGGCCAGAATGAAAAACAAAACAGCTAAACACAAAACCCGCCCGCCCTGGCCAGCGCACACTTATATGTTCTGTTCAAGACAAAACAGAACAGGACAGGACAGGACAGGACAGGACAGGACAGACCCGGCCATGACAGGCTTGTCCTTATGGGAGATTTTCACCGTCACCCAATGGTGGGGCCTCGGGGCCTCCCCGAGAGATGTTGGAAACTAGCAGGCTATAGCCTCGGCAGACACGGCATGTAGAATCGAAGCAAAATCCCAAAACTTGCATTCTCTGTAACTAACCTTTCTTGCCGAGGTGCCAGGTGCAACAACAGCAAGACCGGCCTCTGCTTGATCGGTGACGGGATGTCCATCACCCCGGGGGCCGGGACCGTGCCCGCCGGACCCAACCAGCCGCCTCTGGTGCCGGGACCGCGCCCGCCTGACCCGGCCACTGGCCGCCCCGGGGGCCGGAACCGTACCCGCCGGACCCGCCTGACCGGCCGCCCGCAGCGCTGCCAAGTTAGCTTGCAACAACAGATGAGCCGCCGCGCGCCAATAAAGCTTATTGAGACCCGAGCAAACACATCGGCCTGGTGCCACCCGATGGCGATGGCAGGTGAGCGCGCGCACTCGGCTGGGCACAGCCGCCGGGCCCAGCAGCCACCGCGTTCCAGCAGTATCAGCGGGCACACTCTTTGGAGCGGGTGCGTTGTTCAGTCCGATGCAGCAGGGCCCCACTGTACCGCAAATTGGTGATGCCAGAGGGAACCCTCCTGCGACCGGTGTAAGGTTCGATTTCAATTTAGTACTGCAGGAATAGCGTTTCCTGTCGTTCAAAAGTGTTTGGAAAGATATGCGAGCAGCTGACGACCAGCACAGTCACACTCACGTGTGAAGCATCAACAAATAACGCACCTCGTGCGGCATGACATAAAAATGGATTCGAGAGTTGTCAGCATCATGAAGATCTTATTAAAACCTATGCTGTTTGGAATTGAAGTAGGGCGTTACATCCATGAAACGGTTTCTTACTACGTTCTATAAGAATAGTCACGACGTTTCGGCAGAGTTTTTCTGGCGCAGTTTTGCAGAGTTGGTGCACTAGGTCATCAATCGCCTTGCTAGAGAACTGGCTGTGTAGGGATCTGGCCAGCTCCGGGTATTCAAGCCGATAAAATCGGGCAGATAGGACTTACGTCTCGGTAGCTTTTTTCTGATGTGTTTTTTTGGCACTGTTTTTCTTTTTTAGGAAACACATGCTTTTTAGAGGCATTTGTGCGTACGTTTTACGTACAAAGCAACGGAATGATATCCTGAACAAAAAACGGAAGATTGAACGAAACAGGTACAAGATACCACATTGTGACGGATGCAGTATAGCTTTCTGTGCCACGCCAAGTTTATTTTCACCCTTTAACGAAGCATCGACGATCAAACGATACAAGTCGGATTGATGCCATTAAACCGTATTTAAAGTCGTCTCCAGGACCTCTACCATGCTCAATGGTGTGACTAAATTGGAAAAATAGTCAATTGAATTAAAATGTTATCTTGCAATAATAACTATAGCTGTTGCTCGTAACAGATGCCTTTTGCTTTTGGTACGAATGAATTTGTCGTTTTGGCATTTGTACTTTTTTCATGTATGGGCAGCATCCGTGACCAAAAATTTACTAAAAATAAATCTTACAGAAGGTGGTGTTCCATGTTTTCATGGGGCTATGAACGTAAGCAGTCATCTTGTAGATCTTTTGGTGCAGTTTACAGTCCTGCCCATCTTGAGACCTGAACCCCTCTGTTCTCTGACCTCACGCCTGCAAAGATATGCAGATTATTTCTTGCGGGCTATTTCAACGTTAACCAGGCATCTTCGACGTCATAACAACGCCTTCCAAATTCTG
>NW_023596746.1:11307362-11330785 GCF_011947565.3 Pollicipes pollicipes
TCGTTTTCTTTTCTATACTCTTGGAGGCCTTAAATGCTTTTAAAACCAACCAGTTGATTACAGCAACACGTGTTCAAAATATTTCACCTGAAGTGCTTAACATTTAGATAAGTCTATGGGACTCCGACGCATGACATTTTTTAGTCACTTTTTCAGGAAAATTAACTCTGACAGGATCATCTTCCTACCTTCAGTTCGACAGTACTGTGTGATCCGATTTAACGTTTTGGTGTGTTTCTCACATAACGTAGATATTGCTCGCACCTATTAGGTACGATGAGCCGCGAGTGGTTATCTTGTTTCAAAATCAAGGTAACCTACAAACAACATTTTAAGGAACTATACCAAAAAAGGCAAGCAATTTTAAAATTTGCTTTGCTTGCCACTCGTCGACACGCACTTGACGCACATTTGGACGCGCTGCTCAGCACTGTTTGCCAATTGCCGTTTCTTTCTCAACGTATTGATCGATAGGCTGACAGAGTTGGCCGTTGATAAAAGTGGGATAGTAAAGTTGTGTAAAAGTTTATCAAAAATTGTACAGTTATGACTTCAACTGGAAACAAAACCATCACACTTGTATGTACATTAGGATAGGTTACAGGTTGTTGTCGTCACTGTTGGTTTACGACTCACTTAGCTGCTGAGGCTATATGACATCATATGCCCCCTACCTTGGCAGGAAAGGCGGGCACCGCAGGGACTCGAACCCCGTACCTCTGGTTTCCCCAGAAGCACAGGAGTTCACCAGATGCGTGTGCCAGTGCACTTTCGGCACCTACAGATAGTTCATAAGTAATAAACAACTTGTACCGACTTTTACAGCCATGGTCAAAATGTTGTATTAACTCTGAAATTCAGCGAGCCATCTCAGAAAAGTAGGTTTCCAAAAGCAAAGCCAATGTTAAGTTTATGCGACTACGACTGAAAGTGATTTTTTATCAGTGCGTCTCGGCAACATAGCAGTCGTTGGCTCTGACGTAGAACACAACCCAACGCACGAATCTGGTAACGTGATTTACGTAGGTCCGGAACTTTTCCTTAACAAATTGAAAAGTGTTATTTAACTTTATAGCTTTGCTTGGTGGGCTCTCTATGAAAGGACACCATTACTTAACTTCTAATCTCTGGGATTTGTATTCCCCAACTCACTTGCAATCAAAGAAAAAACAACAGATACCGAATCAAATTGAACCACTACAAGCTGAGATGTAATGGAAACATGCCAAGATGCAGTGGTACGAATATAAACGCATAATTAGATTGTTCTCTCAAACGTTTGGTGCATAACTGCATTATGAACACCTCAGACGTGCTTATCTTCTCGCATGGTTGTTAAATATCACATAAAATATTTAGGGTAGCAAAATTATTCGATCTTCAAAGAACTAGTGCCCGCGTTTCCTCAGAATTTGTTGCGAATCGGTCTCCAATTTAGGAAAGAGTCGAATGTTGGGTCTCAGTGCTTCCAATCGACAGGAGCTGACCGGAAAACAAACAAAACTTTAACCTCAAAAAGATTCCTGGTGCATGCGGGCGGTCATGCTGTTCATAGCGTTTGGCCAACGCACAGGAACAGACGCGACCGTTTTGGGCGCGGCGGCCTGTGCAGCTTCCCCGCCTGGCGCAGCGAAGGATTGGGGAAGGCAGTCGTAAACAAGAAGGTTATCACCCACCCCATCTGATCTGGCGAGGGGCGTCAGATGCTTTAAAATGCCGCCGGACTAAATTCTACCAGGGCTGAGCCTGCAACCTTATCATGGGTCACCACCAATAATTACAATCGCCCAGGATGGTTCCTTAAAAGCAGATTACAGCCGCTCCGCTGTAGCTCTGGCATCCAGCGCTGGTTAACGTGAAAGCATATTATCGCTAGTGACACTTTTAGCGCGCATTATTCTACCCTTCTGCGATAGAAAGCTGCTAGCATTGCGGTTGCTTCCATGCATTCCTGACACGGGAGATTTTACATGACTAAGGCTTCTTCGGGCAGCCGGTTTGGTCAGGGTCTTGAACTGGCATGTGTGAAACGTGTTCTGCTAGCAATACGGCCCCGGGAACTGGAGCGAATTTGCTGGAAACATGACCTCGGCAAGGCATAATACGAGAGGATCGTTGACGTCATCGGCGGACCATGCGCGTGTTCACGTTGTTCTCGAGCCTAGTATTGATTTTCATCAAATCAAAAGAATGGCTCGTAATTCTCGCCCTAATTCACCGTTTTTCTAACGCGGACTGATGGGCGAGGTATGCGAACTGCCTCGCGTTTGCAATCAGAATTGGCAGAAAACACCATTGGTCTGCTCTCAATGGCATCTCGCAGCTGGTACTAGGTTTTAAGCTGTTGGTTTCACAGTTGAACCCATTATGACAGATCCAAGGTCGCGCTTTCCAGAGAATTACACCTTTTCAGCTTTGCAGCATTATACATAGTTCTGTGCGGCGCCACAAAACTTTAGCAGACGTGTTCCTTGTTCCATTTTGAACACAACGGTGTATTTTTGTGTTTTGAGCGTACAGTTATGGCATATCGCTACGTGAATGTGACAATGTGGGTCCGCCACGCGCGTTCCACGGCATCGTTGGTTGCTGCCCGTCGTACGCGTCGGCCGTATATCACCTTGCAGTTTTTTCCCCGAAAAAGGCTCCTTATATTTGCGAGCATGCAGTTCAGAAACTAGAGGGGCTTAGGCCTTAAGGTGGGCGGGGCTGTTAAGTACACAGACTGATATTTAAGATGGTCATTTTAGTTTAAAACTCCAAAGAAATATGGAGTACTCTTTAACATACCCTTCAGAGAGCAAACATGAGCGCGTTTCGCGGTCAGCCATGATGTCGCGCTGAGGATGTCAGTCGTCGAATCACGTCGGGCACTGTACATCAGTGCCGATGTTGACCCAAACCCAAAAGTACCCTCATGTACTTTTGAGTGGACTGGGTTTGTGGAGTGTGCCTCATTGTACGGTGACGGAACGTAAAAAGAAGACAAAAACTGCGACGATGATCGCTGTAGCAAAAATCACATTTACACGTTCGGTTTTAACTATTTTCAAGACAAATCGAACCATGTGGGTACCGATTTTGACGGGCCAGGTCTCCATCAAAAACTGAGGGTCCGAACAGCCTCTAAGAGGGGCCAGACAACTTCGGTGGCGTCCTTGCGAAGACCCATGAGTGGCACAAACTTCCCCTTTTTTCTTAGACTTCATAGACTATTTAAGCCGACGTCATTTTTGACATTTCCTTATCACATATCTGACGACATGTGTTAACATGTGTTGACTTCATCACAACGGAATACAAAGGAGTGCCGACAGGGGAGTGGATAAGCCGAACACGTCTAAAAAGTTCAGGGATACAGGATTCGATTCGATTACTCGCAGAATCCGCCCTTCCTCCCGGGGTAGGAAGCAAGCGACGCCACATCCCCTTGACACCTGAGTGGGCCGTAGCGTCGCAGCCGTAGCTGAGCCGTAGACAGCTAAATACAAGTATCACCGAGCGCACAACCGCAAACCAATTTCGCTCTCTCTCTCTCTCTCTCTCTCTCTCTCTCTCTCTCTCTCTCTCTCTCTCTCTCTCTCTCTCTCTCTCTCTCTCTCTCTCTCTCTCTCTCTCTCTCTCTCTCCCTCTCTCTCTCTCTCTCTCTCTCTCTCTCTCTCTCTCTCTCTCTCTCTCTCTCTCTCTCTCTTTCTCTCTCTCTCTCTCCCTCTCTCTCTATATGTATATATATACATATATATATATATATATATATATATATATATATATATATATATATATATACATATACATCAGTATCAAATGCAAGCATTCATACAAGCCAGTCACATATACATACATAGATATATACGTATATACAGTTATTTACTTCTCTTAGTTATCTACCTAACCCCACCTTAACATCCTTGCCAGCTTCATGAGATCAGATCGCATCAGACCAGTTTCTCAACTGGGCCAGATATATACATGGCAAGCTTTTTCCTCATGTTCGTCTTGGTGAACGCAACAGCCTATTGAGCATTTGTGTGCTTGTTACCAGGTTTTTTCAACACACTTCATAATTTCTCACGATTATTCATTTAGTTGTGCTTTTACTGAGGATAGGTGTGCTGAGCCCAGCGCTCTGGTTTTCCAAAACGAGGTCTGGCTAAATTAAGCTGGATCTACTATTATTTTTGCATACAAAATGTTTAAAAAATTCCATGAAATAACTTGTATGTTGTACATTGGCAATCATTGCAACCTTGGTCATGAGCATAATTTGGTGTTGACTGTGTAGTAGCCTCTTAGCAATTGCGATCCATTGTGCATGCGCTGCAATTTCTGCCCCTAGGCTTATGCTACATTTGATAGATTCCGCTAACATACAACTTTTAAAGTTAAGTTCACATCCAGGACCCAAAATTGTGAATCGGCTCAACTGAAGTCAGCATTTTAGGCATGAAATGTCCTTTCCCCTGATGCCATGTCATGGTGATGACATAGTATCCATTTTCAAAAATGGAGAATTTCACACAGATGTGTGTGCTAACCAGGCATGCGTTTGACTCAAGCTGGACCATGAGTCTGCTCAGGAGGCAATTATTTTAAAGTGGGTTGTGAGTTATGTCAGTTCACTAGAAAAGATGTTACTTTGAGTCATGAGTTTATCACATTCTTCATAAATTTCATAAGCTTAATCATGAGCTCATCATGTCTACCAGTGTTGGATCAGTGTTTAAGATGGTTGAAACTGAAATGGTGTTTTATAAAATACACCATCCATTTGCAAAATCTCACCCAGAAATTAGAGCGTCTATATATATATATATATATATATATATATATATATATATATACTGCAAGCGTGCACATCCTAAAAACACAAGTTCACATCCAAGGTTTCAACTTATAAATGAGCTCAAGTCTGGTTGCGATGTTGGGCATGAGATAACAAAACCTTTTAACAACACAGCTAACATGTCAGAATAAGACCAGTTTGTCTGGTGTGATAATCATAACCAGGTAACCATCTACTAAACTTCAGCATTGTTCACACATATACACATGCTAGCCAGACCTGTGTTCAACTCAAGCTGAATCATGAGTCTGTTCATGAGCCAATCATTTTGGGGAAGTTATGTGTTGTGTTTGCTCACCAGGAAAATGCTGTTTTGCCTGATGACCTGACTCCCATTTGTCATACATTTCAGGACTTCAACCATAAGCTAATGATTTCTAACCATGTGGCATCAGTGAGTCAAAGGGCTCAAAATAAATTGGCACCACGAAGAAATACAGTGTGTCCTAGGTAAACTTACATGTCATGTCAGTGTCAAAATTAACACCATGCAGCATTAGTCGTAAGACCTTTTGCAACATCAGCACAGAATTATTACTGAAAGTTATAAGCAGGAAAACCAATGTTGCTCATCCAGAAGTTTGCGGAATGTCAGCCATGAACCAGACGATATATGTATATGTATATATATATATATATATATATATATATATATATATATATATATATATATATATATATTATACAGTAACATCCAGCCAAGATGCACATAAATTTTTCAACACAATCAGCATGCAAAAGTAATGCTTGTTTGCCTCATGTGATCATCACAACCAGGCAACCATGTACTCAAACAAATGCAACATTTTAGCGCAGGTATATGCACACGCTAAACAGACCCTGTTTGATGTTAGGTGGATTGTGAATGAGCTAATGAGTCGACTGTTTTGGGATGAGTCAAAAGCTGCATTTGTTCACTAGGAAAAATGGTGCTTTGAGTCATGACCTGAGTCGTATTCGTCACACATTTCATGAGCAGAATCATGAGCCAATCATTTCCATCAATGTTGCATCAGTAACTTGTGAGTCATATGACTGAACTTGGTTGGTAGGATGAGAATACATATTGTGTTCTAGGCAAATTAAAATACAATTTCAGGGAGTCCAAATGAACACCATGCAGCACTAATCACAACGCTTTTCGCATCATGAGTTTGTTGTTATTTCTACGCGGCAAACACGATACTGTTGATGCTGGAATCTCCCGAATCTCAGCAAGAACTATTTACTTTTACAACCTGCTTCAGTTGTGAATCAAATGACTCAATGAGAGCACTGCATCCGAACCAAGTCAAACTAAAAAATAGAACAGGAATGCGTCATGAGCGGTATCAGATCCTAAATTCTGTGAGCCGTTACTTCGGTGACTCAAGAAATTTGAGCCAAACCCATGCGTAACGCAAACCACTACTGCCCGAAAACCATATTCCATCATCCGCACTATCCGCAAGACGACATACCCCAAGGCCTGTTGTCCAGGATATATCAATATTCTACTCATCCCGTAGACAATGGTGTTTTGTAAATTGGGTGCAACTGTTTCTCCGGGCACGTTTCCTTACCGCTTGCCCACGATCCCCTCTGATGAACAATAGGCCGACTGCGTCCTTGAAGCAATTCGCAATCAAATGAGAATTGGGGTGCAAACACCCTATAAGGAGGAATTTTTCCCTCCTTTTCCCCATATTTTGTGTGAATTTTTCACTCCTGCCTGACCTTGTCTAATCGCACATGCCAAACCCCTATTTCCCTTTCTGAGGTTTTCATATGTCATCCAAAACCGAGCTCACTTGAAACCACCAACATAAACAAGGCTTCGCAGGACCTGGACACCTATGGCTATGTCCTGCCTCACCTACATCTGTATCATGTCTATGTATGCACAGAGCACGGGCGCCAGGTACCTCCAAGCCCAAGAACCCCAGCGACTCCAGCCGCTGGCGCGCATTATGTTTTGTTTGTTAACAAAATTCATCACAATCGGCAGCTGTGTGCCAAATGCAAGGTTTTCACGCATCCCCTATTTTGTTTTTTGTCTCACCACCATACCACAAAAGCGGAGCCTGGTGCAAGCACCAGCAAGGCCTGGTAGATAATTTTACTCCACGTATTTCTTTTTTCCCGGGAAAACTTGACCACTAAATTGCATCACTCCTGAAATGCATGGGGTGAAAAGTTCAAGAAATGTCTTCTAAATTAAGCTTACAAGATTAATATCACCATTTGAGCACTTATATTAACATATTTTAAGTCAAATCAGCTGATAACAAAATTTTGCGAGAAAAGTACCAGTTTTTATTTTGATTTAGCTACTTTTGTTTTTCTTGATATCATACCAGTGTGATACCACTTTATTCTTCCCTTCTTTTCAATTGTCTTTAGAGCTACCACCTGCTGCTTAAAATGTTGACCAATTTCTCTGCAAGATGCTTTAACTGCAAACTTGTACGTATTTCATGCATAAATTGGATTAATTCGCCGGCCGCCCAAACATGTTTGATATGCACCCAAGCGTGAACAATTTACAGGAAATGAAGGAGGCAATTTGAAGCACGGAACTTATTTTTACCTCCATTTTGCCCTCTTAAACCTTTGGTTAACCGGTTTCTCGGTTCATGGCGGTGCTCAATAATGATAAATCCGAGCCTTTCGAGCGTCTGACTCGCCAGGCTACCTGGCAAGGCTATTATAATGCTGTCATACAGAGCCTTGGGACAGACCCGACGCAGCTAATACAGAAGTGTTTGGTAGCGAATTTCTGCCCTGTAGAGATGTTTATCATGCAAGCCTCTTACTTGTTGCGCATTTTAATCTCGAAGGTTGGTGGGCATGATTGATATTGATATTTGGCAGTGAGTCGGATGACCCTGTCTACCAGCAGACCATGCAAAAGGTACTGCATTTTTGTTTTGGGGGGAACAGGAAGAAGCCAGTAAGTCCCCTGTGGACCAAGTAATTCCTTACCTTACCTGCTTTCAACACATGGTTGGTAACCAGAGTTGGCCATTTTCTGTTTTAATCCATCGAGTTTTGCCATAAGACAAATTATGATGCCACAAGGCATGCAATGGGCTTATTTTGTTCCATATTATTGGTTATTTGCCTCACATTTCTTAAAGTGGTGCCTCATGGCTTCTTTAACCAGATGTTTTCTATACTTGTCATGATTTGCTGACCGGCAAATGACTGGACTGTATATATGCACTATATTTTTAATACAGTGATGCTCTAAGCTGCATAGCAATGATGGTGTGAGTAAAATATTGGTATGCAACAGATAGTCAGACCACCCCATTTAAAATGTGAAGCCAACATTTCAAACTTTGTCATTAAATATGAATAAAAAAGCCCAAATGGATGCATTTGTTGCAGCTGAAGAGGCAAGCAGCAATCCTGGCATGGTCATCTAAAAGTTATTCTTGTTATTCTTGGAGAAGAGAGATTGTTTTGTGGAGCATGCCCATTATTGCACTTGACATAGGTTAGCCATGACAGTCAAAATAAGTTGTTCAGTGATTTAAAGTGTTTTGATTTGTGTCTTATAAACTTTGTCTGATGTCAACAAGCATACACAAATGAACTGCATAAAAATGCAAGCTGAAACCAGCCAAAAACTAGCCTTAAATATCATGTTTTTATTACAAGTGCTGCTGTCAACAGATAGATGATGTTCATCATATGCGCTACTCTAAGTTAGGTTATGTTGGTCAAGTGCATGGCAAATGGCAATAGGAATTGTGCAAGAAGCAGTAACTCACAACTGCTGCTGCGATGCAAACAGGTCATACAGGACGAGATGATGTAAGGCCGCTTTAGGTTGGGCATAAGCCACTTTCATGAAAATAAGCACTGGTATTTTGTAAGAAACAGTGACAAAATGTTTGTTTTTAGTGACCCCATCTTAACAGAAGCCAGAAGTATGTCTCTTGTGTTTGACTTGGTGATGGGCTGATGTGTAGGAGTCCAAGGTTTTTTCGTTTGAGTGTTTTATGCTTGTTGACTTTTCTGTTGTTGCTTTGTTATTGAATTCCTTTCCTTGGTTTTGTTTTAAAAGTGCTGTGGAAGGGAATTGAAAAGTGCAGCATCGAATTAGTGGTGTTAATAATTTGTTATACCCATAATACTGTCATGAAATTACTATGCTTTAGCACGCGCCCGGTTGGCCGGCAAGGTATTCTTCGCTCGGGTAGGTGGAGTGGGTCAATTTGATCCCCTCCTCTGAGATCTCGGGAACTAAGAAAGCTAGAGACACCAAATTCGCAGGGTGTCTTGAACTATACGTGAACTCCCCTAGGTTAGGGTTTCAGCTTCCTTGGTCTTGACCTTTCAGATCGAATAAGGTCAAACAATGTCAAATTCCAGGTTGGTCTCCAAAGCGCCCCCAGAACCTAGGCAGCTGTTTCTAAGCAAAAGGTCACAAGCCCATTTAAGGTCATTGACCTTGTTTGACCCTTTGATGGTCATTTTGACCAAAATGATACAAGACTGCTCTGCGTTTTGCATTTGAATAAGCGACAAATATTGCGCTAGGCAGTATGTCCTTAAAACAAAACGTTCGACCCGGGTCATCTTAGGTCAATGGTCTGTTCGGACCTCTAAGAAGTCAATTGAAGATGTATAATGCGGTTCCTGCTGTCAATAAATTCGAAATGAGCATCAGAAGCTATCCCATACAGCAAGCCCTGGAATAATAAATCGGGTTGGTTTTGACCTTGGTCTGACCATCATACTTGACCTTAGGTCAAGGTAATTTGCTCATTCAATATATGTGGTGCCTAAGAAAGCATCTCAGAGATGTATGTCTTCGTCAAGCACTCCGTTGTTGCACCAGATTGAACGATTCCCTGGCAATTGCCTTCCCTGAAACCATGGGCTGATTTTGACCTGTCATAGGTCAGCGACCTTGCAAGGTACATGTAAAATTTGCATGTCAAGCGATCTACTATACAGTTTTCAACAGCTATGCAAAATGTGGCGCGGCTACGCCGCGCCGTTTAGAAACCATTCGGGAAAAGCCCTCGGGGGTCAGTTTCCCCACACCTGAACGCGTGTTAACGCTTTCTGTTTCACTTTCATGGCCTAAGATGTTAAAAAACGAAACAGTTTTGTCAGGTTCCTGATATTACGTCCATGCCAACTTGAAATAGATGTGTTTGCTGAAGCATCAGTCACGATATCATAAGTTCCATCTTTTGTGAATTGATTTGTTTCACTCCCGCACGGTACCTTTGCGCTGGAATTTTTCACTCCCACCCTAGTTAAAAAGCGATTCTAGCTCCCTGTCTCACACTGAGCCCGCCTCCGAAGACCAACTCCCACGCGACAAATCGCGATCTGTCTGGGGTCCGGTGCTAAACGATTACGGTGCTTGAGAAACTCAAAGCGGGAACGTCCCCATCCGACCAATTATGAATGTCATTAGAACATTTTCATCTACACGCCGAACTTCACGGGCTTGACAGCAGGCAGGCTGGCGCGAATGAAAATGGGGCGATCGATCAGCTGATCGGCCAATGCAACCGATGGCCGTAACCGCGTAAGTCACAAGTCAGTAAATAAGACTCCGCATGTCAAGGGAAATACAACCACGATGCAGGTATATATATATATATATATATATATATATATATATATATATATATAATATGGATGTGAAAACCAGTTTTTAAGATGCACAGTTCGTTTCATTGTTTTGCTACGTACTTGGTAATGGAGGTAGAAACACCGTGCGCTCGGGGCAAGTGCAGCAGAGAGCACTTTCAAAGGTGCTTATTGCAAATGCTCCTGAACCTTCATTTTCGAAAGGCCCCAGAATTTTACGGATACCACAAATGGCTACAAATATTTATTTTCTGAGGGCACCAAATTTCAGGGACACAGCAGTGTCGTACCTCCTACCCTGACGAAATCCTGGATTGGCTCCTTGGGCTAGGGGGGCACCGAAATGGTCAATTTGGAGCACCACGACTTTCATTTTGCGGCACCATAACCTTTCTTTTAAAGAGCCCCTCTATCTAAATGGGCAACTCAAATTTCCCATGGCTTTGGTTTTAAACAGCGTTCAAAAATCCTGAAATGCCAAATAATTCAAACAATTATACACAAGCGCATCGCATGACGCAAGCGGTCATGTTCGCACTCGGCCAGAGGAGCCAGCGGTGAGGGAGCAATGAGCATGTGTCGCGTGCACGTCAGCAGGACGCTGGGAGGTGCCAATGCCGGGACAATGTGCACTTGCCCAGTCTGCCTGACCGGCGGGCCGAACTGCACCGTCATGCGAGCACCGGACCCGTTGACCTCCGGCTCAAGCCTGACACCGCCGGCCGAGTCGCGTGGCGGCGGGCGGGCCGGCCGGCTGCAGCGGGCGGGCCGGCGCAGAGCGGTGCGTTAGTACAGCAAGCCTGCGCGCCCACCTGTCCACCGCGCCGCCTGTGTCACCGCCGCTGGCTGGCCCCGGCCCCGGCCCCGGCCCGGCCCGACCCGACCGCGCGTCGCGCACCGGGTGAGCATGCGTCAGTCGCGCCGTTCTCGTCCCCGTACGCGGCCGCCGCCGCATTCTGCGCCCGTTACGTCACCGGGAGGCGAGGGCGCGCGTCTGACTTGCGCACCTTCACGTTCGACGGCTCTCCGGCGGCGGGCTGACCTAGATCCGGCGGCGGGCGGCGCCGCCGGCGCCCGCGCCCGGGCCCGGCGCCGGGGGACACGCCGCCGGAAACGCCAGCTCGCTGTAATAATATTATAGATGAATCTCTGCAATGACAGTTTTCCTCTGTCAATCATGCTAAAGAGTGCAAAAACGAGCAACAAATATCCACTTCATAAACCATATTTGTTGCAATGCAGTTGAACAGGATGCCAAGAATCAAAGGCACACCATGTCAAAGCTTTTGCACATATACGCACCTATCATAAGCTTTTGATAGTGCACCGGACAAAATTTATCTGTTAAATGCACCATGACCAGTACTACTACCGTGATTTTGCAAAACCACAAACACACTATCTACACTAGGAGCGTATGACAAAGCAATAGCAGGATTTGGGCGCGGAATGAAATGCCCCGTTTGTAGAAGTTATTTCAACAGGAATTAGTACTTACCATATTCCTTAGGTACAACCACACAAAAGGTACTTACCTGTTAAAGTTAAATACAAGAAGTCATACAGCCCAGTTAGGAAATTGAAAAAAATATCATCAAAAGTAAAAAAGCTGGGGAGCACTGAACCCAACTACACCATAAATTCTGCCCTGAAAGGGAACCATGCGGTCTGATTGGCGCATCCCAATGGCACCGTACCGCTCATAACAATAACATGAAAAACACAGATGGAGGACCGATTGAGTACATCTGTGGCTTACAGAGACCTATCACGCGATATAGCCAACGAAAGTCATAAAACAGCGAAGTATTTGCCACCAACACCAAATACCGACCCGCTCCCTCCAACGTAGCAGGTAACCCGCACAGACGGTTCGGTGTATTCCAAGTACATCCATGTATATGTAAGTATTCCAACGCATATCCAGGATGGCGGCGGCTTCGCGTACTGGCGGATAGCTGATGTCTTATCTAGTCCTGAATATCGATGGCGACCCGTGTCGCGTGCCAATGACATGCATTTATCTTCTATTTATCACCCGGGGGAAATCAGCGGCCGCCAGGATACACATATCCTTGGGTGACGGTGCGGAGCAGCCCAGCACGGGCCCCGATCGACATGTGCGCGGCAACTGTCGTGTATGGTTCTGACGGCCTGCGGCCGGGCATTAATGTCAAGTTGACCCCTCCCCAAGTCTATCGAGTGATGCGCCTGAGTTGCGAATTCCAAGATTTAATCAGCTGGCTAACGCTTCCGTCAGGCAGTTTAAGTAAAAAAAAGCGGGCGTTCCATGTCCCGGGCCTAAAATACAGGCCATCCCTGTGAATGGAGTGTTACACATATGCATGGGGTTTTGAACTGAAAAAGCCATATCGAAGATCATTCGGTGCAGTTTACAGTCCCCATCCCCTCCTTCTTAAAACCTAAGACCATCTAGTTTCTGAGCTACGTGCCCGCGAAGATGCGCAGACTATTCAAAGTGACCTAGGCATTAATGTCGCCCAAATAACATCATTCAAATGCTGGTTATTTCACTGGCCAGGCGGCGTTCAAGGTCAATACAATATAATTATGGCTAACTATTTGTATTCTTTTGGGCTGGTCACTGCCCCCCACCCCCCCCCCCCCCCAATATACAATCATCCCCAAGTGTTGAGTTTGCCCCCTTAACTTTTTTGGAGACTCGGCACAACCAGGACAGTAGAAATGGTGGCTAACGTCATCCCAATTTTAAAGAACGGTTCATCTTATTGCTTCGTAAATAAAAAGAGCGAAAACGCAATTTGCGATGTCATTTCAGTAAAGTGCAGCTGCAGGAGTGGTAAAACGTGCCGGTTTGGTGCGTAACGTCGGCGACAAAAATGTATATTTTCACGCCACGCTTGGTGCCAAAAAGTGGTTCTGACCGACAGTTTTGGAAACGAACAGGACAAAATATTACAGCGCGCACTCCACAACCTTCCCTATGCTGCAATGGTAATACCTTAATTCCCACACCAGGAAGCCTTTCCGTAAAACCCTTTATCGTACCCTACGGTCCCACAGTATCTTTCTTAGACTCCATCCAAACCGGCGATAACAACATTCCGTGATTTTTAGTCGGTCGCTCACTTCAGTGACAGGATGGCGACAAATCAGCGCACTTTCTACGGCCTGCCCAGTCGGTCGATTTGCTATTATTGCTAGCAGGCTATCAGTATACCAAACTAGACGGTAGAAAATACTGAAAACAATCTAGGATTATAAATGCTGAAAATCTAGGATTTTGAAATATGTCCTTGTCCTACCTTGGTTTTGTAAAAAAATTGTTCTAAGATCCACTCCGATCCTTCAACGAACCCACAGCCGGGCTTTTTCGATCTGTTTAATGCTCTAGTGCGGAGAACCGTACCTGCCAAGTGAGGGGCAGAGCACGGGGCGTTGCATTCTTCTGGACCGGGTGCTGCGTTCTCTGTGATTGGCAACGGACCGGGTGCTTCATCCTTGTGAGGAGCACTGGACTGTGTGATTCCTTCTCTGTTATGAGCACAGGACCGAGTAATGCGTTCTCTTGTGAAGTCGGGCTATGAATTCAGCGAAGTCAATTCCTATGGAATCGTTCATTTTTATGCAACAACAGAGCATTAGACGACACCATATGTCTCTGATATGCTTTTTAGACAACACACCAATAGAATGAACACAATAAACTGGCCCAAGGTCAGGCATGAAGGCCAGACCAAGGTAGACACCAACGTGTTGCACGGTTATATAGCTTGCTGTATTGGGCAATTTCTGGTGCAAATTTCGAATTTATTCATAACAGGAGCCGTATTATACATCTTAGATGGACTTATAAAAGGTCAGAGTAAGTCACTGACCTAAAATGACTCAGGTCAGTATTTTGTTTTGAGGAGCACGCTGCCTGGCGTAATCCTTATCGCTTATTCAAATTGCAAAACTCAAAGCAGTCTGGTATAATTTTGGTTACCATGACCTTCAAAAGGTTAAACAAGGTCATTGAACTCAGTGAGCGTGTGGCCTTTTGCTTATAAGGCGTATTTAGGCTCTAGGGGCACAAGGGAGGCCAGCCTGGGGTTTGGCCGTGTTTGACCTCATTGACCCGAAGGTCATGACCTAGGAGCATCAACATCTGACGCAAATGAACTCACGTACACGCCAAAACACCGTGCGAATTTTTTGTCTCCAGCATTCTTAGTTCCCGAGATCTCAGAGGGTCAAATGGACCCCACCCGGGCGAAGGGTATCTAACCGGCCAACCGGGCGCGCCTTAAAATGCGTCATTACGGCATAACTCATAACCAATCATCAAGGTTAGTGTTGCGAAGTGTGTAAGGCGGAAGGATTGTGAGGAATTTGTACGTGTACGTTAATTTGAATGTGACGTCGGTCGGTAAATAGTGTAAAAAAGTGTGCATGGAAGCTGGCTACATAACTTGTTGGAAACATACGGATAAGGCGTACCCAGTTTTACCTAGGCGCCTGTGCAACAATATGTTTTGTGTGTATGGATGTGAAGTGGCATGCATGTGATTAAACACATCTAAATTCTGAGCTTTTTCTCTGCATGTGCAGTGTGTGTGCTTCAGATTTGCTTGAATTGCAATAAACTGAATATCGTGTGAAAATATTCAGTTCACTGCAATTAGCACGGTTAAATTCCAACAACAGGCCTAAGTATGGGTACAACAGCATTGTGAAATGTATTTTATGTTTGAAAGGCACTGCAACAGCCATGCATGAACACCTTTCAAAAAATGAGTTGTGAAACATCACCATTACATGCAGTAAATAACGGAGCCATATTCCGCGAATAATTTCATCCACAGTCCACAACACCAAACAGCAAGTATCCCCCAGTGCCTTCCACGACCACCGTGCAGCATCTGCCAAGTAACCAGCTGTCTTCGATGCCACGGGCCAGCGATCGGAGTTTGAATACTTTAACACGCCTGCTGCCAGGCTTCTGCTGACGCGGCAACGTTTGCGTGCATAAACAGGACTCCGTCCATGCCCATGCACAGTGGTTTAACAGAGCGGCACTGAACCCCATGACGTCACTCGTCGACGAAGGCGGGCGAATTTGGCTACAGCAGTCCTCTATCGGGAATATTCGAACCAAGAGGTTAAGGGTTGCCAGGAAGTGGGACAGCATCCCAACCTTTGGATCTCCCGTAAGCTAAGCGTTGAGCTTTTAGTCCCTGCGGCTTTGACGCTGGACGCTTGGATCCCCTGATTCTGCTCTGTCCAGAGATGTTGGACAATTTCCTGGTGTCATGAACGCTGAGTGGTGCGATTCTGAACGTTTTGATATTTGGACGTCATGCGCTCGGGACGTTTCAATAAGCATCTGCACCTATTAAGTTATTTACCCGCGGGCCTCACGACAATTTTTCTTGCAAACTGATGGATAATATTGTCAACAGCTCATTGAAATTGTTCTGATTGTCGGAAGCAGAAGCGAAGACGGGATTCAGGAAAAAATGTTAGGGCGGGGGGGGGGGAGATCGGCAATGGGGGAGGGGGAGGGTTTAAGCTTTAGAAAAGGACCATATGGGGACATTTCGACAACAAAGGCTGGCCGGCCAATCTAGCACGGATGCCTGCCTGTGGATGCTGGAAGTGTCTGGAGACGGATAAATCCTGCCCAACTATCCTGCTTCTAATGGTGCCGCTGCCCCTGCAACCAAGTAACCCAGGAGATACCCCCGGATCACTGGCGCGAAAAATAGGGGAGCCAGAACGAACTGAGCCCCTCCCCAACCTTCTGAAGATGTATCGATGGCCCTATAGTCTCTGATCGGAAAGAAAACCCCAACAAGGTTGCCGTCGCTCACGCCTCTCAGTTGGGGAATACTTACATCGGTGTCACCAACCCTAACATTGTTTTCACTGGACTAAGGTTAATTTTCCTCACCCGGTAGCTTGCGGTGTCCCAAGGAAGCACAATTTCTGCCCTCAAATTTTTCAGATATTACCCCATGTTTGAAGTGAGCTCCAATGAGCTCACTCAAACATTCGTGTTAAACTGATTTTTTCTTCTCGGGGCACCAGATTTCACATTCGCTCATTACAGTAACACGGCACTGGTGACAGCGCGATTGTGGTACTTGCTAGCAGCCTATCATCTTCCACGCATTTTATCATACGTGCCGCGTCATCGCTTTTGCCAATGTATCAGCCGCCATGCTGTTTTGACCATGAGCAGAAAACAGCATGTAGTATGACTGCGATCGGCATGCCGTTTCTATGACGTCGTTAATGCCAAGGCGACTTTGAAATAGACTTCCAACAAACGTTTTCGCGCTTTTGCGTCCATGCAACTCAGGAACCAGAGCATTTCTGTTCTCCAAAAGGACATGACCGTGAACTGCACCAAAAGGTTCTTTAAGATGGTTATTTCATTTCAAAACGCCATACAAATGTGCAACATTCCCTTCAGCTCGTCAGGGTTCCTCTTTTATGAAAATGAGGAGATTTCGGGACGTAGGAAAATTTCCGGGTGCTCGGCCCGCTTCCCTGGCTGCACCCCTGAAAGCTGTTCTGTTGCCAGCCGACTCTGAAACTGATGAGTATTTCGCCCACTGCCGTGCCGGCCATTGTGCACATAAGCAGGAAGGAGCGCGGCACCGCTCGTGTGTGGCGTGGGCCCAGTTGTAACAGACACCACAAGGCGCATGGTTCTGAACTTGTCGCCGGCCGTCACCCGGGCTATAGGCTCCGACATTACTGGAGACGCGGCCCGTCTGCCTGGGGATGGAAACAACCGGACCAAACATCCTGGGTGCCGCAGCCGAGTTATGCGCATGCGCAAGGAAGCGAACATCCCATTCCAGGGCGGGCTGGCGTGGGTCGTGATGAACCGTGATCTGTGTGACGCGTAACGTGGCGAGGAGTTTTGCAAAAAAGCTTTATTGCTATTGCTGCATGACGTTCGTTCTAACAATCTGAAATGGGCCTGCCCATTTGTCTGGGGCGTGCTGAGCTCCCACATGTTAACCTATTTAGTTTTGAGCCATATGACACGCATTACTGACGCGGCATTGTTAAAAATGATCGACTCACGATTCGGCTCACGAAATATACGAAGAATGTGATAAATCTCATGACTCAACGCAGGTATTTCGAACGATCAGCTCGGCTCGCGGCTCACCCAAAAAGGTGGGGGGGCTTTTGAGCCGATTCACGATTCAGCTCGAGCCCAGCACAAGTCCGGTAGATTGATGATAGTAACTGAAAAGGCTCTCTTCACCGTGGTGGTCGAAATGTGGGCTTCGCCGCCACGTCCAAAACATCCTGGCACAAGCTGATATTGCTTCACACGCGCTCGAGTGGGGGATCAAATTGCCCTCCCCCCCGAAGGGTTTTCCAAATGGTTTCCAAACGGTGCGGCATAGCTACGCCAAATTTTGCATAGCTTTAGACCACTAAATAGAGGATTAGTGGGCGTCACAAATTTAGATGTACCTTGTAAGATCGCTGGCCTATGGCAGGTCAGTCAGCCCATTGTATCAGCGAAGGCAAAGTTCTAGGGAAGTCCTTCAGTCTGAACCAATAACGGAGTGTGTGGGGCGAAGCCATACACCTCTAAGATGCTTCTTAGGCCACACAGCAGTTGAATGAGCAAATTATATGAACCTAAGGTCAGGCATGAAGGTTCGCGCATGATCAAAACCAACCTGATTTGTTGCTGTAGGGCTTGCTGTACGAGATAGTTTCTGGTACCTGTTTCGAATTATATGGTGGCTGAGGAACCGCATTGATACATATTGTATGGACTTCTTACAAGTCAAGAATAGATCATTGACCTAAATGACCGCGTCAACATTTTGTTTTAGGAACGTACTGCCTAGCGTAATATATGTCGCCTAGTGAAATGCAAAACAAAAAGCAATTTTGTATGATTTGGTCACCTTGACCTTAAAAAGGTAGAACAAGGCCACTGACCTTGAATGGGAATGTGACCTTTTGCTTAGAAGCGGTTATCTAGGTTCTGGGAACACTTTGAAGACCAACCCGGAACTTGACCTTGTTTGACCTTTTTGGACCCAAAAGCCATGACCTAGGAACCTGGAACTTTGACCTAAGTGAGTTGACGTACAGGCCAACATACCCTGTGAACTATGGTGTCTGTAGCTTTTTTAGTTCCCGAGATATCACCAAGGGGGTCAAATTGCCCCCGCCCCCTCCCCCACCCAAGCGAAGGGTATCTGTCCGGCCACCCGGGCGCGTGATAAGAGGTGTCAGGATATGTCATGCTTCTCTCCTCCCTAAGATACGTATTTTCAAGCAATGTGTCATTGATACCTGTATTTCAGGAACGCTGCTGGGTAAACACAGCCGTTTCCACAGCAACTGCCGACAAGGACACAAACCAGACGCTCCAAGTACTCAGCGCTGACCAGAGCGATGTGTTTGCTGCCCTAGCGGCGGCCGTGGGGCGGAGCGCCTCGGGCGGCAGTGTAAGGTGTCAAGAGGTGCACACAGGTGCACACACCTGTGTGCTAACCAGTGAATGCTTGCGCAGTTTGGCGAGTGCCACCTAGGTGCTCGCATTTTCCTCTTGTCCCAGGCAAGGAACACGGCCGCGGGGACCGTTAGGAGTGCCTGTGACGGGTGTCAAATACAGACGTGACTTTGGCCGCATCGGGTGTACCAGTGAGCCGGAGGCGGGACCCCGGAACAGCAGAACTTCGGCGATAGCGGTGCATCTCATACTTAACACCAATTCGGCCTCACGCCTCTCGTCGAGCTACGTACACTCGCCCCGGCTGCGTGCTACCACGATGGAGCTCAGCCGCTCACAGCGGGACCTCTGGTGACTACCTCCGCCCAAGCGCCACCAATCTGTTCCAGTCCGTCCAGCCCGCAGGTGTTTCATCATCCATCATCGCGTAGTCAGCAATTGCGCCTTAGCCGCGGTTTGGAAGACGGCGTCTACCAGTGCTCGCTCCACTATAGCCATATCGCCACAGGTCGAGCCCACTGCGCGTGGAACGGTCCTGATTACGACCACATCCAACAGAGAGTAAACCCTTCCCCGGCGTCTCAGTAAACCCACACCGAAAACTCCGACCAAGACCTGGCATCATTACCTGGCAAGACCTGGGAACATGGCATCATCCAGCACCCATATCCCAGTTTTCTGATTCAGTGACGCGGGCCAAACGGTGACCGCGTCCTTCGCTGACCTCAAGTCTTTCGCGGCGTCGCAAACTCCGGCATGGACAGACGCACAGGTCTTATCACTTCTTCCTCTGTGTTTGGATGGCGCTGCCAAGAGCCCATTGTCAGAGGAACAGCAGGAAACTCGAATCCGTTGAAACGGCCCTCGGGGACT
Organism: Pollicipes pollicipes; assembly: GCF_011947565.3. Classification (NCBI taxonomy): domain Eukaryota; kingdom Metazoa; phylum Arthropoda; class Thecostraca; order Pollicipedomorpha; family Pollicipedidae; genus Pollicipes; species Pollicipes pollicipes. The sequence goes on from NW_023596746.1 coordinate 11,327,147, forward strand.
TCTTGTCTGCTTCGTGTCTCTCACTCCGGTCTCTCAGCATGTCCAACCGTCCCAAATGAGATTCGACCCAGCCGTCATCACTTCCGATGTGTTATTGGCCAGTGTCTCACATAACGTACAAAAGGCGTTCCCGGGACAGGAGGATGCCAGCAAAGACCTGCTGCTCAGCTAACTGCTCCAGGCCCCTCCAGCTCGATGCTGTCACGCACTCGTTGCAGCGGGAGTCGCCGATTATGACACGGTAGTAACTAAGCTGCTACACCTGGTGGCTGCTGAAACTCTGCTCCACAGCCAGTTGCTGCAGTCAGCAACAGTTGACGAGGGACCGCCTCTGACGATATCCTGCAAAAACGGGGGGGGGGGGAGGGGCAAAGTCCAGCATAAAATATGCTAGCAGCGGCGCACATTTCACGACTAGCCGTGTGGTTCCGATGTTAAAATGCCCTTCTTCAGGTTCACGGCTTTGTAAATCTTTAACATACAGATGCATAAAAAGTGCATAGAAATGAAGCTTGAACAATTCTTTTTTATTTCCGGGATCAAGTGTGCGCCGTGGGCACTCATTTTCAAACTATCAGGCGAAGCGTAGATCCATGTACGTGCCACGATGTCCGGCGTGGGATTGAATCCCCCCTACCGCCAACTCATTTCAGCAGGTAGAGATGGAACCACAGAGTGAATACAGTCACTGGCTGACGATAAAACTATTGAGTGTAACAATATTTCGATTTGCTATACAAATCTGTATATATACAATATATATAATTAATATAATATCATATATATATATATATATCTATATATATACTGTATATGCATATTATGTATAGCCTGACGATGCAGCTGCCTGTGCTGTGAAACTGGAAGTTATCACAAGAAATACGCATGAGATCTTTTTATATCTGTAAAATATACCTGACCAGGTGTAAAGCAGCGTCGGGCTACACGCACCAGTCCCTGGCTGGGGTGCATAGCATTATACTGTGTCTGACGCATGGAACCTTTTGCGACGGGTAGCGGTCCAAAGCTGGTCCGTCCCCATTGCGGCCAGAGTTAAGACCAGGCACTGTTGTTAGGTTCCTAAGTTGTGATGCTGACGGCCACTGCTGTGCGGGGCCGGCAACGCTGCCGGGCAGGACCAGTGCAGCAACCATGGGTGTAGTAACATTGCAAGCACCTCCGATTGGGAAGCAGTTCTGCGTAATAGCCGGATGGTAAGCATATAATAAGTGCCATAAACGGCGAGCTGTACTACACGGGGCCCTGACATGACAAAATTTATAACACGTATTTGATTGATCTTGAGGAGCTTAACACCTCACAGAACCTACGGCCTACGTAACCATGTTCCCTAAAACCATTTGTAGGAAGGGTTTTTTGGCGTAAGATGAATACATGCATTTTATCACCCAGGCTACACTGAATAACTGAACCTGGAAAGCTTGCCTTCACATTACAAAACCTGAAAAAATATATATTTGGAACTTTAATATGACATAATTTTATATTCCTGATCAAGGCTTGTAATTTGTAACTTTAACTTCCCTCCATTGATCTCAGGGAAGGAAAAGTACACCTAAGCAGCTGTAGTGAAACGGGCAGCTTAGATAGATCCAGAAGATACATCAGTATCTGAACCCAATGCAGCATTGGCTCAAGGCACACAAGGCACAATGCAAATTTTCGATGAGCCTTAGACTGCCCCAAACCATGCGCCTATTATGCACATTTTTGTATAAATGCAATATGTTGTATTGATATATTTCTGCACCACCTAGTACGCAACATTTGCTCATATTGCTACAAGGAAATTGTGCTGATATGGATTATGGAATGATGTTGTGTAACAGCTACAATGATGAGGATAGGGTTACCGCTGGCGTTCAGAATATGACGATATTTAACATAAAACATCATTTTCTATAGATGTCACAAATCTGAAATATTCCCTGCATAAGCAGCCATTCTATGTCGAAACTGATTTGATAGCTCTGTATCCTACGTAGCATTATTTCAGCATGAGACTTAGCGTAAATTATAAAGATGATTTATGTTGCTCACAAACTATTCATTTCACGTACAACATAAACCATTGCATCCATTAAATACATTAACTACACCATTTGCCTCTTACGTTGGATACATTTACTAAGCCCAGCTTAATGTTCAATGCCAAGTTAATGCCGCATGCAGTTGCATGGAGCGATTGCCTTTCTGTGATAGTGGCCTTCTCCAACAATGTTGAAGTGCATTAGCAAATGTTGGCTCGCCCGCTTCATATTGTTGCTAGAATATTACAAAAAACTAAGGTAAGAGTGACTCACACCACGATCGCCTGTTTTTGGGCATCATTTGATGACATTGGTTGGTGATTTGAAGGAAAGACACAAAACGGCAACTTTTAATGGCATTTAATGAAAACAATGTGTCTGGACACAATGAGAAACACACATTAGGCGGAGGTGAGGTAGGGTCGCCGTCAGCACAGCCCACCAATAAACACACACATTGATTCTTTCATGATCTGGAAAAAACATAACTAACACTTTCACATAAGCTGAATTATGCCAGAAAATCCAGCCAATTTGTGACATCAGATGACCTACTCAGTGCAGTGCAGTGCATGCTGACCACTCCTTCCGTTAAATGTCATGTCAGGTATGTGCACAACATTGCATCATACCAAACATTTAAATTACATTAGTGCCTTTCATGTCTCCTGTTGCATATTGAAGTGCCAATCAAACAAAAATCTCAATATTCATATATTGAAAAGTAACCAGACCCTTAGCTCCAACATAAATGTACCTGAGCACACCCTGATCAATCACTTCGCATGCAGCACTCCACAAGCATTCAATAGTCGGTAGCCTAGGCCACAATATAAATAACTGGCAAGTCGTGCAGTAGCTGAAACATTACATAATCAGTTTTCAAGCAGTGTCTTGCGACTGAGAAACGTGATTACACTTCATCGCCACAAACAAACCAAAGATGCCGCTAGGACAGCACTGCCAGCTTTTGGTACGGCATACTAAATCTGGTCTTAATCCCGATTCTGGTATTCCTATAGCATGTGTCGATACCTGCCAGCCAAAACTTTTGAGTCCACGGTGTTGTATTCCCTGTGCAACAACATCTCACCGATATCTCTCAGCTGGAGATGCAGCAAAATGAGTCGCGCCGCCCCCGGGGCAACGGTCGCCGGCACTCTCCCCACGCAGACAGTCGTCGCTGTTAAGCGTGTAATACTATGAATATCAGACTTCTAGGATTCGCGACAGTAACACTTGCACTGCCCGAGTTTTGCGGTCATTAAACACTATGCATTAGCACCCACACCGAAAACGCCGAGTGCATTCTGGGTGGGGATGTTCCCAACGGTGCCGCTGTCTGACTGATGTCGCGTTCCGCCGCCTCGTGTTTCCGTCGCCGGCCCGGTCGGCGCCGGCCCATCAGCTGACTCAGACCCCATGAAAGCAATCCCGGTCGGGCCGCGGCCCTTCGTGAGTCACGTGCACGAGTGAGCAAACCGGTCCCACCGGTCTAGACAAATGGACGTATCAGATCTATTTAACGTTTGACATCCAAGAGATCCATATCACGTTCGGCTGTTCTACTTCAGAGATGCCCAAGGGG
>NW_023596746.1:11331606-11355686 GCF_011947565.3 Pollicipes pollicipes
CGGCCGCCCAAACATGTTTGATATGCACCCAAGCGTGAACAATTTACAGGAAATGAAGGAGGCAATTTGAAGCACGGAACTTATTTTTACCTCCATTTTGCCCTCTTAAACCTTTGGTTAACCGGTTTCTCGGTTCATGGCGGTGCTCAATAATGATAAATCCGAGCCTTTCGAGCGTCTGACTCGCCAGGCTACCTGGCAAGGCTATTATAATGCTGTCATACAGAGCCTTGGGACAGACCCGACGCAGCTAATACAGAAGTGTTTGGTAGCGAATTTCTGCCCTGTAGAGATGTTTATCATGCAAGCCTCTTACTTGTTGCGCATTTTAATCTCGAAGGTTGGTGGGCATGATTGATATTGATATTTGGCAGTGAGTCGGATGACCCTGTCTACCAGCAGACCATGCAAAAGGTACTGCATTTTTGTTTGGGGGGGAACAGGAAGAAGCCAGTAAGTCCCCTGTGGACCAAGTAATTGCTTACCTTACCTGCTTTCAACACATGGTTGGTAACCAGAGTTGGCCATTTTCTGTTTTAATCCATCGAGTTTTGCCGTAAGACAAATTATGATGCCACAAGGCATGCAATGGGCTTATTTTGTTCCATATTATTGGTTATTTGCCTCACATTTCTTAAAGTGGTGCCTCATGGCTTCTTTAACCAGATGTTTTCTATACTTGTCATGATTTGCTGACCGGCAAATGACTGGACTGTATATATGCACTATATTTTTAATACAGTGATGCTCTAAGCTGCATAGCAATGATGGTGTGAGTAAAATATTGGTATGCAACAGATAGTCAGACCACCCCATTTAAAATGTGAAGCCAACATTTCAAACTTTGTCATTAAATATGAATAAAAAAGCCCAAATGGATGCATCTGTTGCAGCTGAAGAGGCAAGCAGCAATCCTGGCATGGTCATCTAAAAGTTATTCTTGTTATTCTTGGAGAAGAGAGATTGTTTTGTGGAGCATGCCCATTATTGCACTTGGCATAGGTTAGCCATGACAGTCAAAATAAGTTGTTCAGTGATTTAAAGTGTTTTGATTTGTGTCTTCTAACCCTTGTCTGATGTCAACAAGCATACACAAATGAACCGCATAAAAATGCAAGCTGAAACCAGCCAAAAACTAGCCTTAAATATCATGTTTTTATTACAAGTGCTGCTGTCAACAGATAGATGATGTTCATCATATGCGCTACTCTAAGTCAGGTTATGTTGGTCAAGTGCATGGCAAATGGCAATAGGAATTGTGCAAGAATCAGTAACTCACAACTGCTGCTGCGATGCGAACAGGTTATACAGGACGAGATGATGTAAGGCCGCTTTAGGTTGGGCATAAGCTACTTTCATGAAAATAAGCACTGGTATTTTGTAAAAAACAGTGACAAAATGTTTGTTTTTAGTGACCCCATCTTAACAGAAGCCAGAAGTATGTCTCTTGTGTTTGACTTGGTGATGGGCTGATGTGTAGGAGTCCAAGGTTTTTTCGTTTGGGTGTTTTATGCTTGTTGACTTTTCTGTTGTTGCTTTGTTATTGAATTCCTTTCCTTGGTTTTGTTTTAAAAGTGCTGTGGAAGGGAATTGAAAAGTGCAGCATCGAATTATTGGTGTTCATAATTTGTTATACCCATAATACTGTCATGAAATTGCTATGCTTTAGCACGCGCCCCGTTGGCCGGCAAGGTATTCTTCGCTCGGGTAGGGGGAGGGGGTCAATTTGATCCCCTCCTCTGAGATCTCGGGAACTAGGAAAGCTAGAGACACCAAATTTGCAGGGTGTCTTGAACTATACGTGAACTCCCCTAGGTTAGGGTTTCAGCTTCCTTGGTCTTGACCTTTCAGATCGAATAAGGTCAAACAATGTCAAATTCCAGGTTGGTCTCCAAAGCGCCCCCAGAACCTAGGCAGCTGTCTCTAAGCAAAAGGTCACAAGCCCATTTAAGGTCATTGACCTTGTTTGACCCTTTGAAGGTCATTTTGACCAAAATGATACAAGACTGCTCTGCGTTTTGCATTTGAATAAGCGACAAATATTGCGCTAGGCAGTATGTCCTTAAAACAAAACGTTCGACCCGGGTCATCTTAGGTCAATGGCCTGTTCGGACCTCTAAGAAGTCAATTGAAGATGTATAATGCGGTTCCTGCTGTCAATAAATTCGAAATGAGCATCAGAAGCTATCCCATACAGCAAGCCCTGGAATAATAAATCGGGTTGGTTTTGACCTTGGTCTGACCATCATACTTGACCTTAGGTCAAGGTAATTTGCTCATTCAATATATGTGGTGCCTAAGAAAGCATCTCAGAGATGTATGTCTTCGTCAAGCACTCCGTTGTTGCACCAGATTGAACGATTCCCTGGCAATTGCCTTCCCTGAAACCATGGGCTGATTTTGACCTGTCATAGGTCAGCGACCTTGCAAGGTACATGTAAAATTTGCATGTCAAGCGATCTACTATACAGTTTTCAACAGCTATGCAAAATGTGGCGCAGCTACGCCGCGCCGTTTAGAAACCATTCGGGAAAAGCCCTCGGGGGTCAGTTTCCCCACACCTGAACGCGTGTTAATGCATTCTGTTTCACTTTCATGGCCTAAGATGTTAAAAAACGAAACAGTTTTGTCAGGTTCCTGATATTACGTCCATGCCAACTTGAAATAGATGTGTTTGCTGAAGCATCAGTCACGATATCATAAGTTCCATCTTTTGTGAATTGATTTGTTTCACTCCCGCATGGTCCCTTTGCGCTGGAATTTTTCACTCCCACCCTAGTTTAAAAGCGATTCTAGCTCCCTGTCTCACACTGAGCCCGCCTCCGAAGACCAACTCCCACGCGACAAATCGCGATCTGTCTGGGGTCCGGTGCTAAACGATTACGGTGCTTGAGAAACTCAAAGCGGGAACGTCCCCATCCGACCAATTATGAATGTCATTAGAACATTTTCATCTACACGCCGAACTTCACGGGCTTGACAGCAGGCAGGCTGGCGCGAATGAAAATGGGGCGATCGATCAGCTGGTCGGCCAATGCAACCGATGGCCGTAACCGCGTAAGTCACAAGTCAGTAAATAAGACTCCGCATGTCAAGGGAAATACAACCACGATGCAGGTATATATATATATATATATATATATATATATATATATATATATATAATATGGATGTGAAAACCAGTTTTTAAGATGCACAGTTCGTTTCATTGTTTTGCTACGTACTTGGTAATGGAGGTAGAAACACCGTGCGCTCGGGGCAAGTGCAGCAGAGAGCACTTTCAAAGGTGCTTATTGCAAATGCTCCTGAACCTTCATTTTCGAAAGGCCCCAGAATTTTACGGATACCACAAATGGCTACAAATATTTATTTTCTGAGGGCACCAAATTTCAGGGACACAGTAGTGTCGTACCTCCTACCCTGACGAAATCCTGGATTGGCTCCTTGGGCTAGGGGGGCACCGAAATGGTCAATTTGGAGCACCACGACTTTCATTTTGCGGCACCATAACCTTTCTTTTAAAGAGCCCCTCTATCTAAATGGGCAACTCAAATTTCCCATGGCTTTGGTTTTAAACAGCGTTCAAAAATCCTGAAATGCCAAATAATTCAAACCATTATACACAAGCGCATCGCATGACGCAAGCGGTCATGTTCGCACTCGGCCAGAGGAGCCAGCGGTGAGGGAGCAATGAGCATGTGTCGCGTGCACGTCAGCAGGACGCTGGGAGGTGCCAATGCCGGGACAATGTGCACTTGCCCAGTCTGCCTGACCGGCGGGCCGAACTGCACCGTCATGCGAGCACCGGACCCGTTGACCTCCGGCTCAAGCCTGACACCGCCGGCCGAGTCGCGTGGCGGCGGGCGGGCCGGCCAGCTGCAGCGGGCGGGCCGGCGCAGAGCGGTGCATTAGTACAGCGAGCCTGCGCGCCCACCTGTCCACCGCGCCGCCTGTGTCACCGCCGCTGGCTGGCCCCGGCCCCAGCCCCGGCCCGGCCCGACCCGACCGCGCGTCACGCACCGGGTGAGCTTACGTTAGTCGCGCCGTTCTCGTCCCCGTACGAGGCCGCCACCGCCGCCGCATTCTGCGCCCGTTACGTCACCGGGAGGCGAGGGCGCGCGTCTGACTTGCGCACCTTCACGTTCGACGGCTCTCCGGCGGCGGGCTGACCTAGATCCGGCGGCGGGCGGCGCCGCCGGCGCCCGCGCCCGGGCCCGGCGCCGGGGGACACGCCGCCGGAAACGCCAGCTCGCTGTCTGGGGCTAGACTGAGCTGTACTCGGCTCTGCGTTTCAGCGACCGAACAATGTGGAGCAGCTTCCAAGCGCAGTATGACGCCGCCAGGCAACATTTCTTTGTTGGAGCCTGGGCGCGCCGCGGCTCGCAGCATGCGTGCTAGGGCTGGCTGCCCGCGCTCGCGAACGAACCATCGAGCCTGCCCTGCTCACAGCTCATTGTCGCAATGCGGCTGAGTGTTGTTGGTGCAGGCCCCATTTGAACATAGCGCGCAATTTCAGCACCATACCGATGACATAATTACGCCGATCAAATGGGGGCAGTTTTTATGTCGCGTAACTCGATCCTTCCGCACGTCGGGCGCCATGATCCCCGCGCGCGCGGCCAACACGTTCTGTTCGTGTTTTTGTCAGCCGGCCGGGACACTCAAGGCGTGAACGCGGGTCACTCCGGGCGCTCGTCGTCTACCAAGGGGCTCCGCCGTCCCATTGGGCGCGCTGTCTACCTCCAGGCCTCTGAGGGACGCGCCGTGGGGCGGTGCCTCGCAAAGGTCGCTCCGGCAGGCCGGGGAGGCCAGGGCGCAGAACCGTCGGAAGCAACGTTTCCGTGCTGGACGAGGCGATACCTAAAGCGCGTGCGCGGCAGCGGAAAGCTGCGAATGTTGGGCGTGCCCGAGCGAATGGTGGGCCGCCCATCGTGAACGGAGCACGGGGAGCGTCGTCCAAACAGGGAGTCGTCACCCTGGAGGTCAGGTGAGGGAACGATTTTCGGATACACTTTAGACAGGGCTTAAACGTGGTTTTCTCGAAGGCTTAAAATGCGATGAAAACTTTACTAAACTTATCGAGGACCCACGCAGACGAGCCGATTGCAATGCCAAGGCGCTGGAAGAATGGCGGGGGGGGGGGGGGGTCCCATCCGTGTGGGAGCCAAGGAGAGTGGGTTGACGTGGGCGACAGCTTCTGTGTGTGCTTGGAATGAGTGTGATGGGGCGCCGAGTGCGTGGAGTCTGCGTGGATTAGTTAACGCCGGGAGGGGGGTGGGGGGCTCCCATGGTTATGATCCAGCAGGCCCTGGCCAACATAATTCGCCATTGCGCTACCGTGTTTAAGGGCGCACACCTATGGGCGGGGAGACAGCCGTTCATGGTGCCTGATCGGGCCCACCATCTCGCCCATGCCCCGGTCGCCCGCTTCATCCTAGCTCTGTGGTCCACATAAGTGTGTTGATGTCGGGTGTACCGAAGTCACAACGTGCCGAGTCATGCACTTATATCATCTGGCTCGTATGCTGACCAATGGGGTCCTCATCATAAATTCGCTTTAGGGGGGAGGCGTGGCAGCGGCAGCCGGCGGCGCACAACATTCAGCGACGCCGGCAGCAGCACACGTCGCCCACCGTAGAACTCCCCACACCCCCACCTAGCCTCACCTTGCCACACCTAGCCTCAATATGACAAGAATCACTATGATCTGGAGAAAATTAATAGGCTCCGTGTATGTGGATACGTAGCACGCCTAGTTTTCTCGGGCCACACAAAGTAAGATGGGGGTCGCGTATCAAAAATAACACGCTAAGCATCTCCGGACTTCAAGGCCATAATGCGAGGATTTTTTAGGCGTTCCAGACTCGGGAACGGCGTACAATATTGCGTCTCTCTTCCCCCTCCACACACTCACGAAATCCCGGACCCGTCCCTGAGTGACGCTGCATTCCGTGTGGGTACTCCAAAGTTTCATCCGTGCGACTATAACCGTCTTGCGTTAACTGTCACTTCCCAGTTCATCCGCTAGATGACACCATTTCTACAACAGGGGATGAGTGCGCGGCCGACGTAGGCATACGAGACAAGATACAAGTGAATGGAGTGGTCCGCTTGCTGGCACGTAGGGCCAGCCGCCATATTGGTAAATGGAAGAAACATAGGCTCACGCTGAAGGAGCTATCGCAAGGCACGGAGCGAGGAGGTCGCTGTGTAATATAAAGCTAGGATCGATTTTGAAGGCCTTAACAAGATAAAGTCGGGTGTCAACGATCCTGAAACATCCATGTATCGTACTGGACTCCTCAATGCGGCAACCGACGACGCCGACGTGCGAGCCGCTGCCGAATCTACATCGTGCGGGGTGTGATGTCGCCTTCCGCTGCCTTCGCCATTTCATCGGCCTTCACCGACAGATGAAGGGCACTAGTACTTGCCACGCTCAGGTATATTGTGCGCCCAAGCAGGCACCCGGCCACGTCAGGGACTGGTTAGTCAGTTTTCAGTAACTGGAATGAATACCTACAAGCACTCAAGACCAGCTAGTTACTTATACAATAATTATCACAGCAATAGCAGTAATAATATATCCAACTAACTGTACTGAACCGACCGACCGGGCCGTTCCGGGCCGCCTCAAAAGTCTTCCACGAATAATGCCTGGGATTCCCGCGCACTTTTTCTGCGAACCGAAAATACAACTGTATTAAGTTACTAACAATTGCACAACTAATTGGTACAAAACATTGAGCAAATGTCGCGCACAAATTGATACGCTTCAACATCTCACATCAAAACACATCCATTTCTTCCTACGAAAGCCCAGATCACGTCTCACATAAGTCTTAACAGAGAGCGGAGAATAGGCAGGACTGCCCGATTGCAGAGGTGTGAAAATTGTAGGGACGGTATCTGCTGGTTACGCCACTGGACAAATGAAGACAGAATATGGACGCTTACAGTTTGTCTTATGTCCTGCGAACAGCACTGTTTTCTTGATTTGTTTGCAGGTACTGTTCCTCCGCAGGCATGCGCTGCGCAGCCTAGCCTGGTAATGAAGGCACACCCGTCTTCAGGTTGCCACCAGGGCGGTGCCGGTGGTGTAGTGGTAGCGTCCCCGTTAACCACTGCCGGTAGTCATGATCGTCCAGTATATCAAGCACCCCGCTGCTTTCGGTGTCACCGTGTCATCGGCACCCCGCTAACTGGGACTGTGACCCGCAGCCAGGATGGCTTGGGGTCCAGCCTCTTTGATATTCCTGCTGCGTCGCGTGCAAACGCCAAAATGTGGCGACGAACTGGCTGGCGCTCGAGTTGTCGCTTCACGCGACTGAGAAAACATGAATGGATGGCAACACACGCAACAGAACCGTCGAATTCGAGGTCAGAATTGGGGGTTAAAATCCGGGCTTTAAGACACTGCAGCATTTGTTCTCAACGGCCAAAGTAGATGGTAAGAATGCCCTCTTCTCAAAGAGGTGAAAACAGCCTGCCAAACAACAAGCAGAACCTTATTTCAATGCAAAGGTCTGTTAGTGGTCAGCTCGTCAAGGCCACTGCTGGTGGTGGTCAGTGAACACTGCCAAATCGAGCTCATTACCACAAGCATACGTTGACTGGCCATGGACACCATCTTAAATGATTATACACCAGCAAGCCAAGGCAATGTTTGTGGTATATTTTTACACAGCTTTGCCACCATATGTTGTTCACATCTATACTGGTGGCTGACATCAGTGAAAATGCTACATGCAATGCTAATAACAATAGCTCTGCTGGATGATGCTTCAAACTTCTATCTTTGCTACGTGTATCAATGTGCAGGGAAGCAATTTAAAACCTGGTTGGCCAAATTATCTCCCTAGTGCCCTGGACACGAAACCAGGACCGATAAAGACATAGGCAAATTACTGAAAAAAGTCACTTCAGGGCTAAGCGCGGTTTTATTTGGAATATAAAATCTTCACTTAAACATTCATATTCAACCGAATTTTCTCATTTCAGAGCGCCAGATTTCACTCTGCAATGACAGTTTTCCTCTGTCAATCATGCTAAAGAGTGCAAAAACGAGCAACAAATATCCACTTCATAAACCATATTTGTTGCAATGCAGTTGAACAGGATGCCAAGAATCAAAGGCACACCATGTCAAAGCTTTTGCACATATACGCACCTATCATAAGCTTTTGATAGTGCACCGGACAAAATTTATCTGTTAAATGCACCATGACCAGTACTACTACCGTGATTTTGCAAAACCACAAACACACTATCTACACTAGGAGCGTATGACAAAGCAATAGCAGGATTTGGGCGCGGAATGAAATGCCCCGTTTGTAGAAGTTATTTCAACAGGAATTAGTACTTACCATATTCCTTAGGTACAACCACACAAAAGGTACTTACCTGTTAAAGTTAAATACAAGAAGTCATACAGCCCAGTTAGGAAATTGAAAAAAATATCATCAAAAGTAAAAAAGCTGGGGAGCACTGAACCCAACTAGACCATAAATTCTGCCCTGAAAGGGAACCATGCGGTCTGATTGGCGCATCCCAATGGCACCGTACCGCTCATAACAATAACATGAAAAACACAGATGGAGGACCGATTGAGTACATCTGTGGCTTACAGAGACCTATCACGCGATATAGCCAACGAAAGTCATAAAACAGCGAAGTATTTGCCACCAACACCAAATACCGACCCGCTCCCTCCAACGTAGCAGGTAACCCGCACAGACGGTTCGGTGTATTCCAAGTACATCCATGTATATGTAAGTATTCCAACGCATATCCAGGATGGCGGCGGCTTCGCGTACTGGCGGATAGCTGATGTCTTATCTAGTCCTGAATATCGATGGCGACCCGTGTCGCGTGCCAATGACATGCATTTATCTTCTATTTATCACCCGGGGGAAATCAGCGGCCGCCAGGATACACATATCCTTGGGTGACGGTGCGGAGCAGCCCAGCACGGGCCCCGATCGACATGTGCGCGGCAACTGTCGTGTATGGTTCTGACGGCCTGCGGCCGGGCATTAATGTCAAGTTGACCCCTCCCCAAGTCTATCGAGTGATGCGCTGAGTTGCGAATTCCAAGATTTAATCAGCTGGCTAACGCTTCCGTCAGGCAGTTTAAGTAAAAAAAAGCGGCGTTCCATGTCCCGGGCCTAAAATACAGGCCATCCCTGTGAATGGAGTGTTACACATATGCATGGGGTTTTGAACTGAAAAAGCCATATCGAAGATCATTCGGTGCAGTTTACAGTCCCCATCCCCTCCTTCTTAAAACCTAAGACCATCTAGTTTCTGAGCTACGTGCCCGCGAAGATGCGCAGACTATTTCAAAGTGACCTAGGCATTAATGTCGCCCAAATAACATCATTCAAATGCTGTTATTTCACTGGCCAGGCGGCGTTCAAGGTCAATACAAATATAATTATGGCTAACTATTTGTATTCTTTTGGGCTGGTCACTGCCCCCCCCCCCCCCCAATATACAATCATCCCCAAGTGTTGAGTTTGCCCCCTTAACTTTTTTGGAGACTCGGCACAACCAGGACAGTAGAAATGGTGGCTAACGTCATCCCAATTTTAAAGAACGGTTCATCTTATTGCTTCGTAAATAAAAAGAGCGAAAACGCAATTTGCGATGTCATTTCAGTAAAGTGCAGCTGCAGGAGTGGTAAAACGTGCCGGTTTGGTGCGTAACGTCGGCGACAAAAATGTCTATTTTCACGCCACGCTTGGTGCCAAAAAGTGGTTCTGACCGACAGTTTTGGAAACGAACAGGACAAAATATTACAGCGCGCACTCCACAACCTTCCCTATGCTGCAATGGTAATACCTTAATTCCCACACCAGGAAGCCTTTCCGTAAAACCCTTTATCGTACCCTACGGTCCCACAGTATCTTTCTTAGACTCCATCCAAACCGGCGATAACAACATTCCGTGATTTTTAGTCGGTCGCTCACTTCAGTGACAGGATGGCGACAAATCAGCGCACTTTCTACGGCCTGCCCAGTCGGTCGATTTGCTATTATTGCTAGCAGGCTATCAGTATACCAAACTAGACGGTAGAAAATACTGAAAACAATCTAGGATTATAAATGCTGAAAATCTAGGATTTTGAAATATGTCCTTGTCCTACCTTGGTTTTGTAAAAAAATTGTTCTAAGATCCACTCCGATCCTTCAACGAACCCACAGCCGGGCTTTTTCGATCTGTTTAATGCTCTAGTGCGGAGAACCGTACCTGCCAAGTGAGGGGCAGAGCACGGGGCGTTGCATTCTTCTGGACCGGGTGCTGCGTTCTCTGTGATTGGCAACGGACCGGGTGCTTCATCCTTGTGAGGAGCACTGGACTGTGTGATTCCTTCTCTGTTATGAGCACAGGACCGAGTAATGCGTTCTCTTGTGAAGTCGGGCTATGAATTCAGCGAAGTCAATTCCTATGGAATCGTTCATTTTTATGCAACAACAGAGCATTAGACGACACCATATGTCTCTGATATGCTTTTTAGACAACACACTAATAGAATGAACACAATAAACTGGCCCAAGGTCAGGCATGAAGGCCAGACCAAGGTAGACACCAACGTGTTGCACGGTTATATAGCTTGCTGTATTGGGCAATTTCTGGTGCAAATTTCGAATTTATTCATAACAGGAGCCGTATTATACATCTTAGATGGACTTATAAAAGGTCAGAGTAAGTCACTGACCTAAAATGACTCAGGTCAGTATTTTGTTTTGAGGAGCACGCTGCCTGGCGTAATCCTTATCGCTTATTCAAATTGCAAAACTCAAAGCAGTCTGGTATAATTTTGGTTACCATGACCTTCAAAAGGTTAAACAAGGTCATTGAACTCGAATGAGCGTGTGGCCTTTTGCTTATAAGGCGTATTTAGGCTCTAGGGGCACAAGGGAGGCCAGCCTGGGGTTTGGCCGTGTTTGACCTCATTGACCCGAAGGTCATGACCTAGGAGCATCAACATCTGACGCAAATGAACTCACGTACACGCCAAAACACCGTGCGAATTTTTTGTCTCCAGCATTCTTAGTTCCCGAGATCTCAGAGGGTCAAATGGACCCCACCCGGGCGAAGGGTATCTAACCGGCCAACCGGGCGCGCCTTAAAATGCGTCATTACGGCATAACTCATAACCAATCATCAAGGTTAGTGTTGCGAAGTGTGTAAGGCGGAAGGATTGTGAGGAATTTGTACGTGTACGTTAATTTGAATGTGACGTCGGTCGGTAAATAGTGTAAAAAGTGTGCATGGAAGCTGGCTACATAACTTGTTGGAAACATACGGATAAGGCGTACCCAGTTTTACCTAGGCGCCTGTGCAACAATATGTTTTGTGTGTATGGATGTGAAGTGGCATGCATGTGATTAAACACATCTAAATTCTGAGCTTTTTCTCTGCATGTGCAGTGTGTGTGCTTCAGATTTGCTTGAATTGCAATAAACTGAATATCGTGTGAAAATATTCAGTTCACTGCAATTAGCACGGTTAAATTCCAACAACAGGCCTAAGTATGGGTACAACAGCATTGTGAAATGTATTTTATGTTTGAAAGGCACTGCAACAGCCATGCATGAACACCTTTCAAAAAATGAGTTGTGAAACATCACCATTACATGCAGTAAATAACGGAGCCATATTCCGCGAAATAATTTCATCCACAGTCCACAACACCAAACAGCAAGTATCCCCCAGTGCCTTCCACGACCACCGTGCAGCATCTGCCAAGTAACCAGCTGTCTTCGATGCCACGGGCCAGCGATCGGAGTTTGAATACTTTAACACGCCTGCTGCCAGGGCTTCTGCTGACGCGGCAACGTTTGCGTGCATAAACAGGACTCCGTCCATGCCCATGCACAGTGGTTTAACAGAGCGGCACTGAACCCCATGACGTCACTCGTCGACGAAGGCGGGCGAATTTGGCTACAGCAGTCCTCTATCGGGAATATTCGAACCAAGAGGTTAAGGGTTGCCAGGAAGTGGGACAGCATCCCAACCTTTGGATCTCCCGTAAGCTAAGCGTTGAGCTTTTAGTCCCTGCGGCTTTGACGCTGGACGCTTGGATCCCCTGATTCTGCTCTGTCCAGAGATGTTGGACAATTTCCTGGTGTCATGAACGCTGAATGGTGCGATTCTGAACGTTTTGATATTTGGACGTCATGCGCTCGGGACGTTTCAATAAGCATCTGCACCTATTAAGTTATTTACCCGCGGGCCTCACGACAATTTTTCTTGCAAACTGATGGATAATATTGTCAACAGCTCATTGAAATTGTTCTGATTGTCGGAAGCAGAAGCGAAGACGGGATTCAGGAAAAAATGTTAGGGCGGGGGGGGGGAGATCGGCAATGGGGGAGGGGAGGGTTTAAGCTTTAGAAAAGGACCATATGGGGACATTTCGACAACAAAGGCTGGCCGGCCAATCTAGCACGGATGCCTGCCTGTGGATGCTGGAAGTGTCTGGAGACGGATAAATCCTGCCCCAACTATCCTGCTTCTAATGGTGCCGCTGCCCCTGCAACCAAGTAACCCAGGAGATACCCCCGGATCACTGGCGCGAAAAATAGGGGAGCCAGAACGAACTGAGCCCCTCCCCAACCTTCTGAAGATGTATCGATGGCCCTATAGTCTCTGATCGGAAAGAAAACCCCAACAAGGTTGCCGTCGCTCACGCCTCTCAGTTGGGGAATACTTACATCGGTGTCACCAACCCTAAACATTGTTTTCACTGGACTAAGGTTAATTTTCCTCACCCGGTAGCTTGCGGTGTCCCAAGGAAGCACAATTTCTGCCCTCAAATTTTTCAGATATTACCCCATGTTTGAAGTGAGCTCCAATGAGCTCACTCAAACATTCGTGTTAAACTGATTTTTTTCTTCTCGGGGCACCAGATTTCACATTCGCTCATTACAGTAACACGGCACTGGTGAACAGCGCGATTGTGGTACTTGCTAGCAGCCTATCATCTTCCACGCATTTTATCATACGTGCCGCGTCATCGCTTTTGCCAATGTATCAGCCGCCATGCTGTTTTGACCATGAGCAGAAAACAGCATGTAGTATGACTGCGATCGCATGCCGTTTCTATGACGTCGTTAATGCCAAGGCGACTTTGAAATAGACTTCCAACAAACGTTTTCGCGCTTTTGCGTCCATGCAACTCAGGAACCAGAGCATTTCTGTTCTCCAAAAGGACATGACCGTGAACTGCACCAAAAGGTTCTTTAAGATGGTTATTTCATTTCAAAACGCCATACAAATGTGCAACATTCCCTTCAGCTCGTCAGGGTTCCTCTTTTATGAAAATGAGAGATTTCGGGACGTAGGAAAATTTCCGGGTGCTCGGCCCGCTTCCTGGCTGCACCCCTGAAAGCTGTTCTGTTGCCAGCCGACTCTGAACTGATGAGTATTTCGCCCACTGCCGTGCCGGCCATTGTGCACATAAGCAGGAAGGAGCGCGGCACCGCTCGTGTGTGGCGTGGGCCCAGTTGTAACAGACACCACAAGGCGCATGGTTCTGAAACTTGTCGCCGGCCGTCACCCGGGCTATAGGCTCCGACATTACTGGAGACGCGGCCGTCTGCCTGGGGATGGAAACAACCGGACCAAACATCCTGGGTGCCGCAGCCGAGTTATGCGCATGCGCAAGGAAGCGAACATCCCATTCCAGGGCGGGCATGGCGTGGGTCGTGATGAACCGTGATCTGTGTGACGCGTAACGTGGCGAGGAGTTTTGCAAAAAGCTTTATTGCTATTGCTGCATGACGTTCGTTCTAACAATCTGAAATGGCCTGCCCATTTGTCTGGGGCGTGCTGAGCTCCCACATGTTACCTATTTAGTTTGAGCCATATGACACGGCATTACTGACGCGGCATTGTTAAAAATGATCGACTCACGATTCGGCTCACGAAATATACGAAGAATGTGATAAATCTCATGACTCAAAGCAGTGTATTTCCGAACGATCAGCTCGGCTCGCGGCTCACCCAAAAAGGCTGGCTTTTGAGCCGATTCACGATTCAGCTCGAGCCCAGCACAAGTCCGGTAGATGATGATAGTAACTGAAAAGGCTCTCTTCACCGTGGTGGTCGAAATGTGGGCTTCGCCGCCACGTCAAAACATCCTGGCACAAGCTGATATTGCTTCACACGCGCTCGAGTGGGGGATCAAATTGCCCTCCCCCCCCGAAGGTTTTTCCAAAATGGTTTCCAAACGGTGCGGCATAGCTACGCCAAATTTTGCATAGCTTTAGACCACTAAATAGAGGATTATTTGGCGTCACAAATTTAGATGTACCTTGTAAGATCGCTGGCCTATGGCAGGTCAGTCAGCCCATGGTATCAGCGAAGGCAAGTTCTAGGGAATCCTTCAGTCTGAACCAATAACGGAGTGTTGGGCGAAGCCATACACCTCTAAGATGCTTTCTTAGGCCACACAGCAGTTGAATGAGCAAATTATATGAACCTAAGGTCAGGCATGAAGGTCGCGCATGATCAAAACCAACCTGATTTGTTGCTGTAGGGCTTGCTGTACGAGATAGTTTCTGGTACCTGTTTCGAATTTATTGGTGGCAGGAACCGCATTATACATATTGTATGGACTTCTTACAGGTCAGAATAGATCATTGACCTAAAATGACCGCGTCAACATTTTGTTTTAGGAACGTACTGCCTAGCGTAATATATGTCGCCTAGTGAAATGCAAAACAAAAAGCAATTTTGTATGATTTGGTCACCTTGACCTTAAAAAGGTAGAACAAGGCCACTGACCTTGAATGGGAATGTGACCTTTTGCTTAGAAGCGGTTATCTAGGTTCTGGGAACACTTTGAAGACCAACCCGGAACTTGACCTTGTTTGACCTTTTTGGACCCAAAAGCCATGACCTAGGAACCTGGAACTTTGACCTAAGTGAGTTGACGTACAGGCCAACATACCCTGTGAACTATGGTGTCTGTAGCTTTTTTAGTTCCCGAGATATCACCAAGGGGGTCAAATTGCCCCCGCCCCCTCCCCCACCCAAGCGAAGGGTATCTGTCCGGCCACCCGGGCGCGTGATAAGAGGTGTCAGGATATGTCATGCTTCTCTCCTCCCTAAGATACGTATTTTCAAGCAATGTGTCATTGATACCTGTATTTCAGGAACGCTGCTGGGTAAACACAGCCGTTTCCACAGCAACTGCCGACAAGGACACAAACCAGACGCTCCAAGTACTCAGCGCTGACCAGAGCGATGTGTTTGCTGCCCTAGCGGCGGCCGTGGGGCGGAGCGCCTCGGGCGGCAGTGTAAGGTGTCAAGAGGTGCACACAGGTGCACACACCTGTGTGCTAACCAGTGAATGCTTGCGCAGTTTGGC
The DNA here is from genome assembly GCF_011947565.3 of Pollicipes pollicipes. Taxonomy (NCBI): domain Eukaryota; kingdom Metazoa; phylum Arthropoda; class Thecostraca; order Pollicipedomorpha; family Pollicipedidae; genus Pollicipes; species Pollicipes pollicipes. The sequence continues at coordinate 11,346,989 of NW_023596746.1, forward strand.
GAGTGCCACCTAGGTGCTCGCATTTTCCTCTTGTCCCAGGCAAGGAACACGGCCGCGGGGACCGTTAGGAGTGCCTGTGACGGGTGTCAAATACAGACGTGACTTTGGCCGCATCGGGTGTACCAGTGAGCCGGAGGCGGGACCCCGGAACAGCAGAACTTCGGCGATAGCGGTGCATCTCATACTTAACACCAATTCGGCCTCACGCCTCTCGTCGAGCTACGTACACTCGCCCCGGCTGCGTGCTACCACGATGGAGCTCAGCCGCTCACAGCGGGACCTCTGGTGACTACCTCCGCCCAAGCGCCACCAATCTGTTCCAGTCCGTCCAGCCCGCAGGTGTTTCATCATCCATCATCGCGTAGTCAGCAATTGCGCCTTAGCCGCGGTTTGGAAGACGGCGTCTACCAGTGCTCGCTCCACTATAGCCATATCGCCACAGGTCGAGCCCACTGCGCGTGGAACGGTCCTGATTACGACCACATCCAACAGAGAATAAACCCTTCCCCGGCGTCTCAGTAAACCCACACCGAAAACTCCGACCAAGACCTGGCATCATTACCTGGCAAGACCTGGGAACATGGCATCATCCAGCACCCATATCCCAGTTTCCTGATTCAGTGACGCGGGCCAAACGGTGACCGCGTCCTTCGCTGACCTCAAGTCTTTCGCGGCGTCGCAAACTCCGGCATGGACAGACGCACAGGTCTTATCACTTCTTCCTCTGTGTTTGGATGGCGCTGCCAAGAGCCCATTGTCAGAGGAACAGCAGGAAACTCGAATCCGTTGAAACGGCCCTCGGGGACTTCTTGTCTGCTTCGTGTCTCTCACTCCGGTCTCTCAGCATGTCCAACCGTCCCAAATGAGATTCGACCCAGCCGTCATCACTTCCGATGTGTTATTGGCCAGTGTCTCACATAACGTACAAAAGGCGTTCCCGGGACAGGAGGATGCCAGCAAAGACCTGCTGCTCAGCTAACTGCTCCAGGCCCCTCCAGCTCGATGCTGTCACGCACTCGTTGCAGCGGGAGTCGCCGATTATGACACGGTAGTAACTAAGCTGCTACACCTGGTGGCTGCTGAAACTCTGCTCCACAGCCAGTTGCTGCAGTCAGCAACAGTTGACGAGGGACCGCCTCTGACGATATCCTGCAAAAACTGGGGGGGGGGGGGAGGGGCAAAGTCCAGCATAAAATATGCTAGCAGCGGCGCACATTTCACGACTAGCCGTGTGGTTCCGATGTTAAAATGCCCTTCTTCAGGTTCACGGCTTTGTAAATCTTTAACATACAGATGCATAAAAAGTGCATAGAAATGAAGCTTGAACAATTCTTTTTTATTTCCGGGATCAAGTGTGCGCCGTGGCACTCATTTTCAAACTATCAGGCGAAGCGTAGATCCATGTACGTGCCACGATGTCCAGGCGTGGGATTGAATCCCCCCTACCGCCAACTCATTTCAGCAGGGTAGAGATGGAACACAGAGTGAATACAGTCACTGGCTGACGATAAAACTATTGAGTGTAACAATATTTCGATTTGCTATACAAATCTGTATATATACAGATATATATATATATATATATATATATATATATATATATATAATGTATATGCATATTATGTATAGCCTGACGATGCAGCTGCTGTGCTGTGAAACATGGAAGTTATCACAAGAAATACGCATGAGATCTTTTTATATCTGTAAAATATACCTGACAGGTGTAAAGCAGCCGTCGGGCTACACGCACCAGTCCCTGGCTGGGGTGCATAGCATTACTGTGTCTGACGCATGGAACCTTTTGCGACGGTAGCGGTCCAAAGCTGGTCGTCCCCATTGCGGCCAGAGTTAAGACCAGGCACTGTGTTAGGTTCCTAAGTTGTGATGCTGACGGCCACTGCTGTGCGGGGCCGGCAACGCTGCCGCAGGACCAGTGCAGCAACCATGGTGTAGTAACATTGCAAGCACCTCCGATTGGGAAGCAGTTCTGCTTAATAGCCGGATGGTAAGCATTATAATAAGTGCCATAACGGCGAGCTGTACTACACAGGGGCCCTGACATGACAAAATTTATAACACGTATTTGATTGATCTTGAGGAGCTTAAACACCTCACAGACCTACGGCCTACGTAACCATGTTCCCTAAAACCATTTGTAGGAAGGTTTTTTGGCGTAAGATGAATACATGCATTTTATCACCGGCTACACTGAATAACTGAACCTGGAAAGCTTGCCTTCACATTACAAAACCTGAAAAAATATATATTTGGAACTTTAATATGACATAATTTTTATATTCCTGATCAAGGCTTGTAATTTGTAACTTTAACTTCCCTCCATTGATCTCAGGGAAGGAAAAGTACACCTAAGCAGCTGTAGTGAAACGGGCAGCTTAGATAGATCCAGAAGATACATCAGTATCTGAACCCAATGCAGCATTGGCTCAAGGCACACACAAGGCACAATGCAAATTTTCGATGAGCCTTAGACTGCCCCAAACCATGCGCCTATTATGCACATTTTTGTATAAATGCAATATGTTGTATTGATATATTTCTGCACCACCTAGTACGCAACATTTGCTCATATTGCTACAAGGAAATTGTGCTGATATGGATTATGGAATGATGTTGTGTAACAGCTACAATGATGAGGATAGGGTTACCGCTGGCGTTCAGAATATGACGATATTTAACATAAAACATCATTTTCTATAGATGTCACAAATCTGAAATATTCCCTGCATAAGCAGCCATTCTATGTCGAAACTGATTTGATAGCTCTGTATCCTACGTAGCATTATTTCAGCATGAGACTTAGCGTAAATTATAAAGATGATTTATGTTGCTCACAAACTATTCATTTCACGTACAACATAAACCATTGCATCCATTAAATACATTAACTACACCATTTGCCTCTTACGTTGGATACATTTACTAAGCCCAGCTTAATGTTCAATGCCAAGTTAATGCCGCATGCAGTTGCATGGAGCGATTGCCTTTCTGTGATAGTGGCCTTCTCCAACAATGTTGAAGTGCATTAGCAAATGTTGGCTCGCCCGCTTCATATTGTTGCTAGAATATTACAAAAAACTAAGGTAAGAGTGACTCACACCACGATCGCCTGTTTTTGGGCATCATTTGATGACATTGGTTGGTGATTTGAAGGAAAGACACAAAACGGCAACTTTTAATGGCATTTAATGAAAACAATGTGTCTGGACACAATGAGAAACACACATTAGGCGGAGGTGAGGTAGGGTCGCCGTCAGCACAGCCCACCAATAAACACACACATTGATTCTTTCATGATCTGGAAAAAACATAACTAACACTTTCACATAAGCTGAATTATGCCAGAAAATCCAGCCAATTTGTGACATCAGATGACCTACTCAGTGCAGTGCAGTGCATGCTGACCACTCCTTCCGTTAAATGTCATGTCAGGTATGTGCACAACATTGCATCATACCAAACATTTAAATTACATTAGTGCCTTTCATGTCTCCTGTTGCATATTGAAGTGCCAATCAAACAAAAATCTCAATATTCATATATTGAAAAGTAACCAGACCCTTAGCTCCAACATAAATGTACCTGAGCACACCCTGATCAATTACTTCGCATGCAGCACTCCACAAGCATCCAACAGCCGGCAGCCTAGACCACAAGATTCATAACTGGCAAGCTGTGCAGTAGCTGAAACATTACATAATCAGTTTTCAAGCAGTGTCTTGCGACTGACAAGCGTGATTCTACACTTCATCGCCACAAACAAACCAAAGATGCCGCTAGGGCAACACCGCCAGCTTTTGGTACAGCATACTAAATCAGGTCTTAATCCCGATTCTGGTATTCTTGTAGCACGTGGCGATACCTGCTAGTCAAAACTTTTGAGTACACGGTGTTGCATTCCCTGTGCAACAACCTCTCACCGATATCTCTCAGCTGGAGATGCAGCAAAAGGAGTCGCGCCGTCCCCGGGGCAACGGCCGCCGGTACTCTTCCCACGCGGACAGCCGGCGCTTTTCCGCGTGTAATGCGATGAATGTCAGTCAGACTTCTAGGATTCGCGACAGTAACACTTGCACTGCCCGAGTTCTGTGGTCATGAAACACTGCCACAGCAACCACACCGAAAACACCAAGTGCATTCTGGGTGGGGATGTCCCCAACGGTGCCGCTGTCTGACTGATGTCGCGTTCCGCCGCCTCGTGCTTCCGTCGCCTGCCTTGTCGGCGCCGGCCCATCAGCTGACTTAGATCCAGTGACAACAATCCCGGTCAGGCCGGGACCCTTCGTGGGTCAGGTACGGCAGGTCACGAGTGAGCAAACCGAATCGACCCGTCCAGACAAATGGATGCATCAGATCTATGTAACGTTTGACATCCAAGAGATCCATTTCACGTTACACAGAGTTCGGCATGGCTCGTGGCGATGCTGACATGTCCCATATGCCACCGTCTACCCGAGAGGTCGCCTGCCAGACGGTCCTGTCATTTCGAGAGACTTTTTATCGTGGCTGCGAAACGCCGTTAATACGATTCATACCGCCGCGGCCGCCGCCGTCACAAGAAACGCGCACGCCCCGCCCCTTCCAGATGACGGGTCACTCGTCGGCGCGGGGCCAGCCGCCGCCGCCCCGGCCCCAATCAGAGAGCGGGCAGTCGGCCGCCCGGATCCCCGGCAAGGACAGCCCGGGCAGCGTCTGGGACAGCCGCGCAGGACCGCTCTCCAAACAACATGGCGGACACCGTCCAAGGGGACAGTTCGCCAAACGCGACATCATGGCCAAATGCCTTTTTGCGGGAGAGAAATCAAAGATTCGGCAATTTCTACCGACATTTAGTGGGTCAAAGACAAGGAAAAACCGTCCGACCATGCAGCGGATCCCCTCGAGAAAACTTTTTTGGAGCCAATATGGTCATCTCAAGCAGTCAGATGGCCTACTTTGTCGCACTGTGAGGACAGGGGTGGGAAATGCTGAGGATTTCCAAATCGTCCTGCCCAACCAGCTGGTGAAAGGAGTCCTGGAATCCATGCATGCAGGGCCGACGGGCGAGCACCTCAACGTCCGGAAACTCACAAAAACCATTCAAAACCCGTTCAAATCTTCAGGACTGGGCAATGCCGCCCCAAAATTTTGTCAAATATGCGAGGAGTGTGCCACTCGAAATATACCGACGCCAAAACCGCGCGCTACCGTGGGCAGCCTGGGTACCTCGATACGGCCATCGCGCGTCACCAAATCATCTTCCACTGCTCCTTCTCGGCTATGGGGGTGCACCGCATGACAATACAAGCATCAGCCCGTACCTCCTTATGGTGAGAGAGCCCCGACTGCCGGCCGAGGCCATCGGGTCCCCAGCGACCGCTGAAGCAGAGCATGAGGCGCTCTCGGCCTATATGGATTACCTCCGCCTGGGACTGCAGAAGGCGTATAGCTTCGCGACAACGCACAGAGGCGACCATCGCCGCAAACCGAGGTCTGTACGGCCGCAAGTTATACGCGTTCCACCAGCAAGTGGATGATGCAGTGTACCTGTGCCGGGAGGTGCCGTCCAGAGGTGAGAACGATAAGGTTGCTCGGCCCTGGAAATGCGCGGTCGTGCTTGCCCAAAAAGTTGAGTTAAACTACCGTATTCAACTGTGCGACGGCTGCTGCAGGAAACTGGTGGTCCACCACGATCGGATGGAGCCGCATAACGGTGGCACCGCAGAGGAGCAGTCGCCGTCGGCCACACCGACGCACCGGACTGCGCCGGCCGCGGCGCCGCGCGGCCAGGCGGCACAGTCGCATCGCCAGGTGCCGACTCACACAGTTGCACCAGCACCGGCCGTACCGATGTCCGCAGACGGACAGCAGACAGCCGTACCGGCTGAGCCAGCGGCACCACTTTTGTGTCTGCCAGTGACGCAGGGGACTGGCGCGGATGGGTGTCCACCTCAGGAGGCCGAGGCCGCGAATCTCGTTCCAACCCGAGCCGCGACTGCGATTCAGCCGGCAGAGGCCGAGGCTGCGAATACCACGCCAGCCCGGGCCGGGGCTGAACCGCCTGACGAGCCGCCGTCAGCATCGATATCCTGTGCCCCTGTGCCGTATCCCTGCTCCCTACGCCTGTGATCCTGCGCCCTATCCCAGTGCACACGTCACGTATTCCGCGGCCCACATCATCACTTCCCTCCGTAACCTGGCGCCAGCCAATGTATCACCACCTAATCCGAGTCTCCATTCGAATGCGTCCAGGCCACGGATACCAGCGTCTGTGGGGCAACAGACTTCGAACGGTCATCGCGAACAGCGGAGCGCCCGAGTCAGACGGCCCCCAGCTCGATTTGGTCCATGATTGCGATAGCAGGGTGCATAACACGATTCATGGTGTATTTGTGTTGTTTGTGTTACCATGTTGTAACACAGTTACACAGAGTTTGATGAGTGCAGAAGATGGATGAGACGACTTACGAAACCTCTGGAAGCCGTGGCTATGGCTCCAATACGCTGCCGGAATGTGGTCATTGGTCTCTCGATGACCGGAAACACCCAAAATCATTCTGGACAGATCCCAGTTAGTGTAAATTGTTTTCAGCATTTTTGCTCTCCTGTCCGGTGGTACAGCACGGTTTAGTTCAGGCGTACATGTTTTCTTTTGCCGAGTGGCGAGAAACTTCCCACGCGTCATACCTATCACATGGCCATTGACGGATGCTCTCCAATATGTTTCTGAATTTTGAGACTTTGAGGTTGAGAGCTCTCCAGTCTGTCTCTGGAGATGAGGAACTTAAAGTTTCGAGACGGTTTCATGCAATCTTTGAAATTTCCTTGTAAGACCCTGGTCTACGAGAGCACGTTAAATACATACGTTACCAGGTGTCACATGGGGGTTAGCGTACTTTGATCACGTTTCCGATCGGTAAATCCTTTCACAATGGTAAAATGCCTATTCATGTTAGTTTGAAACCATGTGTCCGCGCCTTCCGGCTTGAAATCAGCCAAACTGGCGTCACGGCTTGTCCGCGGTGGGCAATCATAATGGGCCCCTCTGTCTCTCGGTGGGCAGGAGTCTGCCGACCGGGCAAACTTGAGGCTCGGCTCGGCTCGGCTCGGCTCGGCTTCGGCTCGGCTGCTCGGTCGGCTCGGGCTCGGCCTCGGCTCCGGCCTCGGCTCGGCCGGCTCGGCTCGGCTCGGCTCGGCTCGTCGGCTCGGCTCGGCTCGGCTCGGCTCGGCTCGGCTCGGCTCGGCTCGGCTCGGCTCGGCTCGGCTCGGCTCGGCTCGGCTCGGCTCGGCTCTCGGCTCGGCTCGGCTCGGCTCGGCTCGGCTCGGCTCGGCTCGGCTCGGCTCGGCTCTCTCTCTCTCTCTCTCTCTCTCCTCTCCTCTCCTCTCTCTCCTCTCCTCCTCTCTCTCCTCTTCTCTCTCGCTCTCTCCTCTCGTCTCCTCTCTCCTCTCTCCTCTCTCTCTCGACTCTCTCTCTCTCTCTCTCTCGGCTCCTCTCCTCTCTCTCTCTCTCCTCCTCTCGTCCTCTCTCTCTCTCTCTCTCTCTCTCTCTCTCTCTCTCACTCTCTCTCTCTCTCCTCTCTTCTCTCTCTCTCTCTCTGTCTCTCTCCTTCTCTCTCTCTCTCTCTCTGCAGTTTGGACTGCCTCAAGCATCCCGTCACATGATGATCGATCCTAATCATGTCATCCTGGCACAAGCAAGAATGAAAAGCATCGCCGTTGCTGTCTTTATGCGTTCGATGTACTCGCTCGCCCTAGCCAGTTCAATATTGTCACAACACAGGTATGTAGGGCAACCTCGTCTCGGTTCAAATGTATTCAGCTCTGTGCCGACATGCCACTTTTCAAGGTTTCTTGTGCGGCTCTCGCCCGCTCTGGGCAGTTCCATGCCGTCACAACGCAAGCATGCAGGCCCAAATGCATTCAGCCCTGCACTGACATGCTACTCCGTCTTGTAACAATGAACGGTGTTTGAATGTATACCCACAAAAATGAATGTGCATCCCACATTATGGGGTGGGCGTATGTAACGCCGTCTCATCCCCGAGGTTTGCTCAGGAATTTTCTTTCAGTGCATGGCTGACTGACGAAAACCTCGGGTCACCAATTACATAAGCCATTTGTTACGCAGGAGTTAGGTCTCATTACCTGGCCCGAGCTCACCCCCTGAGCAATTCGCGGACACACGTTAATGGCCTTTCATCTCATTGAGTATTCCACCAGCCACCAATCTAACGGCATCGTTGAGGCCTCGTTCGACGCCATTTCAACTGCTTCACGGCCACGACGGCCGTTGACCCTGCTCGCCGCTCCGGGGCGGGCCGGTCCTGCAAACGCGGTATCTCTAATGGTCGGCAGTTCGCCTGGCGTGGTGCCAACTAGCGCCCGCCCGGTCCAGCGGCTCGGCGAAGATGTGCCGGGCCGTGGCGTATCGGCGGGTTTCAGCCCTCATTTTTTGCACCAGGTTAAAGGCCGCAAAGATATGGAAGAGTAAGTTGGGGGGTATTCAAACGTCACATCGGCATTCATGGTTCATAATAGCGTCATTGAAATTATGCCATTCAATAACCCATGTAGTGTTCAAGGCCAATACAAATATACTGGTCGAGTCATTCATATATGGCGTTAGCGAGCACGGTTTCCAGTAATAAACGTCCGTCAGCTGACTCTCAATGAGTGTTGTGCATGGTACGATGGCGTATCT
>NW_023596746.1:11355786-11384618 GCF_011947565.3 Pollicipes pollicipes
TGGCGCAACACCTTGATAGAGGGTGCCGGAAATAGGCGTCAGTCGTCCTCATTTGCCCTCCAGCACTCGCAAGTTTTGGTGTCGATGGTTGTTGTGTCGAACGGGTCATTTACATGCTGAACAGGCTACTTTTAGAGTTCGTGATTCCGTATAACTGACTCTGAGACGATATGATTCTGGTTGCGTGGGAACATCCAAAACGACGTAAGACGAGATCACCCGACCTACTTGTTATAATACCATAGCACGAACGGCTAAAAATAGGACGTTATCTGTCCGCCTGGTAGTTCAGTGAAGTCCTTTTCAGCGCTTGCTGTTTGCCCCGACTGGAAATGGCCCGCCGCTAGTGGCAATGGATGGAACGGCCTGCGTCGCTAAAAGTCCGTGACTGAGGCACGGCGGGCTGTTCCGAGCACATGGCACATAGCTTGCGTCATCAAATTCTACCGTTGACCTGGAATATCACGATCGGAGCTTGCGGTCTAGCCATCGCTACAAACACTATTTAGCATCGGATTTGGTTCAACACCCCCCCCCCCCCATTCAAAGACTTAAAAAGGACAAAACTTACAGGTAATGTTTCACATCTGCAGATGTTAAGGAAGGCATCATACATTTTAAATAAGCTCGCTTGTAAATATTTGGTCTGCCTTTAGTTAAAAACCGCTCTAGACAACCAAATATCATCTTAGCAAATATCTTCCCAATGCGTCATCGTTTATGTCATGGCACGTTATTATAATGTCATAGTCGCTGCCAGACTGGCCGGGTCAGAATTGCCAATGATTTAGCAATTCTGACTGGGCTGGGGTGGGCTGATGGGCTGACTCAATGCAGTACTTCAACTTGCCGACAGGTTGGGGTGTTTGCTAGTGCGTGTTTGCTAAACCCAAATATTATTATGTGCTCATGTCTTGGCCCTTTCTCGTGGTGTTCTTGTATATAAGTCTGTATGTTATGGGTTATTTAATGTCTCTTACTCGTATTCATGTATTCGGTAATGACACTATTCCTAACTTATTCAGTTCCCAGTCCGTCATAACTAGTGGCAATGCTTAAAGGGAATATGTCTAGTCAAGTAAGGTTTTTCTACTGTGCACGCAAGACGGTAAGGAATTTTGCTTTACAAATTTTGGTGCCATTGGTTTCTACAAATTCGCTTCCACTGACGAGATATTGCCACAGCCCTTGAGTTTTCTTTGGTTTGTATTAAATAATAAAATTATCGGGTATCCCCAAAGCAATATTCACTTCTAAACTCATCGACATCATTTAGAAGGTGTGGCTTGCTCTAGCCAATGACTTTTCGAGGATGTCGCTTGTCAGCGCTGACAGCAGCTTGCAGACGCGGCGATGGCGGCGGTCATTATGCTGATGTTTTTTTTTACATTCAGCTGAGTGCCGCGGGTGTATGGGTTTAGACGTATGATAAGGCTGGTCAGTTGGTACGCACCACCACTCATGTCGGCCTACTATATGCTGAGACGAGGAACAACTGTTGTGTCGTGCCAATCGGCTGCACCAGACTCGAAGGAAATGTGTTTGTTCTACGTTACCTAGCAAAGAAATAATGACCATGTCTTTAGCGCGCAGTTACTCGCCACATACAAGTCAATGCATTGGGCCTTTCCTGCCCGATTGGTTTATATTTACGACTGTATTTGTCCACGGACAATCATCGATAAGCTCGATAGAAATAAATAAACTGAAACTGTTGCAAGACCCATACGCATACTTAGCAACCGAAATTGACCTAGATATCGATAGACAATTGGCAAGCTCTCTTTAGGCGTGTATTGAGAAAACCGAAAACATTAGACACACTCCGTTTAAATTCTTGCATCATGTATGAAACAACGTCATGCGTGTTCGAAACTTGCATTTAACGCATGCAGTTAGTTGAAGAACAACTAACATCCGTTGATGCCATGAATCGTGCTGGCCTACGGCATACACGAATACGACGTCGCGCATCCCTGGGTGATCTTGCAATAATCTGCACAAAAAATATGCACAATAACGCATGCGTGAGGCTCAGAAGCGAAAGAATGTTAAGCCTTAAAAAAGGCATGACTGGGAAGTGCACTGAATGCTCTTTACAATGGCTATCACAGTTGAGGACTCCATTCAAATGTGGAACACCCTTTGAACTGTACGTAGATGGTCGCTTCTGTGTAAATTTTTAAGTGACATGACATCCTGGAACACTGAAGCGCGACGTGCAAAATACTATGTATCTTATCACAAACCACTCTCATTTCAAGTGTTCCAAGCCATTTTTATCTCGTCTCTTTCGGTAAGGCTTATCTTTGCCAATCTGGTGTCATCGGAAATAACGGTCGGCGCAAAGGACAGCAAGGGCCTTGCACTCCTAAACAAATTCTAGAAACACTACGCAGTTTGCCATAAAGTAGATGGCGTCACACACGGCGAAGGGACCGGGGATGGAAATATGTCCGCACCCCCACTCTGCCATTGGTCAGATATCAGCGGAGGAGCGCCAACTAGTCTAAATATTGACATGACGGCTATGCGGACACTTGGAACACCAAGGACGTCGATACTGCAATCAATGCTAAAGGTTGAGCTCAAGATTACTAAGCTCGGCAAGGCCTCAGTGGTGAGCATATTATACTTGAATGTCAGTTATCAACTGTTGAAAATTACGCAGGCAAAATTCCTCAATGCAGAACACAGTTATGTCTGTTTCCAGAAGTGGGGAAAACACCATACGCACCTAACGGAGGTGGGCTTTGCTTACGAAGACAAAGAACGCGAAGCACCCGTCTGCGAGCCATCTCAGCACCGAGCTATGACTCGCAAACCACGCGGCACAGCGTCACAGATTAAACGCCGTTGGACCGCCTCCACCTCCTCAGCAGACGCCCTCCATCGGTCCCCGCAGTGCTTCGCGGTCGATCCTTAGCGCGACGAGCACGCGTCCGAAGCTTGTGACGCAGGGGACGAGATCGACGACCCACCCAGGTCGCCGTGACAGCTAACGAGGTGATGTCACCGCGTGGGTCAGTGACACGGCCGGCCACCCAGCGCGTGGCGCGGCGACAGCCGGCTCGAACTCGCCGCGCCGCATCTCGCGCCCGCGGGGGCGCAGACGCCGCGCACGCCAGGAGCCGCTGCGACGTCTCGCGACTCGGCCGCCATCCCCCGTAATGAGCTGTTGTTCTGATGCGATCGCCGCTCAGCCGAGCAGACCGGGTGCGGCGCCTCCGGTGACTGTCAGCAGCGACGGCAAACGCTGTGCCTGGTATGCCGCGTCTTGTCCGCAGTTTGCCTGCGCGAGCGGTTTCGGCACGCTGACTGTTGGAAGGGGGGGGGGGGGGAGGGAGCTGGTTTTTGGGTTCCGGTTCTTGTGCTTGGGGGGTCGGCGGGTAAGCCAAGTAGACTGTAGAGCTTTTAAGGCTTCTTGTAACGAGAATTTGATGTGAGAGTCGCTGTCGGCCAGATTATCGATCCGTGCCGAGAATTTGCGTCAGGGACGAACACCCGACGATTCAGCAGCAGTTCAATGTACCAAAAGGGAGCCTCTTGAAACCACGATGGTTTTGAAGCAGATCCATGTTTAAAACCCACTAGATACGTGTTCTGCCCTCTCTCCCAACGTGGCTGGCCTGCTGGAACAGCGGAACCAACAAAGATTTGTGCTTGTGCCTTCAGTAGTAGCCCCCACCGTCCCCCCACCCAAAAACACACGTAAGGCCGCTTAAGCCCTAAAAATGCCTCTAAGGTTCTTGCAAGTGGTGTCATATGGTAGAATCTGACCGCAGTGTCACTTTTAGCCATGGATAGGCTCTCTTGCTGGTATGCGATGCGACCCCACCAAGGTATGCTCGCGGGATGATTTACGTGTAATAAGAACTCAGAGATCATTTGCTTGCCGCCGGAACACTTTGTGCAAGTTATTAAAAGCACTTTGCGAGGAGCTTTACGCAAATAGATGAGACAGCACTCACTAACCTTATTCCCCGTAGAAAACGAGGAAAAAGGAGACATACGGATATTATTTTTCTGTTACAATGCCTTTATGGAAAACGAATGTCGGTGGTCTGAGCTAATATACGTTTCAATAAAGGGCATGTCGCAGAAATATCTATGCATATATCTTTTCTTTCCCCCGGTGATTCTAAGAGAAGCAAGGCTTAACTTGCTGTCTTATTCCTGATTTTCTTGTTGCTAGCATCGGTTAATGGTGATTGTTGTGAGACATTTCATTTTTTTGCCAAACTTATACCGGACCAGCGAGGCGTCTCAGAACATGAAGCGGGGCGAGCCACGGCAGAGATCAACTGCCCTTGCTATCACGGGCGTAAAATACTGCGTCTGTGCCGCAATAATTGCATAGTGTTAATGGCAGTAACGAAGCACCGATGCACCGATGTATATGACTTTCGACTTAGTTCTCAATCTGCATATGACTCTCGACACCGGTGTGGGTCAATCTGTCAAAATGGGTCAGGTCATTCAATCAAACGCAAAGTCCTCTTACGCTTCGTAAAAGCTTTGTTTGAGCCACTCTGCGTCTCGCTCGCGGTTATGCACTCTTACAAAGTTGCGTATCATTAGCGAAGTCTGTGGCCAGTTTCGGGGCTCCTTGGTGTAAATGGAGCTCAAAAATATGCACGCAATCACAAACAGAGCCAAAACGGTAATTTTGTCCCCTTCAGCTCACGTGGCCCTTCCTTCATATACAGATAACATGGCCGGAATGCGTGGTTTTGGGCAAAGACAGCACGCATGCGCACAACCTTCACGCTTTATGCTCTTGAATTGTCTGATTTATTATTTTTAAACTCGCGCTTCGCAAATTAGTTAACACAGTTATTTGATCAGTCTTATGACATCATCAATGGCCTCAAGATCGAAAATGCCCTTTTTGAAATGGAAGCTTTTTGGTGATCGATCGTCATCTGCATTTGCGAAATCGGTCCATTAGTTACGAATAAAAAAGGGTGTGAAAAGGCCAAGCCATCAGTGGAGTAATGCGCCAATGGCCGCCGAGTGACTGATAAAACGTGACGTTGAAATGATTGACAGCTGACCCTGAGACGTCTTGCAATATAAGTTGTTTTTAGTTCAGACACCGGATAACATGCAGTTGTCTTATGGACATACGTTAACAAAATGGGCTGGGTAGATAAGACAGTAGTAAGGAGAATGGAGGCATAGATGGGTTGATACTTCGGCAACATGCCTTTATCGCAACAATAGCAGAAATTCTGCTATTGTTTCGATAAAGGCTTGTTGCCGAAGTCTCCACCCATCTATATCTCTATTCTTCCTGGGTTTTTATCCGAGGAATAAGGCTGTTACTACTGTCTTATCTATGTGAATGATGTTGCTCTCAAACGCACTGAACAACTTACGTAAAATCAGTTGGGGCTGAGTCAGATGAAAATAACAAGCTATTTCCAGTTTCGCGGGAAGCCCGGTTTCTTAAAAAATTTCATCGATTTTCTCCCTAAGTTAGGGGGGCTAGGCGGTAAAGTTCGTCGGGGGGAGGGGATGCAGCCCCTAGAACCGCATTGAAAGCTACGCCCTGGTCAGAGGCGGTGCTACAGATTTTGAGCCGGGAAGGGGGAGGCATAGCTTTCCATGGCGGCTCTTGACAAAATGAGCTTCCTCTCAAGGAGGGGGGGGGGGGGGGGGTTCCAGGGCGAGTGTTATATTCAAGGGGTAGGAGCATCGTGGTCCAGTGACCTTTTATCAAATTGCTCCATGAATCAATATCGATGTAGATAAATGACATTCATTTAAAAATTCAGGACAGGGATCTTTTATTTGATACAGGGACCTCTTACGTCCAGCAAAAGAGCCGCCGCCCTATCCCACCGCAGGGCCTCCTCCTTTAGAAATGGGCCTCCTGATGTATAAAGGGTCTCCTTATGCAGGAACAAGATTCCTGTGATAGCAAATAGATCCATTTTCCCAAAACCAAACAGGACATCCTGATCGGAACTGAGAAAACCTGATGGATGAAAGATGCCCCCTATTCCAGAAAGGGGGACTCCTAATTGATAAAGGGCCTCTCGACCCGTAAAAATGGTTTTCCTCATCCAGAATAGGCCTCCTAATCAAAGCATGGGCTACCAAATTAAAAAACATGGTGTTTTTAATCAGAAAAAACGGCCTTCTCGAGGCAAAAAACGAGCCTCCTGAGTCCGACTTAGCACTTTCTAGCTCTGTTACGGGGACCACATCTAGAGATACAAAGCTTCTGTAAGGCAAAAGGAGCCTCCAAAAGTCTTGAAGGGTAAAACATACCTTGCCCCCCCCCCCCCCCCCGGCCCCCGCTCCTGCTGTGCCACTCGTGCCTATGGTTTTTTTTTTGTAAAATACGTTTTCTGAGCCTCCCCCCGCCCAATACCAATGCCATAGTTTTCAGCCATAAAATGACGCCGCTGCGATGCACTTCTAAACGAAGGATCCGATGCCACACCCTTCCTGCTTAACTCCGGCATGTTCAGGTTTTAGAAGAAGCAGGGAGGTATGTGAGCTCTCACATGCCTCCCTGCGTCCCTGCTCCCTGCGTCCTTGCTTAAAGAACGCCATCCATAGTGTGTTAAGGCTAGGTCGTTTGACCTTGCTATGCCAGGAATAATGCAATGTTACTTGGGTACGCCTGATCATTTTGGCACTCAGATTCTAAACCGTTAAACTGTTTTTCCCATTCCAAGCGAAGAACGAAAACCGACGAAAGTGACTTACAGCTAACCGTTTTTTTTTGCATACCAATTATGCTCATCGACACCCGCAATCCTGTGAACTGTTTACTTGCCTACTAAACGCTTTCCGACAGTTTCCTGCCAAATACTACAGAGAGACCAGCTGGCAGTGCTCATCTCTCCGAAAGTCGAACAAAGGCTGCAATACCTGGAACGCATCGGCGACAGTGCCAGGTGCAGCCTCAAGTTGGTAGCAAGCATTTTGACCCTTCGGTCCGGAATTTGTCGTCGCAGCGCCTGATGTTATCGGGTGCTCCATTGTTTTGGTCGATGTGGCGGTCAGCTGTCGACTGACGAGGGCGGCTTACCCTGTCTCCAAGGCGGCATGTCGCGCCGATCCCGCACGAATGATACCACCAGCGCGAGCATTCCAGGCAGTTTCCCTTCTGCAACGGCCGCCGCGTGTCCGGCGGCGTTTAGTCGGCGCGGGCAAGCTCCGGCACCACCTGGTCGTAAATAAAAACGTGGCCCGAGCAGATGAGAGCACCGAAAATCCCAATCACGTCATCGCTTGGCCATGACACGGGGGCGACAGGGAGCGGTTGATCCGGCTATGCGGAGTGGGCACGCGGGGCAGAGCTGTCACGCGGCCGCTAGCGTAGCGGATGTTAACCACGTCCGGACCCGGGATCCGTCAGGCGCGCGCTGCAAAGGCGGAAAAGTCCACCATGAACAGGTGATAATGCCTGCTTCAACCGACTGTTTGTGCGGAGTAAGGCCATTCTCTGATGCAACCGGGGCCGAATAAAGAGGATTTGAGCGATTTGGAGACTGGCTTAGGCGGGCGAAAAACTCCGGGGCTGTAGTGATGCGGGGTTATGTTCTTCGGGCCGGGCCGCCGCGCTCGGTCCTTCGGAGAGCCAGGGCGGTGCATGTGTCAAATGGGAGTCATTGGCAAAGATGTTGGGCATTGGGCAGATATTGCACTTATGTGTTTGGGTAGTGAACTATTCAATATGCAGCCGGCCCTATATTTGTATGGTCGCAGCCATGACACGCGAGGGTCGACACCTCCGTGGACGGCCGCTGGCAGAGGATATCGCATGACTGGTCGAAGACCTCGCCAGCGTAATGAGGTGCCACGTGGTCCGAGATACGCGGTCAGATCTTGACTGGCTACTTTTGTCGGCTCGCTACTTTACAACAGTCCTGCGGCAGATTTATTAAAGGGTGTTAGCTCCCGCCGGGCCTTAGCCGTCGTACCTGAGCCGGCGCATTACAATCACTTCTGATCTAACCGGTCGCCATTAACAGCAACGATCCCATACCTGTATTTCATCGTCGCAACAGGGCGGCCCCGAAGCATCTGATGCCAGTGAACGGGGGCTCCATTTGTTATGGCGCTCAGATGCTGGCAACAGTGTTCGGAAGGGACTTCTCGTCTGTGGTGTCATTGACACCAGTGTTTGAAAGGAGCTTCTCGCCTGTGGTATCATTAACACTAGCGTTCGAAAGGAACTTCTCGCATGTGGTATCATTGGCACAAGTGTTCGGAAGGAACTTCTCGACTACTGGTATCATTGACAACAGGTTCGGAAGGAACTTCTCACATGTGGTGTCATTGACACTAGTGTTCGAAAGGAACTTCTCGCTTGTGGTATTATTGACACCAGTGTTCGGAAGGAACTCCTCGACTGCGGTATCATTGGCACTAGCGTTCGAAAGGAGCTTTTCGACTGCGGTATCATTGGCACTAGCGTTCGAAAGGAGCTTTTCCGCCTGTGGTGTCACTGGCACTACTGTTCGAAAGGAATTTCTAGCCTGTGGTATCACTGGCACTAGTGTTCGAAAGGAACTTTTCGCCTGTGGTGTCGTTGGCACTAGTGTTCGAAAGTAGCTTTTCGGCTGTGGCATTATTGGCACCAGAGCTCGAAAGGAACTTCTGACCTGTGGTATCATTGGCACCAGTGTTTGAAAGGAACTTCTCGCCTGTGGCATCATTGGCACTACTGTTCGGAAGGACCTTCTCGCCTGTGGCATCGTTGGCACCAGTGTTCGGAAAGAACTTCTCGCCTGTGACATCATGTTCGCCAACGCTGCTACACTAGAGAACACCAGAGAATGGTGTGTCAGCATCTGCTCTCACACCTACCGATCAACTGGCGTCTGTCGGTGTTTCTGAAGTGACCACTGTGTTGGCGAATTTGGCTTCAAGAATGATAAGAAAGTTCATAGTGTAGGCAAGTGCCAGGGGCAAGGACGTGTCTCTAATAAATACATCAAGAAACGTATACTGGAAGCCAAACGCCTCCGGTTGTAAACAGCCACTAGCTACCTAGGAGTGCACGATTATATGTTTTCGGACGCAACAGTTTCTGATGACATGACAGAATCGATGGCATCCCAGGCTTTTTCCAGAATATTGCACCTAACTCACCAGACACAAAACGTTGCATATATTCGGCGATGCGTGTGTGATACCGGGATGTGTGTATCAATGTGTGCGGAAGCTCCTGTTGTGCCTTGCTCCCGCCTCGTATTCTGGGCCCCCAGTGCAGCAGCTCAGGCTGTTTCTGGAGTTTCTACCTCCTCTTTCTTCAAGTGTGCAATTTATTTATAACACGTGCCTTTATTTTTTTTCACAAACAGCAGCAATTAAGAACAAACAGCCAGGTGACTACAACATATTAGGTGCTATAGGTACATATTAGGTGCTCGGATTATGTGCTAGTTGTCATTTATTTTGGTTCCATCACCGGACGTATCGCCATCACGAAAGTAAAAGAATGAATACATCATTTTCTTACTAATGCGTTAAGAATCCGGACGCCACATGACACACTGGCGTGACGTCACATATATTTCGACATAATACACCTGGTTAGCGACAGTGGGGCGGAAAAGAAACGCAACTGGTCTGAAAACGTCCTGAGCATTGTTGCGAATGCATTTCCTCGACAACTGAGCCACAGCCCAAGGGAAGGAAAATACAATGCGATATAATATCCCATAATCAGTCTTCAGTATACCAGAAAATACCGATGGACGAAACATAAACATCGTTGTATTAGGCAGACCATATGGCAAAAGCTTGCCTTCATCCACTGAGATTTTGATCTGCTGCCAGTTAGCGAGCATCTCCTAGTGTAGTAAATGTCCATTATCGTCATTATCCATCTACAGCCCAATATCGGGACTAAAATGCCACCATGCCGCGGACATAACGGTTCTACTCCATTCTAATAACGCATTAGCGACATTGTCGTTTTGGTCCAAGGGCCACGGTCCGCGCATGGTGACGTAATCCAATATCTAACAATTCTTTATGCTTGAGGACCATTTAGAATGAGGCGTTTCTTCCGACTACATAAATACGTAACTAACTGCAGGAAGTTCAAGACATTCAAATAGTACTATATGGTCGTGAGGTCGCCAACAAAATACTGAGCAAAGGCGATGCGAGCGAAAAGCAATGTGGCTCGCTTTGCCATCACACGCGCTCGTGTTTAAGTTAATTTGACCCCAAGGTCAAAGTCAGGTCGTGACCGTCAGCGAAGCCGATGTTTAGGGAATTACCCAACGCGATACGAGCACGGAACATTAGATGCAACCATGCATCTCTGAGACAGTTTCTTAAGCTACAAAACAACCGCATTTAGAATACAACAACTTGCATTGGCTCAAGATAAGGTATGAATGTCAAAACAAGATCAGGTATGAAAGTCGAGGTCAAAACCACCCTCACGTTTTACTGGAGAGGTTATTTTATGGGATAGCTCCTCATGTTCATTTTGGATTTATTGATAACAGGAACTACAACATACTTCTGTCATGGACTTCTCAAAGGTCAAAGTAGGCTGGTAAGCTAAAATGACCCAGGTCAACCCTTTGTTTTCTTTAAGGAGCGTATCGCCTAACGTAATTGTTAGCACCTATCAAAGTTGAAATATGCAAGCAATCTCGTGAATTTTTTGGTCACAATTACCATACAAAGGCAAACAATATCACTGACCTGAAAGGCATAACAGCGACCCCTGGTTTAAAACAGGTACCTAATTTCAGGGCGGTTGCATGGGGAGGTCTGGTTCATTTTGGACACAAATCTTGGGTTCGACTTTGGTTGACCTTATTTGACCCGAAGGTGGAAGGTGGAGGCCCAGAAACCTATGAGCCTCAGAATTTAAACAAAACTGAGTTTATATACCTACAGATCAGGCCCACCCTATGGGGATTCAAACTGACCCTCACTGAAACGAAGGATATTTAACCGGTCGCCCGAGTGCGTGCTAGCGGCTCAAGTAGCAGGTATGTGCGTTTCATTTATATAACCAGAAAATGGTGAGCAAGATGCCAGTGCATATAAGAAAGGCGCATTAGATACTGATGGCCGGAATGGTTTTATGTTCTTAATCATTTGATCTCGTACACTAACTAAATGGTGACTTCCACATTTTAGTCACTGGAGCACTAGTACTACCAGCAGACTAAAAACAGTGCGGTTTGCAACATGACGCGATGGCGTGAAGATCTGCCACTCGTTCTGGTGATCTGCCGTTGAACGCCCTTTCTGGAGAATATTGTGCATTTAAACCGGCTCTAGGTGTAACAGTGGGATCAATGCGCTGAGGTGCAGCAGTGCGATGGTGCAACTCTCCAGCAATTTTATGGGCCCAGCAGCTTACAAAAAGGTCATTATTACAATCAGCGATGTTAATTTTCAATAACAGCTAAGCCGTAAAACTTCGTCGGCGTCTGCCACTGAGTTCAGTACCACTTAG
The DNA here is from genome assembly GCF_011947565.3 of Pollicipes pollicipes. Taxonomy (NCBI): domain Eukaryota; kingdom Metazoa; phylum Arthropoda; class Thecostraca; order Pollicipedomorpha; family Pollicipedidae; genus Pollicipes; species Pollicipes pollicipes. Next base: position 11,367,245 of record NW_023596746.1, read on the forward strand.
ACGCCATAAACATTCACTCAGCCCGTATGTTTATGACGTCCAATCAGGTTTAAGACTCAAAACACGAGTATGTAAGCTTCTTATGGATATTGCTGCGGACACCTGTGCATCCAGCTGCGTGCATGCCCAACTACACGTAAAATTACAGTCAAGCTCAGGGCCTCGGCTCGTCACTGGCTCAGTCAGCTGCGTGCATGCCCAACTACATGTAAAACTACAGTCAAGCTCAGGGCCTCGGCTCGTCACTGGTTCGTCCAGCTGCGTGCATGCCCAACTACATGTAAAACTACAGTCAAGCCCAGAGCCTCGGCTCGTCACTGGCTCGTCCAGCTGCGTGCATGCCCAACTACATGTAAAACTACAGTCAAGCTCAGGGCCTCGGCTCGTCACTGGCTCGTTCAGCTGCGTGCATGCCCAACTACATGTAAAACTACAGTCAAGCTCAGGGCCTCGGCTCGTCACTGGCTCGTTCAGCTGCGTGCGTGCCCAACTACATGTAAAACTACAGTCAAACTCAGGGCTTCGGCTCGTCACTGGCTCGTTCAGCTGAACGAAATATTTTCGAACGACAGAGACGCTACAAATCTGCTGCCTCAAGTTCAATGGAGTTGTGAACTTCAGGTTACAGACTGGGGCAACCCACACGCCATTGAGGAAGATGCCTCTCTAATCACGTGCTGGGCTGGTGCAAACACGCAGGACCGGTCCTTCATATGCATATGTATGGCAGGCGTGGTGGGGTCTGCGGCTCCGCGCCAGGTGTGCCGCCATGATACAGTTGGGCGGCGCGGCTTCGAAGCACGCATGCCCCGGCACCCCGGCGCCTCCGGTTCAGCTATTCACAAAACCGGTCGGGGCCGACTAGCCCCGGGCGGTGTAGTGCATCCGGTATCTCAGCGGTGCATCTGATTGTTTGATTACTGCCAGCCGGCCGTATAAGAAAGGGAGCGCCGCCAAGTGTCGTACCGCATCATACAATGCGGGCAATCGTGTAGCTAAGGAGAGAAGGTGAAGATTAGTGCTTTGCATGCAAGCCGGCTTTACCGTGTCATTCTCATACCACTGCGCTCATTTGAGCTCATCGATCACTCTCGGTCATTGCACAAAGGGCCAAACCTCAGAGGGAAGGGGGGGGGGGGGGCAGCCGCGAACCTGTCGCCGGGCGGGCAGGCATATTTGTGTTAATGTAGGTCTGTCACATCTACAAATCTGTCCACACGTATTTCCCTCAATAAGATGCTGCCTTCATGATCCGGGGGAAAGATGCTGAACCTCTTATCCAGTGATGAAGAATGCGAGTCCCAAAGCGGGCGCACTGTTTGGCCCGACTGCCTCAGAAGGGTCAGCTGGGAGCTTACGACCGCGGTCAACCAGAGGCCCGGGGCAGCCGTGCCGTAACAATATACGGCACGAAGAGACCTCCGCAGTCCCATCTATCGAAAAGGCCAATGTAAAATTATCCGTTGAGCTGCACCGAGCTGCCTGGGTGTTGGGCTCAGGTGACATAGACAGCAGGACATTTTATCATCGCCCTGAAGCACTATCCACCGATGCAAACTATTCGGAATAAATTTAGTAAAAGAATAAGTGCTTGGATCCGCCTGTCGTTGCTGGCTTCAGTTTCTCCCCAAGAGTGCAGGGTTTAGTGGTCACGTCCCAGCTAACTCGCAGGCCACAGGCATCGCTCTAGGCGAGGTCAACGGGAGGGTACAATGTCGTCAGCATGGCACTGCTGCGGATGCCCAACGAGTGCCTTACCGAAGCCAACGCCGCTGGGGAACGAAACCGGGACGAGTACCTCAACTGGGGTGGTCCGAAGGAGCCAAGACATGGAGGAGACGTGACTGCTTCAACAGCACGGTGCGTTTATTTGGGTGTACCACGTAAGAGAACTTTACAGACTGGGTAAGCCCAAGGCTACCCGCTTGGAGTGGATAGGGCACAGGTTTGGGTGAAAAATCTGGTATGAGTAAGGGTATAAGTAAGACCTATAGATAGGACAAAGAATACTCCATTAAGCTCAATGCGCTCACACATAGCCTTAAAGCTAATGTGGGTCTTTTCTGAACCGGAGATTCCTGATTTCGCAACGCGAAACAGATTTGTCCCTGAATCAAAAAGACCTTTCTGAGTCTATTATGGGGTGTTTCGAACTCATATAACTCTTATAGGTGCTTCCTGATCTTACAGTGTGCCTTTTCCAGACCTGAAACAGACCCCTCCGAGTTTACGATCAGCCGTTCATGATTAATGATTGACCGTTTTCACGCTTAAAACTTACATGGCCGTTTCCTGCAATGGGACTTTCTAGACCTATGACGGGCCCTTTCCGCGTCTAAAAATGGCGTTATCAAACCTGAGATAGGCTCTACCCGGGCCTGAGGCATGAGATGCCCCTTTCTGGACCGGAGACGTACTGTTTTCCAGTCCTAATACGTCCTTCGACGATCTGAGAGGGGACAATGGTCCCTTTCCGAGAAGGAACCATTGAGAAGGGACAAAGGTCCCTTCCCGGATCAGCTGATGCTATGTCTACCGTGGATTTTTTCCACACCTAAGCGGGACTTTTCTGAGGTATTTTTGTCCTTTTCCAGGCGTGAACCGGACCCTCTCTGACGTTACGATGTGGCCTTCCTGATGACGTTTGCTAGGCCATGGCAAAGGCCATCTGCCACGGCCATCTCCTAGGTGGCGTCAATGGGGACGCGTCGTGGTCAAAGGGTGCAAGAGACGATCTTCCTAGAAAAGCAGCGGATCAGGACAACTAGGGTTAGGTTGCGCATTTGCCAGGTGCTGTAAAATTGGTTCAGTGTGGTACACGTGATGCTGACCACGGAGCAATGTCCGGCCATGGTGATCGGGTCCGTTATCTGCTATTTGAACAAAAGGGGACGGGCATTATTTGTGCTCCAAATTACAAACTTATCGCGATAACGCAAAGCATATTCAGTATTGCGACAGTGTCGCCTCACTACCGGACAGAACCAACCACGCAAAGTTGAGCCATACCTGAAACGGTGGTGTTCACTCCATTTTTGGTCAGGCATTTTGTAGAGGAGTATTGTGAAATATGTTTGCAATGTGCGCAATCAATATGTGACGCCGTGTGGGAAAGCTTGGAATATGTATCGCAGGAATGACACTGGTCAAGGCATGGCAACTTCACCTAAATTTAACCATATTTGATCACTTTTGTGAAACCACGCGTTGAAACCCAGTATTAGGTTAAATTGGAAAGCTGGCACCTTCCATGCATTGAAACGCATCCCGTGCATTCCAAAAGTATGATCCAGTTGGCTGTAGAGAGCGCACTTACTGAAAAAGACTCACCACTGATGGTTCCTTGTCCTACGTATCTTTCCTGGTTTCCAATACAGCGCTTCCAGCGGAGTGCCAAGGATTTAATGACTTTACCGAGACTGCGAATGGGAACATGCTTGTGATACTGGAATAAGGCCGATCCTATTGCGGACTACGCTGTAAGGCGACGCCGAAAGGATCGCGAGAGCGCTCCTTCAATTGAGAGAACAACCAGAAATCACTTGGGGCTGGATCGGCTTGTACGCAGCAGGTGCAGGTGCTTCAGCAGCTCGATGTTGTTGTCAGCCGGAGTTTCAGTAGCATCAGCGGCGCAATGAGGAGTGAGGGGGCGTTGCGGTGGCGTGAAATAAACTCATCACGTTTCTTCCCCGGATGGTACTTCACGATAACCAGCAGGAGATATTTGCCCAGGCTGGTTTCGTGCAAACTGCCTCTTGGTGTCTGCCTTAGACAGCGGAAACCGGTTGCCATCTGCGGTGACAATGCACTCCATAAATCGACATCCTTCTTCTTGGTAGCTTTGCGCACGCTCCTGCACTTACACAGCTCTTCCATCCGCTCACGCGACAGCTATTTTGGCACCCACCTTGGGGCAACTTTGGACATCTTGAATGGCATAAATAGTGGTGGCGGTCGTGAGTGAAATGGATGGCAGTTTTGGTGGTCATGCCGAGATTCTGCGCTATCTGGCCGATCATCGCACGACGATCCTTCATTATCGTAGCCTCCAAATGGCTGGGAAATTCCGCGCTACTGGTCTCGCGGCCTCCTTCTACCCTCCTCGAGCCCCTGCACCCACCTCTGCACCTTTAGTTCAGAAAAAGCGTTGTCACAAAATTTAAAAAGCTCTTGCGAATACTACATGCCTTCTTATTCTGAAGTGTCATGCATCTAATGCCGACAGACTGCTGATGTCTGGTGACATTCGGCATTTGCAAACCAATGTCAAAACGAAAACCGCGTTCCGTGCATTATGCAAAATAGAGTTCCGAAGTAGCGTAGCAAAATAGCGGCGCATCCCTGAAGTTAGGCAACATTCAACGCTGAACTTGTCTATGTGTGAAGAAAATAGGCCGAACTTCAGCGTAGCGGTCAGAAGCACGCGCTAAGCCGCGCGGTTCATCTACCTTGCTGTTAAAGCCGCTGGTAGTAATCGGCCATTCACTGTTATAACGTGCCATGAGATCCCAGTTTTTCGCAAGTAGCGACGATTTGAGATATCAGGGCATGCGGTGTAAAATAAGCTGCCAGCACCTCAGGTTCTCTTCTAGCTTAGGCACTACGAGAAGGAACGGGAATAGTTCGAAGTTTCTTAACATGTCCAAATCTAAAAGTCAGCCTCACAAGTGATATCACCACCTCCAACGCAGTGTCCCAGAGGCAAAATTGCGGTTGATTACGTGCAGTTGATGCGCTGACATCGGATACACTGTGGTTAACACGCTGGCGTTAGAGCTAGTAGGCAGACAGATCTACAGACAGTAGGTAGGACGATAGGTAGGCAGACAAACAGTGGGTAGGCAGACAGAAGGCAGCATCCCAGAGGCAAAATTGCGGTTGATAACGTGCAGTCGATGCGCTGGCATCGGATACGCTGTGGTTAGCACGCCGGCGTTAGAGCTGGTGGGCAGACGTTAACGATGTGGGGCGTCATGAAACCGCGACCGCAAGCGCCGCTGGTCTTCATCGCCCCACAGCGGATTCTAATTCATGCTCTTTGACAGGCAAAGCGACCCGCGCGCACTCATCTCACGGTAGCTTCGTGTACCCGACGAAGTCGCTGCTAGTACGTTGTCGGAGGTCTTCCTCTCGATGACAGTGAAGGATTTGTTCGCCTGACTTACCAGCGTACCTGGAAGCATTGTTGACTACGTCCTCCTGCCACCGACGATGGAGCAGATAACGCAGCGTGTGCTTCCCGGCCTCGTCGTCTCAATGCATCATTGAGTATTTCCACAGTATTTACATTGGTTAACTGCACGCAGCTAAGAGCAGCGTCGAACACGGGGATGGCGGTCGCGTTGTGAATCTGGACTGACTGCTATGGTGTCAAGCAGCGGCTTCACGATCGCATCCCACTGTCATTGTGACCGTGGCCATATTCTGCAGCAGTATGTCAGTGTCACCATGATGATGATGAAGACGACGACCAGATGATGAGGCCTCCGGGCCCTGACAGCATGCTGAAATTGCGGGATCTGGCATGGCATTCTTGGTGATATCCTTACAACTATTCCCCAAAGAAAGAACAACACATTGCAAAGCCACATTCTAAAAAAACCTTCAGGGAGTCGAGCCCATGCTTCACCGTCAGAGAAAAAAATGACTTCAAAAGTCCCAGTTGCACTGGCTTTGCCGCCTTCAGCTAGTTAAACTGTCAAAATGTGAAAATTGCGGGCAACATCGCAAAGTTCGCGTCATGTCATGTCACTTTTTCACAGATCTAATCCCATTTTTTGGAATGTTTGGATTTCCAGGATTTGAGCTCACGCTAAGCATTGCTCATTGTAAGAGCGCTGGGCGCCCATTATCCGAGCGCGCAGTGATAGTTCAGCACGCATAACTTAGTGGCAAAAGTTTTACGTGTCGCGATGGTCGGCACGGTCCATCCTGCCCTATGACATCTCCTGGCTTGGAGCGCAGCCGCCGGCACCGCCCGCATGCCATGCCTGACAAGGGCAACTGGCGGGTCGCAGAGAGTCTCGAATCAAGCCTGTCACGCGTGAGTGGACCGGAAAGCAGGCGCTCTAACCAACTGAGCCATTGGCATGAACAATGTCGAGAAGTTGCTGTTCAGAATTGCTGCAAAATTTACTGCTTTTGGTTTGAGCCATGCGCTGCACAATCCGCAACCCACGAATTTCTTTTTGCAGTGACTTTTCAAACTTGTAGACGGGGAGGGGGAGGGGGAGGGGGAGGAGGGGGGGGGGGGTGCTGACTAGTAGATTGCCCAGTATTGACTGTGGAGAGCTCACTCTGGCCTAAAGACGGCCCATTCGGACCTGTCGAGAGCCCCTTATGGCCTATAAGGTCCTCACGCTGGCCTGTAGGGTCCATTCTGATCTGTAAAGAGTCCATTCTGGCCTAACGAATGCCAACTTTGACCCGCACAGCCTGCAGGTCCCATTCTAGCGTTTAGTGCCTAGTGGCAGCTACAGGAATTTTCCAGGAAAACCGTCCTTAATGAGCGATAATCCATAAAGATGTTAAGACTATGATCACAATCGTTGACGTTTCAAGAAGCCAAACATAGTCCCTAGGTAAAAGGATAAAAAGACGCAAGAAACCAAGCTCGTAGGTCCCGTAGGTCGCAGCACACTCGGCACAGGACTTATAACGATATGATATAGGACATTGTTCTACTCGGGTATCAGTGCAAAGTATTAGCTCATAACGACAGCAATACCTGATAGAAAATACGTTGGTTTGTGCATACAACGTGTAGAAAACATAATTTGACTGTGAAACACAAAAGTTTTCTCTTTTGTTCCAGCCTTTTGACGAATGTATCCGTGAAAGTGCTGTTTGTTTGGTATTATGGCGCTCTAGTCACAAGCTTGACGCATGTCGTTTCGTTGTCAGATGAACAGATGATTTAGACGAAGTCGACAGTGTCCACCTTATAGAATACAAACAAGCTATAGCAAAGGCCAGGCAGGTTATTCGTAACACCGAAAAGAGCTCGTGGGAAAACGTTTGCATGTATTCAACGAGTGTATGCAGCTGTACAGCAGCTGCGGAGTATTATACGCAGATTTACGAAAAAGAGAGGTCACAAAGGCCGCTACCTGTTTTGAACATTGATGGCGATGTTATTGATGACCCTAAGGAGGTAGCAATTGTTTTAGGAAGACATTACTCCAATGCTTGTGCTTCCCAGAACTACCGACTGATGATTAGGAATCGTTTAAATGAACTGATACAAGAAGTGCCAAACTTTTCTTCTGACAACAATGAGGTATATAACGCTGTTTTCGCCATGGACGAGCACCAACAGTTCATTACCTTGTGTGGAAACACCCCGATAGGCCCAGATAAAATCCATTATGCTTTCTTCAAGCATATGAGTGACAGTCAGTTTAAGGAAGTTTTGAAAATGTTTAATTTTATATGGTGTTGGAAAAGCTTTCCGGTCCAGTGGAAACACTCCATTATTATTCCAATTATGAAACCTGGCAAATCGGGCGACAAACCCGAATCATATAGACCGATTCATCTGACGTTGTGTTTCAGCAAATTAATGGAAAGGACGGCGGCCAAAAGGCTTTCATGGTACGTCAAAGATAACAACATGAAATCAGAGTATCAATGTGCTTTTAGGACGGGAAGATGCACCTCTGATCATCTAATTCGACTGGAGTCTGAGGTCAGAAGAGTTTTTTTCCATCATAAATACACATTAGCGGTCTCCCTTGATTTAAAGGACGCATAGAACCTGACATCAAAGGTGGCACTCCTGACGAAAATGTACCAACTTGGTTTCCGAGGACACGTAATGCATTACCTAAGGTCTTATCTAGATGGGAGAACCTTTCAGGGGAAATGCGGCGTACTGTCCAACATATGTGAACAAGAAAATGGACTTGTGCAGGGTGGGGTGATATCCCCTATTCTGTTCAACATCATGATAAACGACATTTTCAATGATACCCCCAGAAATATCTCCAACGCGCTGCATGCTGACGAGTGTACAATGTGGGTGCAAGGAAGAAGGATTATGCCATTAATCGAGAGAGTGCAGACAGCGCCGAATCGTGTTTGTGCCTGGGCGGGCAAATCGGCTTTATTTTTCGTCTGCAGCGCCATTGTTTTTAGATGGTTTGTGAAGGAGCGAGAATTAAGGAATATACCGGAACTCAAGACTTATGATCAGCCTGTGACTTACTCTGAACAAGTAAAATTTATCGGGGTCATGTTGGACTCCAGACTTAACTTGAACAAACATGTTGAGTACACCAAGGCAAGGGCTTCAAAACGAATATCAATTCTAAAATGTCTGGCAGGCCGAGGATGCGGCGCTGATAGAATCATCCTCCTAAGCATCTACAAAGCAATGATCAGGTCCATTTTGGAGTACGCATGCCCTATCCTAGATGGGCCAAATAACACAGCGATCGAGTCATTAGCATGTGTTCAAAATGTGTGCTTACGTATAGCAACGGGGGCGTTGAGGACTTCGCCTATCCTTCCATTACAGGTCGAAACAGATATTCTTCCCCTTCGATTGCGACAATATGAATTGACAATAAGACACTGCATGAAGACACGAAGCGAGGACAATCATCCGTGTCAGAGGCTTACCACTGAAACGGCTTCTTTACACCCAGTGGAAAAATAATATATGAAAAGAATCTCTCTTTTCCACTGTACGAAAGGATGGCAAGCCTGCGTAACGAGATAGAATTCGACTTCCCTCATAACTTAGAAACAAAGAAAGGTTCCATACCACCTTGGAAGCTACGCAAATGTGAAACCAAAAAACACACCAGTGAAAATAAGAGTTCTCTGAATGTACGTCAAAATACAAAATAACTTGTGAACTGGGGATGGATACCCCAGATTTTATTTATATTTTTACGGACGGTTCAAAAACTACTGAGGGAGTGGGCGGTGCTTACGTCCGCGAAGAAAGCTGTGTTCGATTTAAACTGTTAGGAAAGTGTTCAGTGTTTGTTGCTGTAGCCGTGGCTATATCTCAGGAAATGAAATATGTGGAAAGCAAAGGTATCCCGAAATGTGTAATATGCACTGTTTCTTTGTCGATGGTCACTGCACTGAAAAATTATGACTTCTTATCATCCGGTGATGATAAATATTTTTGAAACCTCACACCATTTACTATAAAAAGGGGTCGAAATTAAAATCATGTGGATTCCACGTCGCTGTGGTATAGTAGGAAATAAAATAGCAGATGCGCGGGCAAAGGCAGCAGTGCTGTTAAACGAAATACTTGAAACCAAAATAGGCTACAGAGAGTACTTACCGACTTTGCATTCCACTTCAACAAATTATTTCAACAAAACCTGGCATAGGCACGGACCTCGTACAACGCTGAAAACGGTAAAGGAGAATATAGGACAATGGGACCTCTCAACGAGGATCAACCGGCGCGAATAAATCATCCAATGCCGACCACGACTAGGCCATACAAGATAAACCCATTCGTTCCTTATGGATCGAGAACTAAGACCTACCTGTGAGAACTGCTTATGCCCTCGAACGGTACAACATATGTTGGTGGAGTGCCCATTGTTGCGCATGCGCGTCAGCGACGACGTATTGTGGAAATCTGTCACAAATATGGAACGCCACTTTGTATGAAATCGCTATTTGGCAATGATTAACCAGTTCTTATTGACGAAGTGTTTAAATTCTTACCCATTTACAAGCTTTTGAAAGAACTAAATTGCCAGTGCATGCTTCTGCGTGAGCATGTATGACAAACCCGAAGCTTGTAAAAGTGTGGCCTATCACGTGTAGGCATGCGTTTTTCTTTTTGTTTTCCTTTTGATCCACCAAACAATATGGTTACTTTGTGTGCCGTTGATCAATGATCTTAAGTTCAAAGCGATGTCACAAATGTGATCAAGTCTTGTGAGGCATCGTAATTGGTCATATATGGTGGACGGCGGTATGAAAGCAGTGATTAATCCATCTCTCTCTCTCTCTCTCTCTCTCTCTCTCTCTCTCTCTCTCTCTCTCTCTCTCTCTCTCTCTCTCTCCTCTCTCTCTCTCTCTCTCTTTCTCTCCTCTGTGATCATGTGCGTGTGTGAGCTTGCTTCTATCTTTATTATTTTGCTATAACTTTATATTGCTTTGTAGTTTAGCATGAACAGGAAAAACCCCGTGGCGAAGCGAAAAACGATGAAGGATCTGCGACCAACTTGTCGGACTGAGCGAACCGTAAGCATAGACACGAACTGATTGATAAGGTAGCAATATATAGATATTTGAATGCGACGCTTCGAGAGCAGATTTTGTGCTAGAGTGCTGACAAACAAACGTATGTGCCACCGCGATTCATGTCGTGCCGTGGGTCGCTGAAGTTGTGAGATCTTGTGTTATTGTTTGAGCGTGGAAAGAACAAGAGGATCGAGGGGACCAGGCCTGCTGGTATACATGAGTAATTTACTTGCATGTAGATACAGTGACTCCTAATTCTGTAGCTCGATATATCATTAACTACTGAGTGTTAATGCACCCTTTGCACCATAATCCATCCCGTGGCTAAATCTTCCCTTTTCCTTTACCATGCTTAGTCTTCGTGGTATACCAAAGAAAGCCGCAATGAAAATCTGAATACAAAAGGGACGCAATGAAGACAACTGAAACGGACGCTTGATCAGGATGCCCTTGCTGTTTTGACCGGCTCAAAGCGCGGTGCACCGGGTTTTGCATGGTATGACGTGCAGTGTGAGACTCCATGGCTGTTTTTGCGACTGTCCGCAAAATCGACTGAAGTAGAGCAATTCGACTGCAGTGAACAACAGTCAAGAGCAAGAGCCAAAAAGTGTCTGATCCACAATCAACAAGCAGTGACTGGAAAGGCAAGTTTATATCTTACATCAAATAGTCTTACCAAAGGCGTCTGTTTTTCCTGTTTAAAAAGAAGCAAATATGCTCAAGGAAGCATTGTCGCCCACAGAAAATGGAAAATCTTTGAGATTTTATGAGATCCACAGGAAGAAATATCAGCCACTGAAATCATTGTGTCCTCAATTCCCAGCTGTAACTGAAGAAACAGATTAACTTGGCCTAACTTTATGAAGCTGGGAGCCTCCTAGTGTATAGTACCACCATGTGTGAATAGTTTTTGGTTCATGTGAAGTATATACTTTCACATCACTGTCATTGCATGAAAAGCAAATTTGTAGTGAAAACAATGGTTCCAAATTCCATTGGCTTGCTAATGGCATTATGTTTTACATCTTTAGCTCCATTTTGTCTTCATTTAGTAGACCCTACTCCATGTTGGTTAAGCTTGCATGAAATTGGGTTTAGGTCCCATTCAAATTTTCTGTCTAGACCTTGGTGGAGCCTGGGATTCCACATCACATTTTCAAAATGCAGGAATGAATGTTAAGACATTTGCTACCACATGATAAAAAAATGAGGTCATGGAAATGTGATTGGTTGCCTGGGAGTTGTGGAGATCTGGGGAGACAGACAGGCTAGTCTCCCAATGTTCCAGGATGGTGTTAATAAGGCATGAGAAGCATTTGTTGGTTCACCTGATGACCGCCACAGTAGTAACCACTTTTTAGAGAACACTTCTAAATCGTAATCTGAAATGGCCAGAGTTCAACAAGAACTTGGATCTAGGATGTCAGTTAAGATGTTGACTGAGCATGGCCCTTGCCCTGGTATGCTAACTTAACAAATGGATACACATACAAGTATAAGGCTAGCATGGGCCTTAGGCTAGTAAGCACGGTCTACAAAACAGAGTGGGAAAAATGAAAAAATATGGCTGCATGCTGACACTCATAAATGCAAGCATATCTTAAAATTGTGTTTTATTCATGTGCATTGTGTTTTTGCCTGTAACATTGTGAACGGATTCATATCACTATCACAAATTGCTTGAAAATGAAGAATACAAAGATGAAACACCAGCATACCACCTTCGCAGGGCAGATGCCACACTGCACCATTTTCCATGCATGTTTAATCCATTCCTAAACCAAAATTCATGCCATGTAGGTGCTCTTTGTCAAACATGTATTTTATTCTTCCAGATATTTCAATTTACATCAGTTTATGTGGTGGTATTAGTGCGGGCTGACCATGTGTCAAGCAGACCTGTCTGTTGCTTTAAGAACAAAAGCCACCATAAGAGCACCATAGCTGAGTTGACTTTTTGTCAAGAAGTTATTAGTCTCAAAGCCTCAAAAAAGAACAAACAAGCTGGCCCAGACCAGGACGACAGAATGCGCGAGAAGTTTATGGGGCTGATAAGTGAACACTAAATGAATGTGTTTACCAAAATGGTTATTTTTGTTTTCATACTTAAGTTTCAGCTCATAAGTATATAATCCAATATTTACAATAGCAAGTGACAGAATGCATCAAATTGTTTTCACCATAAAAGACTCATTGCCTAATTAAGTAGAAATTCAGCTTGTAAAGCTGCACATTGTATTGAAAAATCAATGTCAGTTGCATGGACAAAAGTCAGCCAGAGATGTAATAGCAGGAAATTGACCAATTTTCATGGGCCATCAATCCACACTCCATGTTTTTTAGAACATGCACATGCTATTGCTAGTCCAAATAAGCTTATGTTTTCTTTAATGTAACAGTATTTGAGTCTGAATTGGTTTGGGCTTTGTGAGCAAGATAGTTCTGTAATGCAGTTTACTTTTTCAGAACAAGTTCCCAAGATTAAAAACCTTAAAATGAACTCAAAATTTGTACATTGACAGCAGACATAGTATGATAGGTCACCATCTACTAGAAATACTAAACTTTTTTAATGCTGGTGCAGATATACATGTATAGTAATGTATGAAATGTATCACAATTATGTTGGCCTGCTTACTGACTGCATCATGGGCCCATGTACATGGAATAGATGTAAACCGACATTTGTGCAGCCTGCAAATCATGGATTGTTGGCTAAAAATTAGATAATCTCCTTGAAGCCCAGAACAAAATATATACATAGTTGCATATGCAGTATGTGTGTGTGTAAATATGTAACCAAATCAGTGGTTCCTCCATCCTGCCCATCTGCTTACCGATCTGGCTCGTCTGTCATTACGAAGCATTCTCACATCATGTTGCCCTTTGGACTGTGGATGCATTGGGCTGCATTGTACCATTGCGTGTCAGGAGTGTCAAACTTTCGTTGCAAATCTCATTTCTCGGCCGCAATAGGCATCAAGGTGCACCCATTCACCCCGCGCTCCACCGCCCCTTTCGTGCCGCGACTCTTCGCACTGTATTTGAGCTGATGACGGATTGCAGCGAGGATTTGTCTAATGCAGCATGTGCACGTCAGCGGGTCTTTATGCCGAGCAGCTGGCATTTACAAGTGATCGGCACGGCCAACTAGCAAAACAGCAAAGACTTTTGCAGAATCGATCTGCAAAAATCTCTGTCGACTTCGCCAGCCCAGGTCCAGTTCCAGTACCAATAGTGGCACTAGAACCGACGAGATTTAGCTTGCGCAGTCACTGGCGTCGGCTTTTAAGTCATTCGGGAAGGCCAACAATTTCCGGCGCCGCCCACTGTTGTGAGTTCTGGCACGGTTGCCGTGCCGCCGATACTAATTCGGCACGGGCAGCCGGTACTGTGGCACAGAAATCCTGGAGCTCTGATGTAGACATCTTGATCGGCCGCGGCGCAGCATTCAGTAGACCCGCTCAAAAACCGAAAGTGTGGAAACAGGTGCCGTCGACAAATTACGTTATGCAAGGGGTTTGGGGAGCGTACAGACTGCGATATGTTTCGCATCTCTAACCCAATTAGGGCCAAACGAGCGTTGCTGTTCAATGACGATACGCGTAACCGGTGCGTAATAAGTGTGAAAAAGGGTTGACAAATGTGTAGCATAATTTGTGGACGATCCCATGTTAAACGTGGAACACCGTCTTCCGCCGTAGAGCGATGATAGTGTAGATAAGAAAGCTGTTCGAGGCGATGCGGACCAAGAAATGGATGGCTGCTCGATCTCGCAGCGGAAAGACATGCAAGAAGAAGCCGGCGGAAAACCGGTGTGCTGTCTATATATATATATATATATATATATATATATATATATATATATATATAATATATATGGGTGTGGGTGCGTGCGTGCGTGCGTGCGTGGGACCCTGGACCGAGCTATGCTGTCGCTACTCATCTTTGTCCTGGCTACATTCGACGGAGACTTAACATGCTTCGATTAGATGTTTTGTTTTATGACTTCGGCCAAAACGACCGGCCGGTTCAATAAATATGTTTATTAATTATTCTTTCACGTCAATTATCAATTTTATTAAAGCGGGGTTGCCGAATTCCAACGAAGAACAAGAAAACATGACGGTATCTGCCTCGCGTTCCCAACACCACTGGTCGCCTTCGAGTGTCAAACTCAAATTTCTTACTGGCAATGATACTTCTCACGGGGGCCTCGCGCTAGGTACAGATCATGGCACCTTCACGGAAAACGCTTCTTAAAACAGAAGACGTAACGGACTATGAAATTCGTAATTTAATCAAATACATTTAATAGTCAGTCACGCCGAAGGAAAGCATTGATATGATTGACAAGCAAAGTACGATTTTCGATAAGCGAACTAAAAGAAACTGGGCAGTTATAAATAAGTGCAACACACGCGATCCAGATATATATTCCGTTCCGTCGTGAACCGTCTATGGGTGTTGCTTTTCCATGTACGTCCAGGCGAGTCGTTCGATATGTCCATTATTTAGAGAGAAAAAAATAAATCCATGGGACTTTTTATTATCACGGGGTGCAAAATATGCTATTGAGCTGTGCAGTTCATTTCTCTTGTTTCTTCCCCGGTATGTCGCCAGTCATGGCGGCGCCGTCCCGTCGTCGGTCGCTGAGGCACAGCCATTATGCAGAGAGAATTTCTGAGCCCCAAGTCTTGTGCGAACTCACATCATTAAGTCTGTAACGGGTAGATCTGATTCGGATTTTATTGTTACGCTGTTTGTCAGTTGTAGATCAAGCTTACTTCGTTCGTTTGTTTACCTAAGTACAGTGGTCATGAGCCTATGTTGGGGCCTTGTACTGCATCCCGTTTCGTTTTTAGTTTTAGACTTCAGTGTACTGAAATGTAGCAATACGGGCGGTATGCAACGAATCGTTTCGGTTTGTTTGTATTGAACATGGGCTAAATGAAGAGGCGGACATGTCAAACTGCACCACTGAACAACACTGTATTTTCAAGGTTAAGTAGCACAACAGGATGCCGTGTTTACCTTTCGCGTGCCGACACCCCATTATATCTTTCTTGGACGTGCACAATGCACACGATTCGCAAGCACCTCTTGAGCAAAAGAGCATGTCTGCATGCACGCGTGACGTCATCTGACGCCGTTAGGTCGCTTTGCAGATGTCCGCGCGCTTGGAAACGGACCGGGATGTGCAAGCATGGAAGGAGTACGTTAGCAAGGCCGTGGCGTTCCTCAAGCGGTACTCGCACCTGGCAGACGCCTACATACTGGTGAGGTTTGGGCTATGGGCAGCTTCGTTTGGGTTAGGTGTTTGTGCGTCATTGTGCGAGTCGTTCTGCCAAATCACGGATCTTCATCGTGCCAGGCGGTGCTGCCTAAACGGCGATATGAAGCCATTGATGAAGCGTGAAACCTCGGCATTTTCGTCACAACCACAGAGCCCGGTCATTGGTGTCAAAATGTAGCCTCAGCTACGCACCGTTCCTGAAGAAAAAAGTCATTGAGATATATCATATGAGATAGATCTACCAACCTGGCTCCGTGGAACAACGTACACGGCGCTATTCGCCACAGTGCTTTTTGCCTCACTGGACGCACAGGTGTTTCAAAACATCCTGCTGCCTTACGCTCATGGCAGCTCGCATCCGATATTCATATTCTCGCTTTCATTTCATTCAGCTGGAGCTTAACTACTGTGAGCTGGCTCGGCGAGGGTAAACAGCCGACGGTTCTCTTGGTCTGCCATTGCTTAGTCTGGGGCTGTTCGTTAGTCTTCAAAGGCAGGTTTCAGCTTCGGTGCTGGGGTGCTTTTGAGTGTGTTGATAGAAGTATTTCAACAGGATTTCTTCTTCGTGAAAGAGTCGTGGGAGCACCATTCCGGGCCAGCTGGGGGCAGACATGGACTTTTGGTCTGCCGAGAAGTTATCAGCATTTATAGCTGGCGATGGCACCGATGCTCCCAAAAGCACAAGGTAACTGTCTTCCGAGTGGCGCTAGCTTCCGATGTTCCAACTTCGTGCCAAAACTTCCCCTGGCTGCCATGTTGGCTTCCGTTCGACCTGTGCAAATCATAGATAAGTTCCAGCCGCTTTGACGGGCGCACTCGAAGTTTATCATATCACCTGCAATGGTTCAGTAGCAATTTCAGAAGTGTAATTTCCCCTGTTATGCCGCCGTGGCTGTTTCGGCGTCATACCCTGTGAGTTGCTGCCGGGCTACCGATCTGATACACCGCTGTGCTGAACAGTATTTAGCTGCCCTGTTTCACATTGCATACACATCAGGTGTGAAAGCAAATGTAAAAACCGGGTACCGGCCCCGCACCGGCACCAGCCTAAGTAACTGGGTACCGGCCCTGCACCGACACCAGCACCGGCCCCGCACCGGCACCAGCCTAGGTAACTGGGTACCGGCCGTGCACCGACACCACACCGGTGACTAGGTACCGGCCCCGCGCCGACACCAGCCTAGGTAATGGAGCGCCGGCCCCGCACCGGCACCAGCCTAGGTAACTGGGTACCGGCCCTGCACCGACACCAGCACCGGCCCCGCACCGGCACCAGCCTAGGTAACTGGGTACCGGCCCCCGCGTCCACCCAGCCTAGGTAATGGAGCACCGGTCCCGAGCCGGCACCGGCTTAGGTACTGGGTACCGGCCCGCGCCGACACCAACCTAGGTAATGGGGTACCGGCCCCGCATCGACACCAGCCTAGGAAATTGGGTACCGACCCCGCACCGACACCAGCACCGGCCCGGCACAGACACCACGTAGGTAATGGGGCACCTACCCCGAGCCGGCACCGGCCTAGGTAACTAAGCACCGGCCCCGCACCGGCACCAGCCTAGGTAATGGGGTACCGGCCCCGCACCGGCGCCAGCCTAGGTAACGGTACCGGCCCCGCACCGGCACCAACACCGGCCCCGCACCGACACCAGCCTAGGTAACTGTACCGGCCGCACCGGCACCAGCCTAGGTAGCTAAGTGCCGGCCCCGCACCGACACCAGCCTAGGTAACGGTACCGGCCCCCGCACCGGCACCAGCCTAGGTAACTAAGTACCGGCCCCGCACCGACACCAGCCTAGGTAACGGTACCGGCCCCGCACCGGCACCAGCACCGGCCCCGCACCGACACCAGCCT
>NW_023596746.1:11385618-11679275 GCF_011947565.3 Pollicipes pollicipes
CGTGATTGGTGCTTATCTGTGTGAATATCTGAGCAGCTGTCTCTGAGTCGACCACCTGGTCAAGCCGGCTACGGGCAGATCAGATCTTGTCTTGCATTTCGTAAGCCGGCTGTGTACTTAGCGTGTCCCGTCATACTACAGGTCGTTCCGGTTGCGAACGTGACTTGGGGAACTTTTATTGGTCCGTGGTCACATTTTTATGTCATTGTCCGTCACGGTCGCCTTCATGTACCGTGCAGCATTGTAAAGGTGTTCCTTTTTTACCATACTTTATTGCACTTGCAATAATTCGGGTATTCTCTTTCTGCTGCAGTGCGAAGAAGTAAGTACTTCGGCGAAACTAATGGCAAAATACTTCGGTGAAATATTGCTCACATTCGTGAACTTCTTGGTTATGTTTTGATTTGCATGGCTACGAATATTTTGTGTCTAACCAGGACAGCTACCATAACCGTGAAATAGGACCGAAAGTCATGTTTCAGTTTCAGTTCAGTGTTTAGGTCTTTGAGCGAAAGCAATGTCCTATGTTTGCCTGACTGCAGGCACGCTGACCGCACGACGGGGCGATACCGGCTTTGCTTGCACTTTTTCATTTGGGAGATCGAACGAATTTTGTTACGCAGAATGCGTTTATTTTATGACAGCTGTCACCATGGATCGACCTTTGTACCTCTGTGCGTGTGCTGAACTGGTCCACATGTTTGACCCGCCACTCTAGAATCTGTTGTCTCTGGAAAAAAAATCATCAAAACTCGCTAAAAGCGCTAAAAAACCGTAGGTCTGTGTGAAAACGATACGCCAAAAAGCTCTGCTTCGGCCAGGCCCGACGCGTCCTTCAAGATCCGTTCCTGGTTCTCCTATCATCCATCAAGGTGTAATATTTCCCGAAACAGTTGCAAATAAAAAAGCTTTGATCATGCAAAGCTTCGTTTCTTTTCATGGTCTGAATTTGAGCTTACAAACCAAAGCAATTACACACGATCTCTCGAGCGAATAGTTCATGACTGTTCAGCTTAAGACCACCAGCGTCTCAGTGTTTTGAATGTGTGCCGGTTGTTCCGAGTGCTGACGAATGACCCATGCTTCCCATTTCCTGCGGCAGGCTATGTCCACTTGCGAGGTGAGAATCAAAATACTGATGGGGGGGGGGGGGGGCACTGGCCTGTCTGCTTCATCTGTTGCAACCAGCAATTTACCCGCCTAGCACCGTGCGGGTTTAGCTGCAGAGACAATAGTTCTCGTCTCTTCGACGTCTAGCTTTCTATATGAGACAAAGGGTGCATTTGTGTATGGGTATATTGCTTCACAAGTGTATTTTTTGGACCGTTAACAACTTTAGACGTATACGTACTTGCTCACCCACTTCCCTTTTCGTGATTCGTTCTCTCAAACGGACAGAAACAAAAAGCTGACAACGCGTAGACTCTACTGAAAGACGGGTATAACCGGTAACACTGATTGCTGGCAAAAAAATGCGCCGGCTCAGACTCCAATATACATTTTTAGACCACTGCATGTTAGACAGCAAAGTCACAATCTCTTCGCATAGCAGCGTTAAGCAAAACTGGTGGCCCCTGGGTGTTTCCGGTGCAGACACGGGTTTACACCATTTGTATGCAGAGCCGATTTCAGCTCTCCAGCTCTCGGCTAAGCACATTGCTGGAAGATGCATCCTGTTTTGGGCCTGCGAATGACTAGGCTATGATAGGGAGGATTTCTGCGTATTATGCACCACACTTTGGAAGATAGAGCTATCAGATATGACGTCACATCGTCCGTTACGTGCACGGAGTCGGGGTCACCGCCCGCGTTGACTTTGTTCGTGGAGATACGAATGTTAACATCAGCTGCGCGTGATGTGCATCTGTTATCGATAAGTTACGACATCGATGGAATGCAAAACGTAGTCAATACTTTTTCGTTCAGTAGCGACATAGCTATGGTACAAAGTCATGACACGTTGACGTCTGCGCGGTGTCGTGTACCGCTCGCTAGCCTTCTGCACGAGAACGTCAGAAAAGGCCGACTTCGTGCAGCTCGGCCAAACCCGCCCACTTCACCTTGATTTCAACGTGACCCGATGCACCCTGATGCAATGAGTAGGCCGGCGTGCCGCGCCCACACAGACGCCCCACTGTTCAACGAGCCGACACCAGCGACCGCCACCATTGAACAAACAGCCCGTGACTGATGCGCGATCATTCCGTCGCCTGACCCCCTCCCTCCCTCGTCTCATTTTACAGAGTCCTGCGATTCGATCAAGTGCGCGAATGCTGGCGAGCAGTGCGTTCTGGACCAAAACCGGCAGCCGCACTGCGTACGCTGCCTGCGCAAGTGCCACGACCGCAAGCCTAACCCCGTCTGCGGCGTCAACGGCGTCACCTACACCAGCCGCTGTCACGCTCGTCAGGCGGCCTGCCTGCTGGGCGAGGCCATCCCAACGGCCTATCGGGGCCCCTGCCGGCGTGAGTACCAGCGTCGACCGGGGTGGCCCGGAGCGTCGCCGGCCAGCCCCCAGCGACCGGGGCCGTTCGCTGGTCTGTTGGGGCGGGCGGCGTTCACGGTGCCCCGCATGGACCGGTTCCATTCATGACCAGCTGCCGTGGAGCGCGCCGAGCCGGTGCGGCCGGGGCTTGGGCGGCGGCGTGCCGGCCGTCTGGACCGTCTGGTGGTGGCGGCGTTCCGAGCCAAGCCGGGCGTGAGGGCACGCCGGCTGACCGGCCGGGCGCGGCCCTTCATCTGGCGACAAATCGGGGATGACACCGCCACAGCCGCGTACTTTCCCCGGGAAATCCGGATCGCCCTTGTGAGGGACGTCGCCGCAAGGGCGGCGGGCAACCTTGGGACCGAGTGTTGCCTCCCGCCGCGCGCCGTCCCGGAACACATGCACGTCATCTCGCTCCGCTGCACGGCGCGCGGCGCAGAAACGCGACCGGTTCAGCTGTTCAGAACGTGGATGCCGAGGAGTGCGCACCGGCCTATTCCGTGCGACATGACAGTGGTGTATTCAGTGCGACATGACACCGGCGTATGCCGCGCGATATGACAGCGGCGTATTCCGTTAGACATGCCAGCGGCGTATTCCATGCGCCATGACAGCAGCATATTCCGTGCGCATCACAGCGGCATATTCAGTGCGACATAACAGCGGCGTATTCCGTGCGACATGACAGCAGTGTATCCCGTGCGACATTACACCGGCGTGTTTCCTGCAACATTACACCGGCGTATTCCGTGCGACACGACGCCGGCGTATTCCGTGCGGCATATCCGCGACTTAGTCCGTGCGACGTGACAGCAACGTATTTCGTGCGACATTACGCCGGCGTATTTCCTGCGAAATGACATCGGCTTACCCCGTGCGACATTACACCGGCGTATTCCGCGCGACATTACACCGGCGTATTCCGTGCGACATGACACCGGCGTATTCCGTGTGACATGACAGCGGCGTATTCCGCGCGACATTACACCGGCGTATTCCGTGCGACATGACACCGGCGTATTCTGTGCGACATGACAGCGGCGCATTCCGTGCGACATGGCACCGGCGTATTCCGTGCGACATAACACCGGCGTATTCTGTGCGACATGACAGCGGCGCATTCCGTGCGACATGGCACCGGCGTATTCCGTGCGACATGACACCGGTGTATTCCGTGCGACATGACAGCGGCGTATTCCATGCGCCATGACAGCAGCTTATTCCGTGAGACATGACAGCGGCGTATTCCTGCGCGACGTGACACCGTATGCCACGACCAGGGCATATTCCGCGCGTGTCCAGATCGCCACGGACCCATTCAGAGACGGATTGCCAAGTGAAGTATTCATGTGATCGCTCCCATTGCTTCAAAGAATTTCCAAAGGTGTTCTGGTATTTCTGTCACGAAATGGAGTAACCTTTTGGACGCGCGTGAGGTCACGTCTTACGGCGTCGGATTGAGGGGTCGTTTTTGGCGCCCCCGGTTCGGACGCGACCATTGGAGATGGTGATTGATCTCGATCCGCCTCTGCCCCGTGCGACCTCAGTGTGGTCCCAATGTAGTGCGACTCTGGTGTGAGCCGAGCATGGCCCTGGTGTGTCTGTGTGATCCGAGACGGATCGCATCACCCGGGTGTCATTCCATGTGACATCGCCCTGACCCAAGAGGGTCACAACCTTGGCGTAATCCAACCATGATCCCGACACGGGCACGGCGTGACCCGCCGTAGCCCCGGCGTGACCCTGCTCCGACCTCTGTGATCCTTGTGACCGCAGCCGGCCTGACCTGCGAGAGGTTACGCTGCAAGTCAGGTCAACGTTGCCTGCTGAGCCCGGAGGGCGGCCGCCCGCGCTGCACCAGCTGTCGGCTGCGCTGCCGGCGCCAGGGCGGCACCAAACAGCTGCAGGTCTGCGGCTCCAACCACCTCACCTACCGCTCCTGGTGCCACATGATGAAGGACGCTTGCGCCACGGGCCTGGTCATCGACGTGCTGCACGCCGGCAGCTGCTACCCCCGGCGCTACGCGACGGACTCAGGTGAGGGCTGCAGGGTTCGGTGGCGGCGGCTGGGCTTCGGGTATGGCGGCGGCGGCGTGAAGTGGGGGGGGGGGGGGGGGGAAGTGTTCTGCTGATGCGGGGTTTGCTGGGCATCGGGAGTAATGTGTGTGTGTGGTGTGTGTGTGTGTGTGTGTGTGTGGTGTGTGTGTTGTGTGTGTGTGTGTGTGTGTGTGTGTGTGTGTGTGTGTGTGTGTGTGTGTGTGTGTGTGTGTGTGTGTGTGTGTGTGTGTGTGTGTGTGTGTGTGTGTGTGTGTGTGTTGTGTGTGTGTGTGTGTGTGTGTGTGTGTGTGTGTATGTGTGTGTGTGCGGGGGAAAAGAGGTCGTTTTCACAGGGCCCTGCCTCGGTGTTCTGGGCCCCGTCTGATCTGTCGTTAGCACCATTGTCAACCGGAATGCGTGACGTCATGCGTGCTGACGTCACGTTCGATGTGAAGGCCGACCGAAAAGTTTGTCATATTTACCTTCTTTATTTCATATCCCTTTTAACTACTTCAGACCTCACACTAACGCTAGCGTACCGCCTACCATCCACGCACTACCTATAAAGTGGTGCACAGAAGTGCGCCCCCTGCTCCGGTATTGCCATATCTATCCCACCTGCAAGCTGAGTGTTTCTTCCCATCCAATCTCATTAAGACTTCTTGCATTCCGATTTGGATTGTTCACGCGTTCTGTTTTTGTAAAAGATCTATTGATCCTTCGCTGCTACTTATGCTGACATAAAGCCCATTTTTTAATGAACTTCGAATTGTTCAGACAAAGGCCGAGTTCGAGACACGAGGCGCGTCGTTCCTATTTTCCAACCTTTACGATTACTGTAGAGCTCTTAGTTTATTGATGAAGGCAACTAAATGCCACGCCAATCACTGTTACTCACCTTTTCATGGCTTCTTTTGGCAGTCCAATGTTCTTCGTATTTATCCTGCTTCGCATTTACCCGAGATTTATTTAATCTGGCGGCGCTTTCTCTCTAAATATGCTGACGAGCTGACAAAAAGTCCTGTCAGCATCGTCAGCCGTTGCGTGACGTCACAAACCATGTGACTGTGGGCACGTAACGCGACATAGAGAGAATACTGGGCTGTGATTGGTGCTGACAAACGTGCTGACGACAGATCAAACGCGGCCCTGGCGTTCGCCCTTGTGTGGTTTTAATAGCAGACTGCGTGGCATTGCCGGGAAGCACTTGGAGAAGAGGAAGATAAACCTGAAGCCTATTCCAGGGACATCATTTTATCATGACCACTATCAGAAGGTTATCTGTGAATCGCAAGTGGAAAATGGCGACAGATTGGGGACTTTGAACATCCACGCAATGTCGCACATTCAACGTAAACAATTGTAAACTTAAGCACACGTAAACATTCCGCTAGAAGCACGGCAATAAGCAAGGTGCAGACGCGGGATCGATTTACTCGCAAGCGTCATCGAACCTTGTAGGATCGCAACAGGTTATAACACAGGGCATGACCAGACAAAAAAAGACCCTGGTACCGTGGTCACGGGGCCATCCGGGTTTCCAGATCGTTTTGGCACAGCTTCGTGATGGGAATGACTTGGTCGCGGTTGGGGCGTGTAACCCGGCCACCTCGGGGGCTTCCGTCAGGAGTTTGGCGGACGCTAGTCCCGTCGAAATGTTTGCGTATTCTAGTTGTTTAAACAAGGCAGTGCGGTTTTGCGGAAAGCCTCGCACGCACTTCCCGTCCTCCAGTATGTCCCGTAGCGGCGGAACTGGCGCATAAAACGCTGCTCCCTCCTCCGAACGTACATCATGCACCATCTACTTCACCATGCGATGGATTTGACGATATGCAATGAATATCATATATGATACGACAGCACTCACACCGATGCCAGTTGCAATTGCCCTTATTCCAAGGTTTTTGGGCCTTGATGAACGCCTGTATTTTCGAGCTTAGCACCGCCAATGTTTCTCAGTATTATCCACTCGCTGGTATGTGTCGCTAGGGCTTTACGACTCACTCAGCTGCTGATTTTATCTGGCGTCGCCTGCCGCTCACCGCGACAGAAAGGGCGGGATCCACCCACTACAGCACGCCTAACCAGCACTTCTGCAATCGCTGGGCTGGGCGTGCTCCGCCCGGCCTCCCCTGGCCGGCCCCACAGGCGGTGATGTCGGAGTGGCGACCGTCCCCGAGCGGCCCGGCCCCGTCTCGCACTGACCCGGCCGCTCTCGTCCGCAGCCGGCCACAACGCGACGGCGCCGTTCGCCGACTTCCCGTTCCTGCTGTCGCACCAGCTGGACTGAAAGGGGCTGTCCCAGCCAGCCCTGGCTGGTTGCGCGCGGACGCACGGAACGCCGGCCGACGCCCCCTCCCCTCAGTCCTCCCGCCTCTCCGTGACGTCAGAGCGCCGGCACGTGCAGGGCGCGCCATGGGCCGCATATGGCAGCACCGGGGCCGGTCGCCGTGCGGCGGTGACGGCGCAAAAAGACGCAATAAAGCGCGGCCGCAGGCGCCGGGCGGAGCCGGTCGGCCTGCCGGCCGGCCGGGCGCCACCTGGCGAGGCGACGCCGCCGGCCGCGAAGGGGGCGGCCGCGCGCCGGGCCCACGCACCGAACAGGCGTGCTGTTAATGTACCTGATGGGGTTCGGCGGTAGCGGCGGCAGCGGGTGCCCTGGAATGCAGCGGCTCCGCCGGCGGGCGCGGCGCTGTGCTATCAGAGACAGGTGCACCGCGGAGGGGCGTCAGCGCCGGGGCCCGCGCCGTCACGAGGCGGTGACGTCATGCTGCTGTAGCGTGGAAGCTGTGGGCGGCGGTAGATGGCGAGGGACGTAAGCTGTCTCTCTGATGTGGTCTACCTCAGCGGTGGAGTGTGGTTTGTATGTGTACATACGTCGATGTGTCGGGATGTGCGTTTCCTTCCACCCAGCAGCCGGGATGGCGTCTGCCAAAAGGGACGACGTTCTGCATTGTTCTGTGACACTGATGTTGCGTGCACCCTCTGAAAGTCACGCGGCTTTGCTAGCAACGTGCAAGATGGCGAGTTGCCGGAGAGTGCCGGGAATCCACTACGGCCTGGCGATGGCCGGGGCCGAGCAAGACCTCGACGCCTTTCTCGCCGTGCGATCCGTGCTTTGTGCTCCGCGCAGTGTATTGTGCGTATGTACATAATTATAGCGTTGGCGAACTTCGCCAATACATGCCGTCTCCACACTTGTGGCGAATACAAGAAAGCGTGCATGTATGCTCATTATGGCCTTTCTCTACGGCGAGCAGCACACTGATGCGCCACTGGGGCACTACGCAATAGTGCCGTTTTATTCGGCCAGAAGGCTATTATTTTCTCCGAGCGCACGAGACCCTGACGACAAGAATTATTACGTCGCAAAACGCAATGATTCTTCTTATAACGAAAGAAATCATTCGGCGCAATGTTTGTATACGAAGCCAACATCAACACATTAACAGTGCTGACACCATGTTGATGCAATGTTGATGCAATGTTGATTCAACGCCGTGTACAAGCCATATGCAACGAGCGTTCGGATTACAGCTGCGAACCCCAGGACCTCTTACGCTACAGTCACCGCGCTGCGGGCTGGAGCCGCCTCCCGACAGGGCCACTCTGAGCGAGTACCTCGAAACAAGGATGTCACCAGGGGTCACAGAGGGCGCGCCCCCTCCTGCTGCCACCACCCCACCCCACCCCAACCCCGAGCCGAGAGGATTGTGCTAGATTCTGGACTATCTCGCAGGAACTCCTCCCAAACTCGTGGAAGTTCCAAGAAAATATAGCATTCTCCCCCCCCCCCCATCGAGAAAATTCTGGATACGTGCCTGCTCCGAACCGCTGCTCGGGCGGACTGATCCCATTCATTTGGCGTCGTGGTCGGCGTGTCTGCTGAGCGATGGACACCACCGAAGCAGCAGGCAGACGGTACACCGCACCCCGGCCTCAACAGGTCACACGTGCATAATGAAGAGGTTGCCGACAGGTGCATGGCGCGGAGAGGAAGTCCTGGCTGGCCTTCGCCGACCTGATCAGCTGCGATTGATGTCCGCATGTAAAGTGTGTTGGAAAGGCCGGCGGCAACAAACAACTACGCTAGCCCAGGGTGTACATAATTTTCTACACAGAGGTGACGATCGGGGCTCGTGATTTTCATGCTCGTCGGTCTACAAGACGTGGTGAGTTCCCGTTCATGCAAATGTGGACACTGCACCTCCCGGTGGCCCAGTTGGTTAGAATACCTGTCTTCCAATGCACTCACCCGTGGCGGGGTGGGGGCGAGTTGGTTTAGGTGCTCGCTGTTTTCACCTGGCTAGGATGTCCTGCTGACAGTGACAGTGCCCTCGCTTCACATCAGTGGAGGTCAGCGACCAGGACTGGCGCAATGATGTAGCACGTCGAGCTTCCATCGATAAAAACGCCGCCGTTGACCCGGAATTTCGCGATCGGCTGTGTATATGTGGGGGACGGGGAGGGGAACAATCCACACGGCAAGCACTGCCTAGTGTGGACGATTATTCTGGAAATCAGTATAATCAAAAGGTTTTGACTATCCGTCATTGGGGCTTTACGAATCACTCAGCTGCTGTGGCTGCATGGCTTCGCCTGCCTTCCATCCCGGCAGGAAGTGCGGGCACCGCGAGGAGTCGAGCCACGCGCCCCTGGTTGACCGGATACGCAGCTTAACCACATTACTATCGGCATGCCAAGGTTTGAACTAAATGTTAACAAACACATACCTAGATTTGTAAGCACGTGCCTGCAACTACCTATGAAATGTATAGTATATATACCTATCTACAACGATTACTTGCCTGCTTGCGCTACGCAGACGCGAGTGTCATCAAAAACACATCCAGAATTTTGTGTTGCCGAGATACGAGGACACATGGAAACAAATATAATGCCAGAAATTATTCCCAGCCTGCAGCCGGCCCGCAGCAATCAAAGCTGTACTACTTTTCTCACAAGAGATCCTAGAGGTGAAGCTTAGTACAGTTGTTTGGTGATACACACATGACACTTTTTTGTAAACGTTAACGCACATTCGTCTTCTGTGTTAAGGAAAAAGCCCGCTGTAAGTTAACACAGCTTATCTCGATATATTCCAATCGTTCCATGACGAACAGCTGACGAGGTCGCACCTTACAGCTTTATGCAATTTGTCCGGAAACAACCATTTCCAACGAACTTAGACTGCGGTATGCTATTCATTTAGGACCAAGGAAACGGTTTTGCAAGGTTGGTTTAACGTGATATTCAAAGCCAAACAACAATAGCAATGTAACTATAGCTGGAGGACAGTAGCCAGAGCCGTGACTGCCTCTGGAGCAGATCCTAGCTGGGGGACAGTGGCCAGAGTGGCTGCTTCTGGAGCAGCTCCCAGCTGGAGGACGGTGGCCAGAGTGGCTGCCTCTGCAGCAGCTCCTAGCTGGAGGACAGTGGCCGAATCGAATAGCAGCCGCTGGCCGCTGCTGAGATCTGTCAGCAAGTCTTTCTCTGGGCCCTATGCGAATCCTTCTGCCACCTGAAAGATCACTGTAGGTCGTGTTTCGACCGGCGCTGACAGTGCCTTGCTAAGAGGGCATGTGCACGAGTGCGCACCACTGCTGACGCCGTTGCATAACTTGAAACCTTCTCAAGGGTCGAGCTCATTTGCGCGTAGCTGATGCACAAACCGAAGGACCGGTCGCTGTTGACTCACTTCAGGTAGGCCCAACATCCTTCCATGCATGTCCATATTTGTCCGCGCACTATCCCAGCCCAGTGCATCGCTGTCTGTGCAATGTTCTCGTTGCACGTGACGATCAGTTCAACAAGGTGACCAACCACCTCACCTATTTGTGAAGTGCGGTGCGTGATGTGCTCTGACCCTGGTCCCCATAATACCATCACATGCCTTGGCGCTCGTGTTGAGTTCTGAAATAAAGGCCGCGTCAACGATTTCAGTTACAATTTTGTATTAACTACGTGCGTTCCGATGCGCGTGTTCTGCGTCAAGCATCGTTCTTGCACGCTCAGTGACACCTTATTGCCGTGCTGCGTGCATAGCTCGCCATATTTTCTCGGGATCAATCACAAAACGTTTGTCATCTTGCGAAACACACTCAGTGTTCGCCTAGAAGTCATCACAACTTGCAATAGCCGACCGGTTGAACCACGCACAGCGGTCAGCCGCGAGGGCAGTTTGGGCCAGGCCATTAGCGTTTGTTCGCGAGGACCGGCCGCTCACAAGGATGGATACTGACGAGTTTGAAGACAGGACTCGCTGGGTGGTGGAGGGGGGGGGGGGGGGGGAGGTAGGTGCCGCCGGTGCTGATTTCCGATGAACCCCGCTACCTCTTTCTTTCCCCAGCTGGCACACTGAAAGCCAGCAGTGAGAGCGTCGAACGGCGCTCCCTTCCCTCGCTCCAGCTGGCGGACGGATAGCACTGGCTAAAAGCAAACAATGGCAATTACAGCTGTCTGCAGTGCTGGCGTTGGTACACACGAAGTCCACCCGTCGCCCTGCGCCTCTGAACTTTGGACCCATTGCGCTGGAGAGTAAGCTGGCAACGCACGGCCAGATGCGCTTTAACTGCGAATGAAGTCTCTCCAAAGTCAACGCGTTTGACCGCCGGAGGGTTCATGTGTCCAGTAAGAACAGAAACATTTCTTGTTTTTTTGTTTTGTATTATAGACCTTTTGGCCAGAAATGACCATTTCAGGGCTATGGGATGAAAGAAAATTGTTTACGGTGGGGCAGCCTAGCATGGGCGTGGAGGGCCAACCGCCGAGCTCTAAGCCGCGCATGTGCGCTGTGTGCCCGGTCGGGGTCCCCCTTCCCACGAGGCTCTCGGCCCACTCATGGCTGACACATGCAGCCTGCCCCGGACAGGCGGCGGGTCGCGAAGATGCAGGAAGAAGCAAGGCAGGGGATAAGGGGGACAGATGAGCAGAGACATTTAGACAGTCGATGCCAATTGGCGGCTTCCGACTACGACACTCCGACACAAATATTGTTCGCCGCAGCAAAGGTAAGAAGGAAAGTAAAGACTTACAGCACAGGCTTTTCAAAATTACTGTCAGAGCTTTAGGCATCAGGTCTCCCAAATCAACACATAGCACTAGTTGTACCCATTTTAGAGCACGGAAACTCAATCACATGAGTAGTTCACACTTATCCGCGTGGCGGTGCTGCTGTCACCTATGTTAAGCAAACATCACGATTTGGATCGGCAGGGCTTGCTGGAAGCTGTGCTTAAGTGAAACATATTTCTGTCATGGCTGTTCTTATACTTGGCCCGGTAAAATACGGCGTGTTATTTTGGTTCCTCAATAAAAAGTCCCTTCGCGACACACAGCCCTACAGAATCATGCATGCAGGAGTACATGCGGTCCTAAGGAAGGGGTTATGCTCGTCTCCAGATTTTGTTCCACAATTTGAAACCCCTCCACTTTGCATTTCGGTTACCCCTTGGGTATCCCGAAAAACAATGCATGAACTGGCTCTGACATCAAAATCGTGGGAGCTTTGTACAAGATAAACATGCGACGCTTACATATACCAACATCACCGATGACGTGAGCTGTGTAGAACACAGTGTGAGCGCACCTTTGCGTTTGTATTAACTTCAATAGCATGTTTATTCTTACAACACTTTTTCGGTGCACTCGCAGAGGTCCGAGGACGAGCTGACCACTCATCGGGCTACAGGTACAAGGCGTGGCACCTCGGCTGGGTGGCCCCATTCGCCCTATGCTCTCCCATCCTGGACGAACCTTGTCCTTGTCACTGCAGGGGCCCCGGTGTACTTTGGGGTCCACTGAAATTCTGCGGTCATGTGGCTGCAAAGGTCCATTGGGTCCCTTGGCCTTAAAAAGGCCGCTGGTCCTCTTCCAATTACAGCATCAGTGGTCTTTGGGCTTGACCAAGAGGTTTGGGCGCAATCGATGTATTCGAATTTGATCAGGACGCTTGACCATGCGAGATCTTGCTGGGCTCAGGAGCCCTTGAGGCTTCCTGGACAGCGATCAGGTCCAGAGATCCTCTAAGTGTACACATGAGTTTCTCGGTGGGCAGGCGTCTTCCACTGACAGCTGGCGCTCCACCAGTTATGGAATACGCACACTAGTGCGCTTAGTGTTATCCCCATTACGGGGCCCTTTGTATGTTCGGGACTTTCCTGGGGCTTTCTTTTGGAGGAAATGTAATGTGCTCACCCCTCTATCTTTAAAATAGTGCCACTACCCAGCCCCCCACGCATCCAATTTTTTGGCAACACCAAGTAGACAAGGTGAGGTTATTTTAAGATTCGTATGTAAATTACTGCGTAATTTTGTGATAACCGTTAGTGGCCTGTGGAGATTTTAATCGTTTGGTGTTATTTTCTTTTGGCAGGGTGACTCAGGCTTAGGATGCAGTTCATAGAAAGATCCGAAGCAGATGTACGTTGTGCATGGGAGCGTTAATAGCAGCAGCTTTGTTCGAGGAATACAGGCTTGCTGTAATTCAGGGTATACCCTCTCGGGAACGGGTCAAATTACGAAGATCCTTCGAGCTCCTGTCAACGTAAAGCTTGCCAATGTTTACTAAATACAGACATGTCGCGAATACGGTGATGTATCCGTGTATGCTAGCGCGCACATGAATCAGTGCAAAACTCGCACTTACAAGATACAGACCAGACCCTCAAGAAGTGCTGGCGATCACAGATCACAAATGCCAGCAACGCAGAAACATCTTCTAGAGCTCCAAGTGGTATCAAAGCATAAAAAAGCGGTTTAAGAAAATAAAATTGTGGCCATGGTGCCGTTGTATCGCACAGGTAGTGATGCCTAATGTGAGTCCTTTCTCGATTTTCGGTAGCCCATTATGAACCTAATTTGGGGGTTTTGCAGGGCTGAGATGGGATCCTCTCGGGCCTAATAGCAAAAGCACTCGTGAATATAGCCTAATATAAATAAAAAACTCGTGAATAAAGCCTAATAGCACTCGTGAATATAGATCACGAGTTGTCTATAAACAAACAAACATTCTCATACTCGAGATGTGCCATTTATGAGAACTAGGGAGTGTTCCACGTTTGAATGAGGTTTTGAGCTGAGTAAGTTATTTTGAGGATCATTCGGAGTAGTTCACAGCCCTGCCCTTTTCAATATACCCTTGACCTTAATGGACCCTTATGCAACCCTCTGGTGGATATATAAAATGCTGCATTTCGAATTTGAACAATTTAATTGACAATCAACTCAAATGCTGAGTTGGAATGAAACCTCTGTTCAGTTCCAAACAAAGTTTGTTTTCGCACGCAACGGTGGCTGCTTTTCTTCACTGATCTTAGCAACAAATTTTCTGAAGACGTCATAGTGGTAAATAAATAAAGCGCTCTTCTTACTCTCTACTCCTGGGGTGCACGAAATGTTTAGATGTATGCCTATCTTGGTTGTTGAAACAATGCGGTTAGAGTTTTCAAGATCACCAACGCATGCATGGCGCTAAAAAATGTCACCCAATCTTACAACCTCATTGCCTATGCAGGGCTCAGGACCGAGAAAAATATGAGTGCCCTATCTGTGTCTGGCGTACGTCAGCACGAATGCACGCATGAACGGTTTTCAGTTGGCCGAAACCAATGTACAGCGTTAAGAGCAAATTTCAAACACCATTGGTGGTTTGGTGATTGCCATTCATTACTACAATTATATCAATATTTAGTTCCTCCTAGCATTGCACATGGCCCCGTAGTGTATGCAGGTGTTAGTGAGAATAATCTAAAATCCCTAGCTGTCATTCAAAATGTGTTTTTGCGGCTCGAGCAAGGAGCACTGCGGACGTCTCCAATTCCCGCACTCGAGGTAGGTGCATACCTTACGCCTCTCCCTCCGACGTATAGAATTCACCTTGATATACATCACAAAGATTCGACAAAATCCCAACCATCC
This sequence comes from Pollicipes pollicipes, assembly GCF_011947565.3. Lineage (NCBI taxonomy): Eukaryota > Metazoa > Arthropoda > Thecostraca > Pollicipedomorpha > Pollicipedidae > Pollicipes > Pollicipes pollicipes. Next base: position 11,400,059 of record NW_023596746.1, read on the forward strand.
AAAATTTACCTCTATACATACATGGCCCGAGTTGATCCCACATACGTAGGACCGGCAGAGCGTCGCTCGGGCCCGGCCATGTTTTAGTGCCCTTTCGACTAGCATATATAATTTTAGGGCTGTGGATGGAGGAAAATAAATAACGGTGGGGCGGGAGTACATGCGTCTTAGGCGTCAAGCCCCAAGGCTAAGTCCGCGCAGGAAACACTCTGCGCGGGGTACACTTGGCCCCTGGACGGAGCCTCCACCTGGGTCCACTCGGGTCTCTTTGGCCCGTTCGTGGCTGCCGCATGCAGCCTGCCCCAGACAAACGGGATGTTGGGAAATGCAAGGTTAGGCAAGAAAGAGTATATCGACCGAGTGGTTTAGTGCGACTGACTTTGGCTTTGCTTGTTTAAGGGCGTTTCGGCCCGCTCGGGCCTATTTCATGACTTGAGAAAAAAGCTATAAAAAGAGAGAGCATTCATATGATTTGGAACATGTTTGTACGTTTTAGAAAAGTGAAGAAAATATCAACCAAATGTGGATGGCCATCACCTAAAAAGGTTTTTACAAACAACTCTGAATTATACTGGCGACAATAGTTCCGCACAATATTTCGTTCTTGTTCGGGTTTTCTGCCTCCAAGAAGGACATGTTTGATTGCAAGAGGACGACCACATGGCTGACCAAGGGGACGAGGCTGTTGCTGATGTTGACGAGGCTGTGAGTGAGCTTTATATGTCCAAGTCGGAGACGGGTCAACACCTTCTCCTCCAAACCGTCTGCGCAGTTTACTGATGTCCATGGTACAATGTCTGGTTTGATGTCACGAAGTTGGCTTCCATTGTTCCCTGTTCATTGTCGTTGCCAAAGTCGTTTTGTCAAGTCATGAATGGGTGTCCTCAAAGCGGTATGGTCAACAGGGAGGGGTGTAGCATGAGGGGCCGCCAAGGCTTTCTTGGCCAATTGGTCGGTCTGCTCATTTTCTGCGATGCTTCTATGGCATGGGATCCACAAAAATTTGGTTTTTATGTTCCGTGTATTTAAAGAGGGATACATGTTATTATATTGACAAGGAGGTGGTGAATTAGGCCGCGGTCAATGAGTGAATGTAGAGCCGCCTTCGAATCGGAGCAGATCACTGAATTCCTGGTCCCATAATGTAGTCATATATGTTGCAGGGAAAGAAATAGAGAACATAATTCCGCAAGGAAAACAGATGTGCCATCTGTAGTATACATTTTTGTGAATAATGTTTGTGGCATTGTATAGCACACCCGGCGAGGTTTTCGGTCCTGGAACCATCGGCATAAATAAAGTGACAATTTGGATGTTTTGCAAACATGCCGTTAAACTCTTGTTGTGCATGAGCTGTTGTCACAGAGCCTTTTAGATTTGTAAAAAAAAACTGTCCGTGGTATCAACTACCAGGGAGGCACTATTACGTCATGGGGCCATGCGGCGGAACGTAATTTAAGCTTTGGCAGAATACGGTCACACGAGACACGATCGTGAGGCCCGAGCGACGTTCTGCCGGTGGTCCTACGTATGTGTAATCAATTCGGGGCCATGTATGTATAGAGGTCAATTTTGGATGGTTGGGATTTTGTCGAATCTTTGTGATGTATCTCAATGTGAAGCCCATACGTCAGAGGGAGAGAGGCGTAGTGTATGCACCTACCTCGAGTGCGGGAATTAGAGACGTCCGCAGTGCCCCTTAAGCGAGCCGCAAAAACATATTTTCAATGACAGCTAGGGATTTTAGATTATTTTCATTACCACCTGCAAACACTACGGGGCCATATGCAATGCTAGGAGGAACTAAATATTGATATATTAGTAGTAGTGAATGGCGATCAGAACCGACTATTTACCCTGAAGTGCATCTGAACAAATTAAAACGTGTCATACATTTGTTGCGGACATATTCGACGTGTGCGCGCATTGATAATTTCGGGTTTAAAACAATACCAATAAATCTTAATGATGAAACAAAAAGAATGTGGTTGTCTTCAAGGTGCAGAGAAAATGCTCTTGTGTCTCATCGCCTATTTACTGAAAATCATAACCGCTGATAATTTTTTTTTTTAGAACATCGGAAACCATGGTATCGTGACCATTGTTGTACCTGATCTTAATGCGCCTTGGAGGCGTGATAGTGAGCAATCGTATTCCTAAACACCAGATTGCCTAAACACCAGATCGCGTTGTCATCTGCAAAAAGTGGATTGGAAATGCCAGGAGAGAGTTTATCAAATAAATCATCAATCATGTTGTTAAAAATTATATGATAAATGCAGCTACCTTGCGGCAGTCCGTTTTCTAAGAAGTGGCCATCAGAAACAGCCGATTGACACCTGACACGAAACGGCTGTGTCTCTGAGAGCAATCCCACAAGGTAGTGTGCTAAATTTCCCTTTAACTCTAACTTACAAAACATTAAAATAAGTGCCGCTTTCAATACCATATCCTAGGCGCGATTAATGTCAATACGGCTGTGACTTGGCATTTTTGCCGCAATGAACGACGAATGTCTGTTTCCAGGCGAACATTATGGCCACAGGTGGTACAGTTGCATCTAAATCCACATTGTCTGATATCAGCTTATCATGATCTGGCAATCAAGCGAGGCGCTTTCCAACCATGCGTTCCAGTGGTTTTCCAAGGCAGTTGGTGACCACAATGGGACGATAGTTGGCTGGGTCGTAAGTGTCCTTGCCTGGTTTTGGAAGTTTGATGATCATGATGGTCTTCCATGTGTCTGGAAAACATGGGAAGACCAAAGATCATTGATAATTCTCTAAATGAGATGAAGCATGTTGTCAGATAATGGCGAAAGAAGGAATAGTGCACTTGATCCTACCGACTGAAGCATTAACAGTGAATTTAATTGCATCGCAGAACCCTGGCAAGGAAAATGGTACATGGCAAGTCTCTGTTTTGGTAGAAAGGAAACAGACCGGAGGCAATTGAAAAATAAGCCGTGCATACTTTAGGCAACAGTGTTCATGATTTGAGGCGGTGTGGTAATTAAATCGTTGTTGACTCTGAGAACTGATAGTGAAAATGAGGGCCGCTGATGAAAATTATATACTGGCCGCTGTCAACCGTAATGGGAAATTTTGCCAGGAACATCGTTGCAGCAGCCTTTACGAGCATTCAGGTTTTTGCGCGTTCAGTGTCACGAGCGTAGTTAATTAGGAATATCACGATTTCGTTGATAACTTCTGATAGCACGTTTTCATCTTGCAATCGCCTTTTTTATTTCGTCTGTCCACCACGGCAAGGGGCTGCGTTGAGGTCGTGGGCGAGTGAGAGGAACGCCGTGGAAGCTGCTGTGCAAACAATGTTTCTAATCCGTTCCATACCCTACACTGGTGTGGTGTATAGTGCTTTGGTGTCTTCAAATTTGGCCCAGTCGGCTTTGTGTGTATGCCATCGGGGTATGAAAAGATGAGCAGGTTCATCAGCGGTCATGGATGTGGTGCAGAGCTTGATGGTAAAGTGATCACCATCGTGAACATCTCCATCAACCGACCAGTCAAAGAAAGTAGCGATAGCAGGGGATCATACTGATAGGTCCATTGCTAACTCCTAGCCAGATGCCATGCGATGATAAGCATTACTGCCTGTGTTAAGGAGTGCCAAATTATGTGCATCTAGGAAGTCTTCGATAATTCGTCCGCGGCGATCAACTACTTGTGCGCCATCGCTCCGAACCAGGCTATGTCCGTTGAAATTGCCGAGGATAAGATATGGATTTGTAAATTGTTGAACATGCTGGGTAAGGTGGCGTGAGAGTTGATAATCATCAATCTCCGGAGGTAGGTATATGAAGCATATGTCAATGTCACGGCCGTGTGAGCGCATTGCCGCCGCAACGGCTTGCAGAGGTGTGTTTAGATTAAGCTAAGCGTGAACAAAATCGTTGGAAACATGCAGGGCAGCCCCACCATGGCGGCGCTCCCCTCCAGTTTCGTCTCGATGATATAACGAGTAATTGATGAGGTTGAAATGATAAGGGCCAGGAGGAAAGAACTTTGCTTCTTAAACGGCAAGGATGATTGCCGTCAAGAGTAAGAAAACGATTTTGTTTCGGCCCATTTACTAATAAGTCCCAACAGATTGATTTAATTCGTTTGGGATGGCCAACAGACACTACTTTTTCTAAAACGGACATTTTCGTCGCATGGTTGTACGACAGCTTACTAGCCGAGCGTACCCAGTACGGCCTCGGAAGCCTGGCGGTGGCTGGTCAGTCTCGAGCTGAGGTCAGTGGCGGGTCGAGTACGCACCGGAGCGGTCGAGCTCGGGTGAGGGTCACTGCCGGGTTGTCTGAGGGACGAGCGGCGGTCAGACACCGCAGCGGGTCCTGCGCGCAACCCAATGGAATGATTCGTAGGCGCGCATGAGTCATCAGGAGAAGTGGCCGTCCGTCGTCAATATCCAAAGGAGCATCAGTGTTCGGGCCGAGTCACGATTTGTGCTATGTAATGCAAGCATTTGGACAGTGGTACGGTTTCTGATGGAAAGAAGACTGGGAATCGAATGCATTAAGAGTAGCACTATAAACTAGCATGTGAATGCAAGAAAGCAATATAGAATCACGGACCAATATAGAAGAAGTCCACAATGGAGGACTAAAACATGCGCATATAACGACATTTGTGTTCTGAAAACACTCACCAATTAGCATTCTCGACTAGGCAGAGTCTTACAAGTGAGTCAGCCCGCCTGCTACGACGGCAGTTTCGTACCGCCAGTTCGGCAGCCCCTATAGAGTCATGCAGACGCCCCACGAGGCAACCAAACGATGACCTATTAGCAGCATGTGTACTAAAACATGAACTTGTGTCGTCTAAAGCAGTCTTTAACACTTCAAAGAAAATAATAATTTACAAGTGAGCTTGCGTCATCGGACTGGATGCTCTCCTCAATATCGGGAGACGTAGGACACTCCCTTCAAAACAAAAATTGGCCTCGTTCCGGGCTACAGAGCTGGTATTATCTCTCCTAGATCTGCGATGCTCGCTTTTGCAGCGAATCGAGTGACCGAAGGACTTGTGCAAATGAAACGCACAATTTGAATCATTGGAGCCATGTTGAAAGGCTTAAATTCCCACCTCATGCCTTCCCAGCTTCAGCTCCAACGTACCCCACTCCAAAGGTGGGACCATTTCCCTCCTGCATGGCGGTTAGCAACAGCGAAGACCGACCCACGCCCGGAAATGCCTGCAGTCTTGTCCATTCGCATCGCACGTATCTAGCCTGCGAGGGCATGCTCCTCGGTTGAGTCATTTCCCATTGCAGCGGTCTGTGCGGTCACGGACACATTCCTGGCCTGCCCCGCCTTCGGAGCCGGCCGGCGGGACCATTCCATGGCGCAACACCTTGATAGAGGGTGCCGGAAATAGGCGTCAGTCGTCCTCAGTTGCCCTCCAGCACTCGCAAGTTTGGTGTCGATGGTTGTGTGTCGAACGGGTCATTTGCATGCTGAACAGGGCTACTTTTAGAGTTCGTGATTCCGTATATACTGACTCTAGAGACGATATGATTCTGGTTGCGTGGGAACATCCAAAACGACGTAAGACGAGATCACCCGACCTACTTGTTATACCAATATAGCACGAACGGCTAAAAATAGGACGTTATCTGTCCGCCTGGTAGTTCAGTGAAGTCCTTTTCAGCGCTTGCTGTTTGCCCCGACTGGAAATGGCCCGCCGCTAGTGGCAATGGATGGAACGGCCTGCGTCGCTAAAAGTCCGTGACTGAGGCACGGCGGGCTGTTCCGAGCGCAATGGCACATAGCTTGCGTCATCAAATTCTACCGTTGACCTGGAATATCACGATCGGAGCTTGCGGTCTGGGCCATCGCTACAAACACTATTTAGCATCGGATTTGGTTCAACACCCCCTCCCCCCCCCCCATTCAAAGACTTAAAAAGGACAAAAACTTACAGGTAATGTTTCACATCTGCAGATGTCAAGGAAGGCATCATACATTTTTAAATAAGCTCGCTTGTAAATATTTGGTCTGCCTTTTAGTAAAAAGACCGCTCTAGACAACCAAATATCATCTTAGCAAATATCTTCCCAATGCGTCATCGTTTGATTATGTCATGGCACGTTATTATAATGTCATAGTCGCTGCCAGACTGGCCGGGTCAGAATTGCCAATGATTTAGCAATTCTGACTGGGCTGGGGCGGGCTGATGGGCTGACTCAATGCAGTACTTCAACTTGCCGACAGGTTGGGGTGTTTGCTAGTGCGTGTTTGCTAAACCCAAATATTATTATGTGCTCATGTCTTGGCCCTTTCTCGTGGTGTTCTTGTATACAAGTCTGTATGTTATGGGTGATTTAATGTCTCTTACTCGTATTCATGTATTCGGTAATGACACTATTCCTAACTTATTCAGTTCCCAGTCCGTCATAACTAGTGGCAATGCTTAAAGGGAGTATGTCTAGTCAAGTTAGGATTTTCTACTGTGCACGCAAGACGGTAAGGAATTTTGCTTTACAAATTTCGGTGTCATTGGTTTCTACAAATTCGCTTCCACTGACGAGATATTGCCACAGCCCTTCAGTTTTCTTTGGTTTGTATTAAATAATAAAATTATCGGGTAGCCCCAAAGCAATATTCACTTCTAAACTCATCGACATCATTTAGAAGGTGTGGCTTGCTCTAGCCAATGACTTTTCGAGGATGTCGCTTGTCAGCGCTGACAGCAGCTTGCGAACGCGGCGATGGCGGCGGTCATTATGCTGATGTTTTTTTTTTTACATTCAGCTGAGTGCCGCGGGCGCATGGGTTTAGACGTATGATAAGGCTGGTCAGTTGGTACGCACCACCTCATGTCGGCCTACTATATGCTGAGACGAGGAACAACTGTTGTGTCGTGCCAATCGGCTGCACCAGACTCGAAGGAAATGTGTTTGTTCTACGTTACCTAGCAAAGAAAATAATGACCATGTTTTTAGGGCGCAGTTACTCGCCACATACAAGTCAATGCATTGGGTCTTCCCTGCCCGCTGATTGGTTTATATTTTACGACTGTATTTGTCCACGGACAATCATCGATAAGCTCGATAGAAATAAATAAACTGAAACTGTTGCAAGACCCATACGCATACTTAGCAACCGAAATTGACCTAGATATCGATAGACAATTGGCAAGCTCTCTTTAGGCGTGTATTGAGAAAACCGAAAACATTAGACACACTCCGTTTAAATTCTTGCATCATGTATGAAACAACGTCATGCGTGTTCGAAACTTGCATTTAACGCATGCAGTTAGTTGAAGAACAACTAACATCCGTTGATGCCATGAATCGTGCTGGCCTACGGCATACACGAATACGACGTCGCGCATCCCTGGGTGATCTTGCAATAATCTGCACAAAAAATATGCACAATAACGCATGCGTGAGGCTCAGAAGCGAAAGAATGTTAAGCCTTAAAAAAGGCATGACTGGGAAGTGCACTGAATGCTCTTTACAATGGCTATCACAGTTGAGGACTCCATTCAAATGTGGAACACCCTCTTTGAACTGTACGTAGATGGTCGCTTCTGTGTAAATTTTTAAGTGACATGACATCCTGGAACACTGAAGCGCGACGTGCAAAATACTATGTATCTTATCACAAACCACTCTTATTTCAAGTGTTCCAAGCCATTTTTATCTCGTCTCTTTCGGTGAGGCTTATCTTTGCCAATCTGGTGTCATCGGAAATAACGGCGCGCAAGACAGCAAGCCTGCACTCCTAAACAAATTCTAGAAACACTACGCAGTTTGCATAAGTAGATGGCGTCACACACGCGAAGGGACCGGGGATGGAAATATGTCCGCACCCACTCTGCCATTGGTCAGATATCAGCGGAGAGCGCAACTAGTCTAAATATTGACATGACGGCTAATCGGACACTTGGAACACCAAGACGTCGATACTGCAATCAATGCTAAAGGTTGAGCTCAAGATTACTAAACTCGGCAAGGCCTCAGTGGTGAGCATATTATACTTGAATGTCAGTTATCGACTGTTGAAAATTACGCAGCAAAATTCCTCAATGCAGAACACAGTTATGTCTGTTTCCAGAAGTGGGGAAAACACCATACGCACCTAACGGAGGTGGGCTTTGCTTACGAAGACAAAGAACGCGAAGCACCCGTCTGCGAGCCATCTCAGCAACCGAGCTATGACTCGTAAACCACGCGGCACAGCGTCACAGATTAACGCCGTTGGACCGCCTCCACCTCCTCAGCAGACGCCTCCATCGGTCCCGCAGTGCTTCGCGGTCGATCCTTAGCGCGACGAGCACGCGTCCGAAGCTTGTGACGCAGGGGACGAGATCGACGACCCACCCAGTCGCCGTGACAGCTAACGAGGTGATGTCACCGCGTGGGTCAGTGACACGGCCGGCACCAGCGTGGCGCGGCGACAGCCGGCTCGACATCGCCGCGCCGCATCTCGCGCCCGCGGGGCGCAGACGCCACGCCAGGAGCCGCTGCGACGTCTCCGCGACTCGGCCGCCATCCCCGTAATGAGCTGTTGTTCTGAATGCGATCGCCGCTCAGCCGAGCAGGCCGGGTGCGGCGCCTCCGGTGACTGACAGCAGCGACGGCAAACGCTGTGCCTGGTATGCCGCGTCTTGTCCGCAGTTTGCCTGCGCGAGCGGTTCGGCACGCTGACTGTTGGAAGGGGGGGGGGGGGAGGGAGCTGGTTTGGGTTCCGGTTCTTGTGCTTGGGGGTCGGCGGGTACAAGTAGACTGTAGAGCTTTTTAAGGCTTCTTGTAACGAGAATTTGATGTGAGAGTCGCTGTCGGCCAGATTATCGATCCGTGCCGAGAATTGCGTCAGGTAACGAACACCGACGATTCAGCAGCAGTTCAATGTACCAAAAGGGAGCCTCTGAAACCAACGATGGTTTTGAAGCAGATCCATGTTTATAAACCCACTAGATACGTGTTCTGCCTCTCTCCCAACGTGGCTGGCCTGCTGGAACAGCGGAACCAACAAAGATTTTGGCTTGTGCCTTTCAGTAGCCCCACCGTCCCCCACCCAAAAACACACGTAAGGCCGCTTAAGCCCTAAAAATGCCTCTAAGGTTCTTGCAAGTGGTGTCATATGGTATGAATCTGACCGTCAGTGTCACTTTTAGCCATGGATAGGCTCTCTTGCTGGTATGCGATGCGACCCCACCAAGGTATGCTCGCGGGATGATTTACGTGTAATTAAGAACTCAGAGATCATTTGCTTGCCGCCGGAACACTTTGTGCAAGTTATTAAAAGCATTTGCGAGGAGCTTTACGCAAATAGATGAGACAGCACTCATAACCTTATTCCCCGTAGAAAAACGAGGAAAAAGGAGACATACGGATATTATTTTTTCTGTTACATGCCTTTATGGAAACGAATGTCGGTGGTCTGAGCTAATATACGTTTCAATAAAGGCATGTCGCAGAAATATCTATGCATATATCTTTTCTTTCCCCCGGTGATTCTAAGAGAAGCAAGGCTTAACTTGCTGTCTTATCCATGATTTTTTTGTTGCTAGCATCGGTTAATGGTGATTGTTGTGAGACATTTCATTTTTTGCCAAAACTTATACCGGACCAGCGAGGCGTCTCAGAACATGAAGCGGGCGAGCCACGGCAGAAGATCAAATGCCCTTGCTATCACGGGCGTAAAATACTGCGTCTGTGCCGCAATAATTGCATAGTGTTAATGGCAGTAACGAAGCACCGATGCACCGATGTATATGACTTTCGACTTAGTTCTCAATCTGCATATGACTCTCGACACCGGTGTGGTCAATCTGTCAAAATGGGTCAGGTCATTCAATCAAACGCAAAGTCCTCTTACGCTTCGTAAAAGTTTGTTTGAGCCACTCTGCGTCTCGCTCGCGGTTATGCACTCTTACAAAGTTGCGTATCATTAGCGAAGTCTGTGGCCAGTTTCGGGCTCTTGGTGTAAATGGAGCTCAAAAATATGCACGCAATCACAAACAGAGCCAAAACGGTAATTTGTTCCCTTCAGCTCACGTGGCCTTCCTTCATATACAGATAACATGGCCGGAATGCGTGGTTTTGGGCAAAGACAGCACGCATGCGCACAACCTTCACGCTTTATGCTCTTGAATTGTCTGATTTATTATTTTTAAACTCGCGCTTCGCAAATTAGTTAACACAGTTATTTGATCAGTCTTATGACATCATCAATGGCCTCAAGATCGAAAATGCCCTTTTTGAAATGGAGGCTTTTTGGTGATCGATCGTCATCTGCATTTGCGAAATCGGTCCATTAGTTACGAATAAAAAAAGGGTGTGAAAAGGCCAAGCCATCAGTGGAGGAATGCGCCAATGGCCGCCGAGTGACTAATAAAACGAGACGTTGAAATGATTGACAGCTGACCCTGAGACGTTTTGCAATATAAGTTGTTTTTAGTTCAGACACCGGATAACATGCAGTTGTCTTATGGACATAGGTTAACAAAATGGGCTGGGTAGATAAGACAGTAGTAAGGAGAATGGAGGCATAGATGGATTGATACTTCGGCAACATGCCTTTATCGCAACAATAGCAGAAATTCTGCTATTGTTTCGATAAAGGCTTGTTGCCGAAGTCTCCACCCATCTATATCTCTATTCTCCTGGTTTTTATCCGAGGAATAAGGCTGTTACTACTGTCTTATCTATGTGAATGATGTTGCTCTCAAACGCACTGAACAACTTACGTAAAATCAGTTGGGGCTGAGCCAGATGAAAATAACAAGCTATTTCCAGTTTCGCGGGAAGCCCGGTTTCTTAAAAAATTTCATCGATTTTCTCCCTAAGTTAGGGGGGCTGGCGGTAAAGTTCGTCGGGGGGAGGGGGATGCAGCCCCTATAACCGCATTGAAAGCTACGCCCTGGTCAGAGGCGGTGCTACAGATTTTGAGCCGGGAAGGGGAGGCATAGCTTTCCATGCGGCTTCTTGGACAAAATGAGCTTCCTCTCAAGGAGAGGGGGGGGGGGGGGGGGGGTTCCAGGGCAGTGTTATATTCAAGGGGTAGGAGCATCGTGGTCCAGTGACCTTTTATCAAATTGCTCCATGAATCAATATCGATGTAGATAAATGACATTCATTTAAAAATTCAGGACAGGGATCTTTTACTTGATACAGGGACCTCTTACGTCCAGCAAAAGAGCCGCCGCCCTATCCCACCGCAGGGCCTCCTCCTTTAGAAATGGGCCTCCTGATGTATAAAGGGTCTCCTTATGCAGGAACAAGATTCCTGTGATAGCAAATAGATCCATTTTCCCAAAACAGGACATCCTGATCCGGAACTGAGAAAACCTGATGGATGAAAGATGCCCCCTATTCCAGAAAGGGGGACTCCTAATTGATAAAGGGCCTCTCGACCCGTAAAAATGGTTTTCTCATCCAGAATAGGCCTCCTAATCAAAGCATGGGCTACCAAATTCAAAAACATGGTGTTTTTAATCAGAAAACGGCCTTCTCGAGGCAAAAACGAGCCTCCTGAGTCCGACTTAGCACTTTCTAGCTCTGTTACGGGGACCACATCTAGAGATACAAAGCTTCTGTAAGGCAAAAGGAGCCTCCAAAAGTCTTGAAAGGGTAAAATATACCCTTGCCCCCCCCCCCGGCCCCCGCTCCTGCTGTGCCACTCGTGCCTATGGTTTTTTTTTTGTAAAATACGTTTTCTGAGCCTCCCCCGCCCAATACCAATGCCATAGTTTCAGCCATAAAATGACGCCGCTGCGATGCACTTCTAAACGAAGGATCCGATGCCACACCCTTCCTGCTTAACTCCGGCATGTTCAGTTTTAGAAGAAGCAGGGAGGTATGTGAGCTCTCACATGCCTCCCTGCGTCCCTGCTCCCTGCGTCCTTGCTTAAAGAACGTCCATCCATAGGTGTTAAGGCTAGGTCTGTTTGACCTTGCTATGCCAGGAATAATGCAATGTTACTTGGGTACCCTGATCATTTTGCACTCAGATTCTAACCGTTAAACTGTTTTTCCAACGCGAACGAAACCGACGAAAGTGACTTACAGCTAACCATTTTTTTTTTTGCATACAATTATGCTCATCGACACCCGCAATCCTGTGAACTGTTTACTTGCCTACTAAACGCTTTCCGACAGTTTTCCTGCCAAATACTACAGAGAGACCAGCTGGCAGTGCTCATCTCTCCGAAAGTCGAACAAAGGCTGCAATACCTGGAACGCAATCGGCGACAGTGCCAGGTGCAGCCTCAAGTTTGGTAGCAAGCATTTTTGACCCTTCGGTCCGGAATTTGTCGTCGCAGCGCCTGATGTTATCGGGTGCTCCATTGTTTGGTCGATGTGGCGGTCAGCTGTCGACTGACGAGGGCGGCTTACCTGTCTCCAAGGCGGCATGTCGCGCCGATCCCGCACGATGATGACACCAGCGCGAGCATTCCAGGCAGCTTCCCTTCTGCACGGCCGCCGCGTGTCCGGCGGCGTTTAAGTCGGCGCGGGCAAGCTCCGGCACCACCTGGTCGTAAATAAAAACGTGCCCGAGCAGATGAGAGCACCGAAAATCCCAATCACGTCATCGCTTGGCCATGACACGGGGCGACAGGGAGCGGTTGATCCGGCTATGCGGAGTGGGCACGCGGGGCAGAGCTGTCACGCGGCGCTAGCGTAGCGGATGTTAACCACGTCCGGACCCGGGATCCGTCAGGCGCGCGCTGCAAAGGCGGAAAAGTCCACCATGAACAGGTGATAATGCCTGCTTCACCGACTGTTTGTGCGGAGTAAGGCCATACTCTGATGCAACCGGGGCCGAATAAAGAGGATTTGAGCGATTTGAGACTGGCTTAGGCGGCGAAAAACTCCGGGGCTGTAGTGATGCGGGTTATGTTCTTCGGGCCGGCCGCCGCTCGGTCTTCGGAGAGCCAGGGCGGTGCATGTGTCAAATGGGAGTCATTGGCAAAGATGTTGGGCATTGGGCAGATATTGCACTTATGTGTTTGGTAGTGAACTATTCAATATGCAGCCGGCCCTATATTTGTATGGTCGCAGCCATGACACGCGAGGGTCGACACCTCCGTGGACGGCCGCTGGCAGAGATATCGCATGACTGGTCGAAGACCTCGCCAGCGTAATGAGGTGCCACGTGGTCCGAGATACGCGGTCAGATCTTGACTGGCTACTTTGTCGGCTCGCTACTTTACAACAGTCCTGCGGCAGATTTATTAAAGGGTGTTAGCTCCCGCCGGGCCTTAGCCGTCGTACCTGAGCCGGCGCATTACATCACTTCTGATCTACCGGTCGCCATTAACAGCAACGATCCCATACCTGTATTTCATCGTCGCAACAGGGCGGCCCCGAAGCATCTGATGCCAGTGAACGGGGCTCCATTTGTATGGCGCTCAGATGCTGGCAACAGTGTTCGGAAGGGACTTCTCGTCTGTGGTGTCATTGACACCAGTGTTTGAAAGGAGCTTCTCGCCTGTGGTATCATTAACACTAGCGTTCGAAAGGAACTTCTCGCATGTGGTATCATTGGCACAAGTGTTCGGAAGGAACTTCTCGACTACGGTATCATTGACAACAGGTTCGGAAGGAACTTCTCACATGTGGTGTCATTGACACTAGTGTTCGAAAGGAACTTCTCGCTTGTGGTATTATTGACACCAGTGTTCGGAAGGAACTCCTCGACTGCGGTATCATTGGCACTAGTGTTCGAAAGGAGCTTTTCGACTGCGGTATCATTGGCACTAGCGTTCGAAAGGAGCTTTTCGCCTGTGGTGTCACTGGCACTACTGTTCGAAAGGAATTTCTAGCCTGTGGTATCACTGACACTAGTGTTCGAAAGGAACTTTTCGCCTGTGGTGTCGTTGGCACTAGTGTTCGAAAGTAGCTTTTCGGCTGTGGCATCATTGGCACCAGAGCTCGAAAGGAACTTCTGACCTGTGGTATCATTGGCACCAGTGTTTGAAAGGAACTTCTCGCCTGTGGCATCATTGGCACTACTGTTCGGAAGGAACTTCTCGCCTGTGGCATCGTTGGCACCAGTGTTCGGAAAGAACTTCTCGCCTGTGACATCATGTTCGCCAACGCTGCTACACTAGAGAACACCAGAGAATGGTGTGTCAGCATCTGCTCTCACACCTACCGATCAACTGGCGTCTGTCGGTGTTGCTGAAGTGACCACTGTGTTGGCGAATTTGGCTTCAAGAATGATACGAAAGTTCATAGTGTAGGCAAGTGCCAGGGGCAAGGACGTGTCTCTAATAAATACATCAAGAAACGTATACTGGAAGCCAAACGCCTCCGGTTGTAAACAGCCACTAGCTACCTAGGAGTGCACGATTATATGTTTTCGGACGCAACAGTTTCTGATGACATGACAGAATCGATGGCATCCCAGGCTTTTTCCAGAATATTGCACCTAACTCACCAGACACAAAACGTTGCATATATTCGGCGATGCGTGTGTGATACCGGGATGTGTGTATCGATGTGTGCGGAAGCTCCTGTTGTGCCTTGCTCCCGTCTCGTATTCTGGGCCCCCAGTGCAGCAGCTCAGGCTGTTTCTGGAGTTTCTACCTCCTCTTTCTTCAAGTGTGCAATTTATTTATAACACGTGCCTTTATTTTTTTTTCACAAACAGCAGCAATTAAGAACAAACAGCCAGGTGACTACAACATATTAGGTGCTATAGGTACATATTAGGTGCTCGGATTATGTGCTAGTTGTCATTTATTTTGGTTCCATCACCGGACGTATCGCCATCACGAAAGTAAAAGAATAAATACATCATTTTCTTACTAAATGCGTTAAGAATCCGGACGCCACATGACACACTGGCGTGACGTCACATATATTTCGACATAATACACCTGGTTAGAGACAGTGGGGCGGAAAAGAAACGCAACTGGTCTGAAAACGTCCTGAGCATTGTTGCGAATGCATTTCCTCGACAACTGAGCCATAGCCCAAGGGAAGGAAAATACAATGCGATATAATATCCCATAATCAGTCTTCAGTATACCAGAAAATACCGATGGACGAAACATAAACATCGTTGTATTAGGCAGACCATATGGCAAAAGCTTGCCTTCATCCACTGAGATTTTGATCTGCTGCCAGTTAGCGAGCATCTCCTAGTGTAATAAATGTCCATTATCGTCATTATCCATCTACAGCCCAATATCGGGACTAAAATGCCACCATGCCGCGGACATAACGGTTCTACTCCATTCTAATAACGCATTAGCGACATTGTCGTTTTGGTCCAAGGGCCACGGTCCGCGCATGGTGACGTAATCCAATATCTAACAATTCTTTATGCTTGAGGACCATTTAGAATGAGGCGTTTCTTCCGACTACATAAATACGTAACTAACTGCAGGAAGTTCAAGACATTCAAATAGTACTATATGGTCGTGAGGTCGCCAACAAAATACTGAGCAAAGGCGATGCGAGCGAAAAGCAATGTGGCTCGCTTTGCCATCACACGCGCTCGTGTTTAAGTTAATTTGACCCCAAGGTCAAAGTCAGGTCGTGACCGTCAGCGAAGCCGATGTTTAGGGAATTACCCAACGTGATACGAGCACGGAACATTAGATGCAACCATGCATCTCTGAGACAGTTTCTTAAGCTACAAAACAACCGCATTTAGAATACAACAACTTGCATTGGCTCAAGATAAGGTATGAATGTCAAAACAAGATCAGGTATGAAAGTCGAGGTCAAAACCACCCTCACGTTTTACTGGAGAGGTTATTTTATGGGATAGCTCCTCATGTTCATTTTGGATTTATTGATAACAGGAACTACAACATACTTCTGTCATGGACTTCTCAAAGGTCAAAGTAGGCTGGTAAGCTAAAATGACCCAGATCAACCCTTTGTTTTCTTTAAGGAGCGTATCGCCTAACGTAATTGTTAACACCTATCAAAGTTGAAATATGCAAGCAATCTCGTGAATTTTTTGGTCACAATTACCATACAAAGGCAAACAATATCACTGACCTGAAAGGCATAACAGCGACCCCTGGTTTAAAACAGGTACCTAATTTCAGGGCGGTTGCATGGGGAGGTCTGGTTCATTTTGAACACAAATCTTGGGTTCGACTTTGGTTGACCTTATTTGACCCGAAGGTGGAAGGTGGAGGCCCAGAAACCTATGAGCCTCAGAATTTAAACAAAACTGAGTTTATATACCTACAGATCAGGCCCACCCTATGGGGATTCAAACTGACCCTCACTGAAACGAAGGATATTTAACCGGTCGCCCGAGTGCGTGCTAGCGGCTCAAGTAGCAGGTATGTGCGTTTCATTTATATAACCAGAAAATGGTGAGCAAGATGCCAGTGCACATAATAAAGGCGCATTAGATACTGATGGCCGGAATGGTTTTATGTTCTTAATCATTTGATCTCGTACACTAACTAAATGGTGACTTCCACATTTTAGTCACTGGAGCACTAGTACTACCAGCAGACTAAAAACAGTGCGGTTTGCAACATGACGCGATGGCGTGAAGATCTGCCACTCGTTCTGGTGATCTGCCGTTGAACGCCCTTTCTGGAGAATATTGTGCATTTAAACCGGCTCTAGGTGTAACAGTGGGATCAATGCGCTGAGGTGCAGCAGTGCGATGGTGCAACTCTCCAGCAATTTTATGGGCCCAGCAGCTTACAAAAAGGTCATTATTACAATCAGCGATGTTAATTTTCAATAACAGCTAAGCCGTAAAACTTCGTCGGCGTCTGCCACTGAGTTCAGTACCACTTAGACGCCATAAACATTCACTCAGCCCGTATGTTTATGACGTCCAATCAGGTTTAAGACTCAAAACACGAGTATGTAAGCTTCTTATGGATATTGCTGCGGACACCTGTGCATCCAGCTGCGTGCATGCCCAACTACACGTAAAATTACAGTCAAGCTCAGGGCCTCGGCTCGTCACTGGCTCAGTCAGCTGCGTGCATGCCCAACTACATGTAAAACTACAGTCAAGCTCAAGGCCTCGGCTCGTCACTGGTTCGTCCAGCTGCGTGCATGCCCAACTACATGTAAAACTACAGTCAAGCCCAATACCTCGGCTCGTCACTGGCTCGTCCAGCTGCGTGCATGCCCAACTACATGTAAAACTACAGTCAAGCTCAGGGCCTCGGCTCGTCACTGGCTCGTTCAGCTGCGTGCATGCCCAACTACATGTAAAACTACAGTCAAGCTCAGGGCCTCGGCTCGTCACTGGCTCGTTCAGCTGCGTGCATGCCCAACTACATGTAAAACTACAGTCAAACTCAGGGCTTCGGCTCGTCACTGGCTCGTTCAGCTGAACGAAATATTTTCGAACGACAGAGACGCTACAAATCTGCTGCCTCAAGTTCAATGGAGTTGTGAACTTCAGGTTACAGACTGGGGCAACCCACACGCCATTGAGGAAGATGCCTCTCTAATCACGTGCTGGGCTGGTGCAAACACGCAGGACCGGTCCTTCATATGCATATGTATGGCAGGCGTGGTGGGGTCTGCGGCTCCGCGCCAGGTGTGCCGCCATGATACAGTTGGGCGGCGCGGCTTCGAAGCACGCATGCCCCGGCACCCCGGCGCCTCCGGTTCAGCTATTCACAAAACCGGTCGGGGCCGACTAGCCCCGGGCGGTGTAGTGCATCCGGTATCTCAGCGGTGCATCTGATTGTTTGATTACTGCCAGCCGGCCGTATAAGAAAGGGAGCGCCGCCAAGTGTCGTACCGCATCATACAATGCGGGCAATCGTGTAGCTAAGGAGAGAAGGTGAAGATTAGTGCTTTGCATGCAAGCCGGCTTTACCGTGTCATTCTCATACCACTGCGCTCATTTGAGCTCATCGATCACTCTCGGTCATTGCACAAAGGGCCAAACCTCAGAGGGAAGGGGGGGGGGGGGGGGGGGGGGCAGCCGCGAACCTGTCGCCGGGCGAGCAGGCATATTTGTGTTAATGTAGGTCTGTCACATCTACAAATCTGTCCACACGTATTTCCCTCAATAAGATGCTGCCTTCATGATCCGGGGGAAAGATGCTGAACCTCTTATCCAGTGATGAAGAATGCGAGTCCCAAAGCGGGCGCACTGTTTGGCCCGACTGCCTCAGAAGGGTCAGCTGGGAGCTTACGACCGCGGTCAACCAGAGGTCCGGGGCAGCCGTGCCGTAACAGTATACAGCACGAAGAGACCTCCGCAGTCCCATCCATCGAAAAGGCCAATGTAAAATTATCCGTTGAGCTGCACCGGGCTGCCTGGGTGTTGGGCTCAGGTGACATAGACAGCAGGACATTTTATCATCGCCCTGAAGCACTATCCACCGATGCAAACTATTCGGAATAAATTTAGTAAAAGAATAAGTGCTTGGATCCGCCTGTCGTTGCTGGCTTCAGTTTCTCCCCAAGAGTGCAGGGTTTAGTGGTCACGTCCCAGCTAACTCGCAGGCCACAGGCATTGCTCTAGGCGAGGTCAACGGGAGGGTACAATGTCGTCAGCATGGCACTGCTGCGGATGCCCAACGAGTGCCTTACCGAAGCCAACGCCGCTGAGGAACGAAACCGGGACGCGTACCTCAACTGGGGTGGTCCGAAGGAGCCAGGACATGGAGGAGACGTGACTGCTTCAACAGCACGGTGCGTTTATTTGGGTGCACCACGTAAGAGAACTTTACAGACTGGGTAAGCCCAAGGCTAGCCGCTTGGAGTGGATAGGGCACAGGTTTGGGTGAAAAATCTGGTATGAGTAAGGGTATAAGTAAGACCTATAGATAGGACAAAGAATACTCCATTAAGCTCAATGCGCTCACACATAGCCTTAAAGCTAATGTGGGTCTTTTCTGAACCGGAGATGCCTGCTTTCGCAACGCGAAACAGATTTGTCCCTGAATCAAAAAGACCTTTCTGAGTCTATTATGGGGTGTTTCGAACTCATATAACTTTTATAGGTGCTTCCTGATCTTACAGTGCGCCTTTTCCAGACCTGAAACAGACCCCCTCCGAGTTTACGATCAGCCGTTCATGATTAATGATTGACCGTTTTCACGCTTAAAACTTACATGGCCGTTTCCTGCAATGGGACTTTCTAGACCTATGACGGGCCCTTTTCGCGTCTAAGAATGGCGTTATCAAACCTGAGATAGGCTCTACCCGGGCCTGAGGCGTGAGATGCCCCTTTCTGGAACGGAGACGCACTGTTTTCCAGTCCTAATACGTCCTTCGACGATCTGAGAGGGGACAATGGTCCCTTTCCGAGAAGGAACCATTGAGAAGGGACAAAGGTCCCTTCCCGGATCAGATGATGCTATGTCTACCGTGGATTTTTTCCACACCTAAGCGGGACTTTTCTGAGGTATTATTGTCCTTTTCCAGGCGTGAACCGGACCCTCTCTGACGTTACGATGTGGCCTTCCTGATGACGTTTGCTAGGCCATGGCATAGGCCATCTGCCACGGCCATCTCCTAGGTGGCGTCAATGGGGACGCGTCGTGGTCAAAGGGTGCAAGAGACGATCTTCCTAGAAAAGCAGCGGATCAGGACAACTAGGGTTAGGTTGCGCATTTGCCAGGTGCTGTAAAATTGGTTCAGTGTGGTACACGTGATGCTCACCACGGAGCAATGTCCGGCCATGGTGATCGGGTCCGTTATCTGCTATTTGAACAAAAGGGGACGGGCATTATTTGTGCTCCAAATTACAAACTTATCGCGATAACGCAAAGCATATTCAGTATTGCGACAGTGTCGCCTCACTACCGGACAGAACCAACCACGCAAAGTTGAGCCATACCTGAAACGGTGGTGTTCACTCCATTTTTGGTCAGGCATTTTTTAGATGAGTATTGTGAAATATGTTTGCAAGGTGCGCAATCAATATGTGACGCCGTGTGGGAAAGCTTGGAATATGTATCGCAGGAATGACACTGGTCAAGGCATGGCAACTTCACCTAAATTTAAGCATATTTGATCACTTTTGTGACACATGTTTAACATCACTTATATAACGTGTCACATGGTACCAAGTTTGCGTTCATATCCCTCTGAAGCTGCACGCATTGAAACCCAGTATTAGGTTAAATTGGAAAGCTGGCACCTTCCATGCATTGAAACGCATCCCGTGCATTCCAAAAGTATGATCCAGTTGGCTGTAGAGAGCGCACTTACTGAAAAAGACTCACCACTGATGGTTCCTTGTCCTACGTATCTTTCCTGGTTTCCAATACAGCGCGCCCAGCGGAGTGCCAAGGATTTAATGACTTTACCGAGACTGCGAATGGGAACATGCTTGTGATACTGGAATAAGGCCGATCCTATTGCGGACTACGCTGTAAGGCGACGCCGAAAGGATCGCGAGAGCGCTCCTTCAATTGAGGGAACAACCAGAAATCACTTGGGGCTGAATCGGTTTGTACGCAGCAGGTGCAGGTGCTTCAGCAGCTCGATGTTGTTGTCAGCCGGAGTTTCAGTAGCATCAGCGGCGCAATGAGGAGTGAGGGGGCGTTGCGGTGGCGTGAAATAAACTCATCACGTTTCTTCCCCGGATGGTACTTCACGATAACCAGCAGGAGATATTTGCCCAGGCTGGTTTCGTGCAAACTGCCTCTTGGTGTCTGCCTTAGACAGCGGAAACCGGTTGCCATCTGCGGTGACAATGCACTCCATAAATCGACATCCTTCTTCTTGGTAGCTTTGCGCACCCTCCTGCACTTACACAGCTCTTCCATCCGCTCACGCGACAGCTATTTTGGCACCCACCTTGGGGCAACTTTGGACATCTTGAATGGCATAAATAGTGGTGGCGGTCGTGAGTGAAATGGATGGCAGTTTTGGTGGTCATGCCGAGATTCTGCGCTATCTGGCCGATCATCGCACGACGATCCTTCATTATCATAGCCTCCAAATGGCTGGGAAATTCCGCGCTACTGGTCTCGCGGCCTCCTTCTACCCTCCTCGAGCCCCTGCACCCACCTCTGCACCTTTAGCTCAGAAAAAGCGTTGTCACAAAATTTAAAAAGCTCTTGCGAATACTACATGCCTTCTTATTCTGAAGTGTCATGCATCTAATGCCGACAGACTGCTGATGTCTGGTGACATTCGGCATTTGCAAACCAATGTCGAAACGAAAACCGCGTTCCGTGCATTATGCAAAATAGAGTTCCGAAGTAGCGTAGCAAAATAGCGGCGTATCCCTGAAGTTAGGCAACATTCAACGCTGAACTTGTCTATGTGTGAAGAAAATAGGCCGAACTTCAGCGTAGCGGTCAGAAGCACGCGCTAAGCCGCGCGGTTCATCTACCTTGCTGTTAAAGCCGCTGGTAGTAATCGGCCATTCACTGTTATAACGTGCCATGAGATCTCAGTTTTTCGCAAGTAGCGACGATTTGAGATATCAGGGCATGCGGTGTAAAATAAGCTGCCGGCACCTCAGGTTCTCTTCTAGCTTAGGCACTACGAGAAGGAACGGGAATAGTTCGAAGTTTCTTAACATGTCCAAATCTAAAAGTCAGTCTCACAAGTGATATCACCACCTCCAACGCAGTGTCCCAGAGGCAAAATTGCGGTTGATTACGTGCAGTTGATGCGCTGACATCGGATACACTGTGGTTAACACGCTGGCGTTAGAGCTAGTAGGCAGACAGATCTACAGACAGTAGGTAGGACGATAGGTAGGCAGACAAACAGTGGGTAGGCAGACAGAAGGCAGCATCCCAGAGGCAAAATTGCGGTTGATAACGTGCAGTCGATGCGCTGGCATCGGATACGCTGTGGTTAACACGCCGGCGTTAGAGCTGGTGGGCAGACGTTAACGATGTGGGGCGTCATGAAACCGCGACCGCAAGCGCCGCTGGTCTTCATCGACCCACAGCGGATTCTAATTCATGCTCTTTGACAGGCAAAGCGACCCGCGCGTACTCATCTCACGGTAGCTTCGTGTACCCGACGAAGTCGCTGCTAGTACGTTGTCGGAGGTCTTCCTCTCGATGACAGTGAAGGATTTGTTCGCCTGACTTACCAGCGTACCTGGAAGCATTGTTGACTACGTCCTCCTGCCACCGACGATGGAGCAGATAAAGCAGCTTGTGCTTCCCGGCCTCGTCGTCTCAATGCATCATTGAGTATTTCCACAGTATTTACATTGGTTAACTGCACGCAGCTAAGAGCAGCGTCGAACACGGGGATGGCGGTCGCGTTGTGAATCTGGACTGACTGCTATGGTGTCAAGCAGCGGCTTCACGCTCGCATCCCACTGTCATTGTGACCGTGGCCATATTCTGCAGCAGTATGTCAGTGTCACCATGATGATGATGAAGACGGCGACCAGATGATGAGGGCTCCTGGGCCGCTCATATGCATGCGACTGGGATCAGTAACGCGGGCGGGTTGAGCGGTTGTGTGGAACTTTATGGGCCCTGACAGCATGCTGAAATTGCGGGATCTGGCATGGCATTCTTGGTGATATCCTTACAACTATTCCCCAAAGAAAGAACAACACATTGCAAAGCCACATTCTAAAAAAAAACCTTCAGGGAGTCGAGCCCATGTTTCACCGTCAGAGAAAAAAATGACTTCAAAAGTCCCAGTTGCACTGGCTTTGCCGCCTTCAGCTAGTTAAATTGTCAAAATGTGAAAATTGCGGGCAACATCGCAAAGTTCGTGTCATGTCATGTCACTTTTTCACAGATCTAATCCCATTTTTTGGAATGTTTGGATTTCCAGGATTTGAGCTCACGCTAAGCATTGCTCATTGTAAGAGTGCTGGGCGCCCATTATCCGAGCGCGCAGTGATAGTTCAGCACGCATAACTTAGTGGCAAAAGTTTTACGTGTCGCGATGGTCGGCACGGTCCATCCTGCCCTATGACATCTCCTGGCTTGGAGCGCAGCCGCCGGCACCGCCCGCATGCCATGCCTGTCAAGGGCAACTGGCGGGTCGCAGAGAGTCTCGAATCAAGCCTGTCACGCGTGAGTGGACCGGAAAGCAGGCGCTCTAACCAACTGAGCCATTGGCATGAACAATGTCGAGAAGTTGCTGTTCAGAATTGCTGCAAAGTTTACTGCTTTTGGTTTGAGCCATGCGCTGCACAATCCGCAACCTACGAATTTCTTTTTGCAGTGGCTTTTCAAACTTGTAGACGGGGAGGGGGAGGGGGAGGGGGAGGAGGGGGGGGGGGGGGGCTGCTGACTAGTAGATTGCCCAGTATTGACTGTGGAGAGCTCACTCTGGCCTAAAGACGGCCCATTCGGACCTGTCGAGAGCCCCTTATGGCCTATAAGGTCCTCACGCTGGCCTGTAGGGTCCATTCTGGTCTGTAAAGAGTCCATTCTGGCCTAACGAGTGCCAACTTTGACCCGCACAGCCTGCAGGTCCCATTCTAGCGTTTAGTGCCTAGTGGCAGCTACAGGAATTTTCCAGGAAAACCGTCCTTAATGAGCGATAATCCATAAAGATGTTAAGACTCTGATCACAATCGTTGACGTTTCAAGAAGCCAAACATAGTCCCTAGGTAAAAGGATAAAAAGACGCAAGAAACCAAGCTCGTAGGTCCCGTAGGTCGCAGCACACTCGGCACAGGACTTATAACGGTATGATATAGGACATTGTTCTACTCGGGTATCAGTGCAAAGTATTAGCTCATAACGACAGCAATACCTGATAGAAAATACGTCGGTTTATGCATACAACGTGTAGAAAACATAATTTGACTGTGAAACACAAAAGTTTTCTCTTTTATTTCGGCCTTTTGACGAATGTATCCGCGAAAGTGCTGTTTGTTTGGTATTATGGCCCTCTAGTCACAAGCTTGACGCATGTCGTTTCGTTGTCAGATGAACAGATGATTTAGACGAAGTCGACAGTGTCCACCTTATAGAATACAAACAAGCTATAGCAAAGGCCAGGCAGGTTATTCGTAACGCCGAAAAGAGCTCGTGGGAAAACGTTTGCATGTATTCAACGAATGTATGCAGCTGTACAGCAGCTGCGGAGTATTATACGCAGATTTACGAAAAAGAGAGGTCACAAAGGCCGCTACCTGTTTTGAACATTGATGGCGATGTTATTGATGACCCTAAGGAGGTAGCAATTGTTTTAGGAAGACATTACTCCAATGCTTGTGCTTCCCAGAACTACCGACTGATGATTAGGAATCGTTTAAATGAACTGATACAAGAAGTGCCAAACTTTTCTTCTGACAACAATGAGGTATATAACGCTGTTTTCGCCATGGATGAGCACCAACAGTTCATTACCCTGTGTGGAAACACCTCGATAGGCCCAGATAAAATCCATTATGCTTTCTTCAAGCATATGAGTGACAATCAGTTAGAGGAAGTTTTGAAAATGTTTAATTTTATATGGTGTTGGAAAAGCTTTCCGGTCCAGTGGAAACACTCCATTATTATTCCAATTATGAAACCTGGCAAATCGGGCGACAAACCCGAATCATATAGACCGATTCATCTGACGTTGTGTTTCAGCAAATTAATGGAAAGGACGGCGGCCAAAAGGCTTTCATGGTACGTCAAAGATAACAATATGAAATCAGAGTATCAATGTGCTTTTAGGACGGGAAGATGAACCTCTGATCACCTAATTCGACTGGAGTCTGAGGTCAGAAGAGTTTTTTTCCATCATAAATACACATTAGCGGTCTCCCTTGATTTAAAGGACGCATAGAACCTGACATCAAAGGTGGCACTCCTGACGAAAATGTACCAACTTGGTTTCCGAGGACACGTAATGCATTACCTAAGGTCTTATCTAGATGGGAGAACCTTTCAGGGGAAATGCGGTGTACTGTCCAACATATGTGAACAAGAAAATGGACTTGTGCAGGGTGGGGTGATATCCCCTATTCTGTTCAACATCATGATAAACGACATTTTCAATGATACCCCCAGAAATATCTCCAACGCGCTGTATGCTGACGAGTGTACAATGTGGGTGCAAGGAAGAAGGATTATGCCATTAATCGAGGGAGTGCAGACAGCGCCGAATCGTGTTTGTGCCTGGGCGGGCAAATCGGCTTTATTTTTTCGTCTGCAGCGCCATTGTTTTTAGATGGTTTGTGAAGGAGCGAGAATTAAGGAATATACCGGAACTCAAGACTTATGATCAGCCTGTGACTTACTCTGAACAAGTAAAATTTATCGGGGTCATGTTGGACTCCAGACTTAACTTGAACAAACATATTGAGTACACCAAGGCAAGGGCTTCAAAACGAATATCAATTCTAAAATGTCTGGCAGGCCGAGGATGCGGCGCTGATAGAATCACCCTCCTAAGCATCTACAAAGCAATGATCAGGTCCATTTTAGAGTACGCATGCCCTATCCTAGATGGGCCAAATAACACAGCGATCGAGTCATTAGCATGTGTTCAAAATGTGTGCTTACGTATAGCAACGGGGGCGTTGAGGACTTCGCCTATCCTTCCATTACAGGTCGAAACAGATATTCTTCCCCCTCGATTGCGACAATATGAATTGACAATAAGATACTGCATGAAGACACGAGGCGAGGACAATCATCCGTGTCAGAGGCTTACCACTGGAACGGCTTCCTTACACCCAGTGGAAAAATAATATATGAAAAGAATCTCTCTTTTCCACTGTACGAAAGGATGGCAAGCCTGCGTAACGAGATAGAATTCGACTTCCCTCATAACTTAGAAACAAAGGAAGGTTCCATACCACCTTGGAAGCTACGCAAATGTGAAACCAAAAAACACACCAATGAAAATAAGAGTTCTCTGAATGTACGTCAAAATACAAAATAACTTGTGAACTAGGGATGGATACCCCAGATTTTATTTATATTTTTACGGACGGTTCAAAAACTACTGAGGGAGTGGGGCGGTGCTTACGTCCGCGAAGAAAGCTATGTTCGATTTAAACTGTCAGGAAAGTGTTCAGTGTTTGTTGCTGTAGCCGTGGCTATATCTCAGGAAATGAAATATGTGGAAAGCAAAG
Source organism: Pollicipes pollicipes (assembly GCF_011947565.3). NCBI lineage: Eukaryota > Metazoa > Arthropoda > Thecostraca > Pollicipedomorpha > Pollicipedidae > Pollicipes > Pollicipes pollicipes. The sequence goes on from NW_023596746.1 coordinate 11,426,013, forward strand.
GTATCCCGAAATGTGTAATATGCACTGTTTCTTTGTCGATGGTCACTGCACTGAAAAATTATACTTCTTATCATCCGGTGATGATAAATATTTTTGAAACCTCACACCGTTTACTATAAAAAGGGGTCGAAATTAAAATCATGTGGATTCCACGTCGCTGTGGTGTAGTAGGAAATAAAATAGCAGATGCGCGGGCAAAGGCAGCAGTGCTGTTAAACGAAATACTTGAAACCAAAATAGGCTACAGAGAGTACTTACCGACTTTGCATTCCACTTCAACAAATTATTTCAACAAAACCTGGCATAGGCACGGACCTCGTACAACGCTGAAAACGGTAAAGAAGAATATAGGACAATGGGACCTCCCAACGAGGATCAACCGGCGCGAATAAATCATCCTATGCCGACCACGACTAGGCCATACAAGATAAACCCATTCGTTCCTTATGGATCGAGAACCAAGACCTACCTGTGAGAACTGCTTATGCCCTCGAACGGTGCAACATATGTTGGTGGAGTGCCCATTGTTGCGCATGCGCGTCAGCGACGACGTATTGTGGAAATCTGTCACAAATATGGAACGCCACTTTGTATGAAATCGCTATTTGGCAATGATTAACCAGTTCTTATTGACGAAGTGTTTAAATTCTTACCCATTTACAAGCTTTTGAAAGAACTAAATTGCCAGTGCATGCTTCTGCGTGAGCATGTATGACAAACCCGAAGCTTGTAAAAGTGTGGCCTATCACGTGTAGGCATGCGTTTTTCTTTTTGTTTTCCTTTTGATCCACCAAACAATATGGTTACTTTGTGTGCCGTTGATCAATGATCTTAAGTTCAAAGCGATGTCACAAATGTGATCAAGTCTTGTGAGGCATCGTAATTGGTCATATATGGTGGACGGCGGTATGAAAGCAGTGATTAATCCATCTCTCTCTCTCTCTCTCTCTCTCTCTCTCTCTCTCTCTCTCTCTCTCTCTCTCTCTCTCTCTCTCTCTCTCTCTCTCTCTCTCTCTCTCTCTCTCTCTCTCTCTCTCTCTCTCTCTCTCTTTCTCTCTCTGTGATCATGTGCGTGTGTGAGCTTGCTTCTATCTTTATTATTTTGCTATAACTTTATATTGCTTTGTAGTTTAGCATGAACAGGAAAGACCCCGTGGCGAAGCGAAAAACGATGAAGGATCTGCGACCAACTTGTCGGACTGAGCGAACCGTAAGCATAGACACGAACTGATTGATAAGGTAGCAGTATATAGATATTTAAATGCGACGCTTCGAGAGCAGATTTTGTGCTAGAGTGCTGACAAACAAACGGATGTGCCACTGCGATTCATGTCGTGCCGTGTGTCGCTGAAGTTGTGAGATCTTGTGTTATTGTTTGAGCGTGGAAAGAACAAGGGGATCGAGGGGACCAGGCCTGCTGGTATACATGAGTAATTTACTTGCATGTAGATACAGGGACTCCTAATTCTGTAGCTCGATATATCATTAACTACTGAGTATTAATGCACCCTTTGCACCATTATCCATCCCGTGGCTAAATCTTCCCTTTTCCTTTACCATGCTTAGTCTCCGTGGTATACCAAAGAAAGCCGCAATGAAAATCTGAATACAAAAGGGACGCAATGAAGACAACTGAAACAGACGCTTGATCAGGATGCCCTTGCTGTTTTGACCGGCTCAAAGCGCGGTGCACCGGGTTTTGCATGGTATGGCATGCAGTGTGAGACTCCATGGCTGTTTTTGCGACTGTCCGCAAAATCGACTGAAATAGAGCAATTCGACTGCAGTGAACAACAGTCAAGAGCAAGAGCCAAAAAGTATCTGATCCACAATCAACAAGCAGTGACTGGAAAGGCAAGTTTATATCTTACATCAAATAGTCTTACCAAAGGCGTCTGTTTTTCCTGTTTAACAAGAAGCAAATATGCTCAAGGAAGCATTGTCGCCCACAGAAAATGGAAAATCTTTGAGATTTTATGAGATCCACAGGAAGAAATATTAGCCACTGAAATCATGGTGTCCTCAATTCCCAGCTGTAACTGAAGAAACAGATTAACTTGGCCTAACTTCATGAAGCTGAGAGCCTCCTAGTGTATAGTACCACCATGTGTGAATAGCTTTTGGTTCATGTGAAGTATATACTTTCACATCACTGTCATTGCATGAAAAGCAAATTTGTAGTGAAAACAATGGTTCCAAATTCCATTGGCTTGCTAATGACATTATGTTTTACATCTTTAGCTCCATTTTGTCTTCATTTAGCAGACCCTACTCCATGTTGGTTAAGCTTGCATGAAGTTGGGTTTAGGTCCCATTCAAATTTTCTGTCTAGACCTTGGTGGAGCCTGGGATTCCACATCACGTTTTCAAAATGCAGGAATGAATGTTGAGACATTTGCTACCACATGATATAAAAATGAGGTCATGGAAATGTGATTGGTTGCCTGGGAGTTGTGGAGATCTAGGGAGACAGACAGGCTAGTCTCCCAATGTTCCAGGATGGTGTTAATAAGGCATGAGAAGCATTTGTTGGTTCACCTGATGAATGCCGCAGTAGTAACCACTTTTTAGAGAACACTTCTAAAATCGTAATCTGAAATGGCCAGAGTTCAACAAGAACTTGGATTTAGGATGTCAGTTAAGATGTTGACTGAGCATGGCCCTAGCCCTGGTATGCTAACTAAACAAATGGATACACATACAAGTATAAGGCTAGCAGGGGCCTAAGGCTAGTAAGCACGGTCTACAAAACAGAGTGGGAAAAATGAAAAAATATGGCTGCATGCTGACACTCATAAATGCAAGCATATCTTAAAATTGTGTTTTATTCATGTGCATTGTGTTTTTGCCTGTAACATCGTGAATGGATTCATATCACTATCACAAATTGCTTGAAAATGAAGAATACAAAGATGAAACACCAGCATACCACCCTCGCAGGGCAGATACCACACTGCACCATTTTCCATGCATGTTTAATCCATTCCTAAACCAAAATTCATGCCATGTAGGTGCTCTTTGTCATACATGTATTTTATTCTTCCAGATATTTCAATTTACATCAGTTTATGTGGTGGTATTAGTGTTGGCTGACTATGTGTCAAGCAGACCTGTCTGTTGCTTTAAGAACAAAAGCCACCATAAGAGCACCATAGCTGAGTTGACTTTTTGTCAAGAAGTTATTAGTCTCAAAGCCTCAAAAAAGAACAAACAAGCTGGCCCAGACCAGGACGACAGAATGTGCAAGAAGTTTATGGGGCTGATGAGTGAACACTAAATGAATGTGTTTACAAAAATGGTTATTTTTGTTTTCATACTTAAGTTTCAGCTCATAAGTATATAATCCAATATTTACAATAACAAGTGACAGAATGCATCAAATTGTTTTCACCATCAAAGACTCATTGCATAATTAAGTAGAAATTCAGCTTGTAAAGCTGCACATTGTATTGAAAAATCAATGTCAGTTGCATGGACAAAAGTCAGCCAGAGATGTAATAGCAGGAAATTGACCAATTTTCATGAGCCATCAATCCACACTCCATGTTTTTTGGAACATGCACATGCTATTGCTAGTCCAAATAAGCTTATGTTTTCTTTAATGTAACAGTATTTGAGTCTGAATTGGTTTGGGCTTTGTGAGCAAGATAGTTCTGTAATGCAGTTTACTTTTTCAGAACAAGTTCCCAGGATTAAAAACCTTAAAATGAACTCAAAATTTGTACATTGACAGCAGACATGGTGTGATAGGTCACCATCTACTAGAAATACTAAGCTTTTTTAATGCTGGTGCAGATATACATGTATAGTAATGTATGAAATGTATCACAATTATGTTGGCCTGCTTACTGACTGCATCATGGGCCCATGTACATGGAATAGATGTAAACTGACATTTGTGCAGCCTGCAAATCATGGATTGTTGGCTAAAAATTAGATAATCTCCTTGAAGCCCAGAACAAAATATATACATAGTTGCATATGCAGTATGTGTGTGTGTAAATATGTAACCAAATCAGTGGTTCCTTCATCCTGCCCATCTGCTTACCGATCTGGCCCGTCTGTCATTACGAAGCATTCTCACATCATGTTGCCCTTTGGACTGTGGATGCATTGGGCTGCATTGTACCATTGCGTGTCAGGAGTGTCAGACTTTCGTTGCAAATCTCATTTCTCGGCCGCAATAGGCATCAAGGTGCACCCATTCACCCTGCGCTCCACCGCCCCTTTCGTGCCGCGACTCTTCGCACTGTATTTGAGCTGATGACGGATTGCAGCGAGGATTTGTCTAATGCAGCATGTGCACGTTAGCGGGTCTTCATGCCGAGCAGCTGGCATTTACAAGTGATCGGCACGGCCAACTAGCAAAACAGCAAAGACTTTTGCAGAATCGATCTGCAAAAATCTCTGTCGACTTCGCCAGCCCAGGTCCAGTTCCAGTACCAATAGTGGCACTAGAACCGACGAGATTTAGCTTGCGCAGTCACTGGCGTCGGCTTTTAAGTCATTCGGGAAGGCCAACAATTTCCGGCGCCGCCCGCTGTTGTGAGTTCTGGCACGGTTGCCGTGCCGCCGATACTAATTCGGCACGGGCAGCCGGTACTGTGGCACAGAAATCCTGGAGCTCTGATGTAGACATCTTGATCGGTCGCGGCGCAGCATTCAGTGGACCCGCTCAAAAACCGAAAGTGTGGAAACAGGTGCCGTCGACAAATTACGTTATGCAAGGGGTTTGGGGAGCGTACAGACTGCGATATGTTTCGCATCTCTAACCCAATTAGGGCCAAACGAGCGTTGCTGTTCAATGACGATACGCGTAACCGGTGCGTAATAAGTGTGAAAAAGGGTTGACAAATGTGTAGCATAATTTGTGGACGATCCCATGTTAAACGTGGAACACCGTCTTCCGCCGTAGAGCGATGATAGTGTAGATAAGAAAGCTGTTCGAGGCGATGCGGACCAAGAAATGGATGGCTGCTCGATCTCGCAGCGGAAAGACATGCAAGAAGAAGCCGGCGGAAAACCGGTGTGCTGTCTATATATATATATATATATATATATATATATATATATATATATATATATATATATATATATATATTATATATATATGGGTGTGGGTGCGTGCGTGCGTGCGTGCGTGGGACCCTGGACCGAGCTATGCTGTCGCTACTCATCTTTGTCCTGGCTACATTCGACGGAGACTTAACATGCTTCGATTAGATGTTTTGTTTTATGACTTCGGCCAAAACGACCGGCCGGTTCAATAAATATGTTTATTAATTATTCTTCCACGTCAATTATCAATTTTATTAAAGCGGGGTTGCCGAATTCCAACGAAGAACAAGAAAACATCACGGTATCTGCCTCGCGTTCCGAACACCACTGGTCGCCTTCGAGTGTCAAACTCAAATTTCTTACTGGCAATAATACTTCTCACGGGGCCTCGCGCTAGGTACAGATCATGGCACCTTCACGGAAAACGCTTCTTAAAACAGAAGACGTAACGGACTATGAAATTCGTAATTTAATCAAATACATTTAATAGTCAGTCACGCCGAAGCAAAACATTGATATGATTGACGAGCAAATTACGATTTTCGATAAGCGAACTAAAAGAAATTGGGCAGTTATAAATAAGTGCAACACACGCGATCCAGATATATATTCCGTTCCGTCGTGAACCGTCTGTGGGTGTTGCTTTTCCATGTACGTCCAGGCGAGTCGTTCGATATGTCCATTATTTAGAGAGAAAAAAACAAATCCATGGGACTTTTTATTATCACGGGGTGCAAAATATGCTATTGAGCTGTGCAGTTCATTTCTCTTGTTTCTTCCCCGGTATGTCGCCAGTCATGGCGGCGCTGTCCCGTCGTCGGTCGCTGAGGCACAGCCATTATGCAGAGAGAATTTCTGAGCCCCAAGTCTTGTGCGAACTCACATCATTAAGTCTGTAACGGGTAGATCTGATTCGGATTTTATTGTTACGCTGTTTGTCAGTTGTAGATCTAGCTTACTTCGTTCGTTTGTTTACCTAAGTACAGTGGTCATGAGCCTATGTTGGGGCCTTGTACTGCATCCCGTTTCGTTTTTAGTTTTAGACTTCAGTGTACTGAAATGTAGCAATACGGGCGGTATGCAACGAATCGTTTCGGTTTGTTTGTATTGAACATGGGCTAGATGAAGAGACGGACATGTCAAACTGCACCACTGAACAACACTGTATTTTCAAGGTTAAGTAGCACAACAGGATGCCGTGTTTACCTTTCGCGTGCCGCTACCCCATTATATCTTTCTTGGACGTGCACAATGCACACGATTCGCAAGCACCTCTTGAGCAAAAGAGCATGTCTGCATGCACGCGTGACGTCATCTGACGCCGTTAGGTCGCTTTGCAGATGTCCGCGCGCTTGGAAACGGACCGGGATGTGCAAGCATGGAAGGAGTACGTTAGCAAGGCCGTGGCGTTCCTCAAGCGGTACTCGCACCTGGCAGACGCGTACATACTGGTGAGGTTTGGGCTATGGGCAGCTTCGTTTGGGTTAGGTGTTTGTGCGTCATTGTGCGAGTCGTTCTGCCAAATCACGGATCTTCATCGTGCCAGGCGGTGCTGCCTAAACGGCGATATGAAGCCATTGATGAAGCGTGAAACCTCGGCATTTTCGTCACAACCACAGAGCCCGGTCATTGGTGTCAAAATGTAGCCTCAGCTACGCACCGTTCCTGAAGAAAAAAGTCATTGAGATATATCATATGAGATAGATCTACCACCCTGGCTCCGTGGAACAACGTACACGGCGCTATTCGCCACAGTGCTTTTTGCCTCACTGGACGCACAGGTGTTTCAAAACATCCTGCTGCCTTACGCTCATGGCAGCTCGCATCCGATATTCATATTCTCGCTTTTATTTCATTCAACTGGAGCTTAACTACTGTGAGCTGGCTCGGCGAGGGTAAACAGCCGACGGTTCTCTTTGGTCTGCCATTGCTTAGTCTGGGGCTGTTCGTTTAGTCTTCAAAGGCAGGTTTCAAGCTTCGGTGCTGGGTGCTTTTGATGTGTTGATAGAAGTATTTCAACAGGATTTCTTCGTGAAAGAGTCGTGGAGCACCATTCCGGGCAGCTGGGGGCAGACACTGGACTTTTGGTCTGCCGAGAAGTTATCAGCATTTATAGCTGGCGATGGCACCGATGCTCCCAAAAGCACAAGGTAACTGTCTCCGAGTGGCGCTAGCTTCCGATGTCCAACTTCGTGCCAAAACTTCCCCTGGCTGCCATGTTGGGCTTCCGTTCGACCTGTGCAAATCATAGATAAGTTCCAGCCGCTTTGACGGGCACACTCGAAGTTTATCATATCACCTGCAATGGTTCAGTAGCAATTTCAGAAGTGTAATTTTCCCTGTTATGCCGCCGTGGCTGTTTCGGCGTCATACCCTGTGAGTTGCTGCCGGGCTACCGATCTGATACACCGCTGTGCTGAACAGTATTTAGCTGCCCTGTTTTCACATTGCATACACATCAGGTGTGAAAGCAAATGTAAAAACCGGGTACCGGCCCCGCACCGGCACCAGCCTAGGTAACTGGGTACCGGCCGTGCACCGACACCAGCACCGATAACTAGGTACCGGCCCCGCGCCGACACCAGCCTAGGTAATGGAGCGCCGGCCCCGCACCGGCACCAGCCTAGGTAACTGGGTACCGACCCCGCACCGACACCAGCACCGGCCCGGCACAGACACCAGCGTAGGTAATGGGGCACCTACCCCGAGCCGGCACCGGCCTAGGTAACTAAGCACCGGCCCCGCACCGGCACCAGCCTAGGTAATGGGGTACCGGCCCCGCACCGGCGCCAGCCTAGGTAACGGTACCGGCCCCGCACCGGCACCAGCACCGGCCCCGCACCGACACCAGCCTAGGTAACGGTACCGGCCCCGCACCGGCACCAGCCTAGGTAACTAAGTACCGGCCCCGCACCGACACCAGCCTAGGTAACGGTACCGGCCCCGCACCGGCACCAGCCTAGGTAACTAAGTACCGGCCCCGAGCCGGCACCAGCCTAGGTAACGGTACCAGCCTCGCACCGACACCAGCCTAGGTAACTAAGTACCGGCCCCGCACCGGCGCCAGCCTAGGTAACGGTACCGGCCCCGCACCGGCACCAGCCTAGGTAACGGTACCGGCCCCGCACCGTCACCAGCCGAGGTAACTAGGTACCGGCCCCGCACCGGCGCCAGCCTAGGTAACGGTACTGGCCCCGCACCGGCACCAGCCTAGGCAACTAAGTACCGGCCCCGAGCCAGCACCAGCTTAGGAAACCGGGAACCGGCTTTGGCAATATTTCTCAGTACCGTACTCGTCCCTACTTTCTGTGTAGCCAGTGCAGGTCAACAGTTCCAGACATGGGTGGGCTAGCGACACGGGCAGTCTGACGCCTGTCCAGTATCACCGGTCGCGATGTGGCGTCAGATGCAGGTGCTATGGTACCACACTCCTGTATCCTTGTTACACCTGCTGCCTCATCCGATTTAGAAAGACGATAAAGGGATCGGAGCCAACAAAAAATGGATTTGCAGTCTCGTCGTAGAATGTAGTGGCATTACTGTTTCATTATTTTATTTTATTTTTGGCAGCCATTCGCTCTTTAGAGTGTTGTTTGCGGTTTAGGATGTGACATGAGCTGAATGGGAGGGCGCTGCCGTTTCGTTGTGCCAGCATTATGTTAGCGCATGGGGCCGTGATATACGTCACTACGACAAGGAGCAATAAGTTCGCAAGGTTTCCATTGTTCTTAACACTTGGTGGGGAACTGCTTTTTGAATATTATTTTTTGCCGCCGTTAGAAACTGATAATGAAAATGTTATTTTTGAGACCATCGTGTTTCAAACTCCCGTTTTTTGCACGCATGGTGCAAGAGTACCCAACCAGCCCGTACTCTTTCCGTGATGCTGAATACAATGCAACACATGACAAGGTTTCATATTCGGAGACACTTCCATATGCGTCTACTCTACTGGAGACGTATAGGCAATTTTACATTCTGTTACCGTCACACCTGGTCCTTGTGTATTTCTCGAAAGTCAGTGCTCATTGCCAGCAATATTGCTGTGTAAACAATGGTTTACAGAGCGCCATGCCAATATTTGTCCAATGAACACGCCATGTTCCCGTTCAACAGCTGTCCGCGTCAGTCTGCCGCCCGTTCGCCGGGTGCGCCGCACCGCGTCCATGCGCTGTGTACCACTGCCGGTGCTGTTCCAGCGGGCCGCCAGCCGTCGTGCCGCCGCTGTCTCTGCTCTGCTACGGGGCCGCCTGCCGAGCGCTGTCGCTGCCGCGCCGCTCGGTGCCGTCGGCGCGCCCGGCGGCCGCGTTCCTGCGGCGTCGCGCGGCGGGCGCCGGCCGGGCTGGCGACGGGAGCGAGCGCGGGGCGTCCGCCGACCCTCCAGACGGTGTCGCTGGCGCCGGCCGGACTGGAGACGGGAGCGACCGCGGGGCGTCCGCCGACCCTCCAGACGGTGTCGCTGGCGCCGGCCGGACTGGAGACGGGAGCGACCGCGGGGCGCCCGCCGACCCCCCAGACGGTGTTTCTGGCGCCGGCCGGGCTGGAGACGGGAGCGCAGAGTCCACACCGGTCGGCGCTGGCCGCGTGTCCGGCACGGTCGGGCCAGGGAGACGGGCACTCGGACGCGGCGAGTGGGAGCCCCGTCGACGCCGCCACGGAGGCGTGGCCAGAGGATGCGGCCGGCGAGCTGACAGCCGCCGGCGGCCAGCTGAGGGCGCTGCATCACGTGTTCCGTCGCCACGTCAAGCCCAAGAAGCAGCACGAGATGCGGCGGCTGGCGCGGCTGGTGGAGCTGACGGCGCCGGAGCTGGTGGTCGACCTGGGCTCGGGTCAGGGCCACCTTTCGCGCTACCTGGCCTACGGCAGCCGCCTGCCCGTCGTGTGCCTGGAGTCGAACGCGGTGTTCGTGCGCGGCGCCAGGTAGCGACAGCACCGTTTGTCACGTGTGTGCCCTGGGGGGGGGGGGGGGGGGGGGGGGGGGCGCTTACGCGGGCGTGGGCCGCGCCGCCCGGGCGAGCAGTGCCGGCCGAGAACGCCCACATGAGCGGTGACGGGGTCCAGGAGGAGCTGGCAAGCGGCGCGAATTGCAATCAGGCGTCGAAAAGCCTCGGCCGAGCGTTACGGCCCATTTACCTTTTGTCCACCAGCGATGGCCAGGACGGTGGGGGTGGTGGCGGTGTCGTGGGGTGGGTGGGAGTCTTGGCGATGCTTACGCCGTCGGCGTCATACCGACCTTGTATGTGTGCATGGTTCGTGTTTGATGCTTGTGTGATTTGAGGTGGGCATGACTTTCGGCAGAACACTGGACGAACAGCTGGAGAAGACAATGATGAAGCGAGAGGGCTGCGTGCTGTCCGCGCGACCTCTTCACTCGGCTTGCCATATCTCCGAAGACATGGACCACCGAGAGTTCGCAGAGGTTAGATCGCCGTTTGTGAAGTTCTAGATAAAGTTTGCTTTAAAAGCTCTTGATGAAGCTTGCTGTAAAAGTTTTCGATCACTCTCAATTTCCCTCAATTGTTTAGTCATCCGCGTGTTCAGTACAGCTCCGTCTCTATCCATGTGTTGTTTTTGTATTCTGATTCGGCGTGACTCAGTTTCGGTACTGACCAGAGCCCACGAGAATTAGACAGTTGGCTGAACGTGCAGTGGGACCGCGCCTCACGTGAAAGCTTGGAAAGCCCCGCAGCCTGTTACAGGCAGTCGTGGGCACCTCGCCCACGCCAGTGAGTGCGAGGTGTGCACGGTAGGCCGCCCAGCCGGTGGGCACACGGGTCACCCCGCGCCCGAGTGCCACGCTCCGACTGTCGTGCGGGGCTCCGGCGGGTCTCAGCAGGCCAGCTGCCGCTCATTTCTGTGCGCTGGGCGACCCCAGCGGCTTGATTCGCCCGCGTGTCTGATCGACCGAACCTGTCACACGTCAACTGGGATGGACCTCAATCCAGTTCTCACCACGAGCCGTCGGCTCTCCACAAGCCATGTCTTGGCGCAAAGCTCGCCGTCGGTCTGCCACACGCCTGGTCGTCTGTGTCCGCCCCCCCCCCCCCCCCCGCCCCGTATGCAACCTCCGAGGAGGGACCTCGTCGCCGTGTCACCAGCACAACGAGCCGAGCCGAGCCGTGCCGAGCCAAGCCGAGCCGAGCCGAGCCGAGCTGAGCCGAGCTGGGCTGCGCCGCGCCGAGCCGAGCCGAGCCGAGCCGAGCCGAGCCGAGCCGAGCCGAGCCGCGCCTGAGCCGAGCCGCGCCGAGCCGAGCCGAGCCGAGCCGAGCCGAGCCGAGCGAGCCGAGCGAGCCGAGCCGAGCCGAGCCGAGCCTGAGCCGAGCCGAGCCGAGCCGAGCTGCGCCGAGGCCGAGCCGAGCCGAAGCCGAGCCGAGGAGCCGAGCCGGCCGAGCCGAGCCCGAGCCGAGCCGAGCCGAGCCGAGCCGAGCCGAGCCGAGCCGAGCCGAGCCTGCGCCGAGCCGAGCCGAGCCGAGCTGCGCCGCGCCGCATGCGTTGTCGAGCCGCCGGCGTCAGTGCCGAGAGCCACGCTCCTGACGCGGCGGGTCGGCCGCTCGTCACCGCCGCTCGGCCGTCGCACGTGACCGGCTCGTCAGCGGGCCAAAGCCGGCCGGGCGGCACGCTCCGCCCGCCGGCCGTACCGGGAACCGAGCCGAGTGGCGCCCAGACGAGCGAGACGGGGTGTGGCCGCCTTCCAGGAGGTGGCTATTGTTGTTTGGCAACGCCGACGACCGCGGCCGCCCGTGTAAACGGCGCCGTCTCTCACACCGAGAAGCGCAGCTGCAGCCGCGACCGGCGCTCTGGAAGCGCGGGCACGGTGGACTTCCGGTCATGCGGACGTGCGTGGGACGTTTGCCAGGCGGCGCGTCAGGTCAAGGTGCTGGCACATGCCAGGCACGCTGGCGCGCCAGGTCAAGGTGCTGCGCTGACACGCCCCGGTGTTAACGGCGCCGACACGCCCCCCGGACTGTCGGCGCCTGGGTTTTGTGATTGTGGAAGAGGCGAGGCGTGGGCGGCTATGGCGTTCAAAGTGCCCCCCACGTTACGTGACTCCGATCCGGCTACACGCCATGCGCTGTTGCAATAAGTGTTCAGGTTTAATGGTCGCTGGCTCGCTATTCATTATACATGCCGCCACGTTACGGACAAGAACCAATTGCTGGCCCCGGTTGTAACAGGGAATTGATGTACTGGTGACGAAGTTGGAAAACCCTATGCGGTACGGATTTTCGTTTTTAATGTGCCTGTTGTTGCTAAGCTTACTGCGGAAATGGTCAGAAGGGTATTTTTAACGCTAGCGAGTTATCCCATGCATCGAGTCATATCATTCCATCTAACTTAATGTACTGCGGAGTAAAACCGTGTGTTACCCGTCACAGCACGCACGCAAGGTCAGATCTGTGATGTGCGCCCAAGCCATGGTGTGCGATCTGTCCAGCTCGAGAGGCTGCTGTGATGTTTGCTATTGGCCACTGTATATCATATTTGGGGTTTAGTTGTACGTGTTGCTACTAAGAACGCTCCCCAAGTAGCCTGGCTTTTAGTATTATGACTGAACGTTTCGCTTGGGTATGATAGAAACATTTCAGTGCATCATTTGCGTTCGCAAGCTCTGTATTTCATCCTGCAGAGAATGCGAATGCAGATACAAAGAAAACGATGGGATCCCCCTCCCCAAAATAAATTAAATTACCATCCAAACAGCTGTCGGCAGTCAACAACGGTACCAGGAAAGATGACGTCATTCACGAGGACGCACTGAACGCAACATTTTGTGTCGATTAACGGACCGATGGGGCGGGGGGAGGGGAAATCTGACCATCTCCTCCCAGCGCTTCATCCCCGGCTGCGCTGGGCGGGGTCGGCGGGGTCTACTTGACGTCACATAGGAGGGCCACGCCGCGCAGCACCCAGTGATCGGGCGTCTGGACGGTGCGCAGCGTGAGCAGCGTGATGTAGTTGAGGTCGGTGCGGTTGGGCTTCTTGTACACGGGGCACTTGTACAGCTTGGACTCGCGGCCGGACGGGTTGTTGACAGCGAATATGTGCACCACGGGCAGCTTGACGAACAGCACCTTGGGCTGCGACTCGGCCAGGCGACAGTTTTTCTTGTCCCAGCCGGCGCCGTCCAGGAACAGCCCGTGCACCAGCACGCCCTCGGGGGGCACGGTGTCCACGTCCTCCTTGTGAACCTTGAGCACCTCGTTAGCGAGCACGACGCTGTCCAGGGACCAGCCCTTGTGCGCGCGCGTCACCTCTTGTCGCATGGCCGTCAGGAAGCCTTGCGGGTTGAAGAAGCCCGTCATCCAGAACACGTTCGGCCGGCCTTGGAAGATCCACGTATTGAACTGGTTGTTGCGCTCGAGCAGCTCGGTGAACCAGAAGCCGATGGTGGTCGACTGCCAGCTGATCCGGTTCCAGAGCGCCGGCACCTTGGCGTCGAAGATGTTGTCGAGCGCGTCGCGCAGGTTCTCGTTCATGATGATGGTGCCGTCGATGGCCAGCTTAAGATCAGACAGCGTCTTCCGAACCGCAGTGATCACCTTCTGCATGCGGTCGAGCTCCTGCCTGAGGAAGATATTCATGGGCGTCAGCGCGCCCATTGTCTGCAGACGTGCCTTTACCTCGTGAGGCACGTAGTCGTCGGGCATCTTGCTGAGCATCTCATCCGCCTGCCGGTAGACGATCGACTCTCGTGTCTCCCCACCGCCGGCGCTCGACTCCTTGGGCTGGATGGCCAGGATGGTGTCCAGCAGCGCCTTTGTTGTGTTGGTCTGGTATGTGATATCGGCGTTGGTGTTCAGGCCGTATGCCTGCGGAGCGTCCACGGCCGGCAGGTCGTCAATGAAGGCCATCACCTCCGAGTGCTTGGCCGAACGCGGGATGCCGTAGCCCTGGTAGAAGCAGAACTGTTCGTTGAACATGGCGTCGGAAAACCACACCTTGGCGAAGGTGACCAGCAGGCGCTTGTCAAAGTCGTCGGTGACTCGCCCGCCGTACTGCACCTCTCCGAGCATGTAGCGGACCGTGATCCAGCTCACGCCCTTCTTCGGGTCGATGTCGTCCAGGTGGTTCTGCACGAACTGCACGGACGCCGACCAGTCGGCCTGGTTGAACTCGTACGGGATGTTCCAGCCGAGGGGACCGAACTTCCGGCGCTCCTGCACGATAGTGTGCAGGAAGGAGACTCCGTAGAGCATTGGCCGCCACTGCGGGTAGTTGGTGTAGTCCAGCAGCTCCTGCGAGATGCCGTGGTAGGTGCGCTGCAGGCCAGCCTTTATGCCCTGCGGCGGCTCGTTGGTGAACTTGATGGCCATCTGCAGCAGCGAGATGGGGAACTTCGGATGGGGCTCCGTGGTGATCCACATGCGGAACCGGTCGTCCATGCCCTCCGTCTCGATCAGCGTCGTCACCACCTCGGACACAAAGTCCAGGCAGAGATGGCAGTTCTGCAGCAGCACCCAGCCGCCGTCGGCGATGTACTCGGTCATGATACGGCGCGCGTGTATCTCCTGACCCTGACCCATCGAGACGGCCGAGCAGGCAATGCCCTGCTTCTTGGCGAGCGCCTCGATCATGGGCGTCGGATCCGAGCCGGTGCTGAGCAGGTTGACCAGTGGAATGCGGTTGGACGATTCATTCCACGTCATCTCTAGGTTAAGGATGATGGGCTCGGTGTACCGCGCTCCAAGAGACTCGGCGACGTATTTGCGCGCCTGCGCGATGGTGCGGTCCGGACACCAGGAGCGGATCAGCAGCAGCCGGCGGAACGTGTCCAGCGAGGTGTGGTAGCCGTCCGGGATCACCTCCTCCTCGGGCGCCTCCTTTTCGAACCAGGCGCGCCACGTCTTCTCGTTGTGCGGCACCTGGTTCAGGATCTCGTGGAAGTAGGGCAGCTTGGACAGCTCGACGAGGTTCAGCCAGGTGAGGTCGCTGATCCAGCGGCACGGCTTCGGTGTGACGTTGTTCAGGTCGAGCGCCGCGCCGCCCTTGATCAGCACCTGGAATTCCTCGTATTTGACGATGCGGCGGTTCAGGTCGACCTTCAGCGCCATCAGCAGCGTGAAGAGGAACTTGTCACACTCGTACAGACCGCGGCATGTGTACTGGAAGGAGGCAAAGTTCAAGTACTCGATGATGTTGCCGATCCGTCTTTGGGGGATGGGTGACTTCTCAGACTCAGTCATGGACCTGTCGAATATTCCAAGGAATTGAACTAGCGATGTCTGATACATGCTATTCACCATGGCCATTTCGCAGATGTGGAAGTACAGAATACTGCCTCGGGTGGCCACGGGCCTGAACTCTTCTCGAGCCTCGTTTATTTTCAGCTCCGTCTCGGCGGCCACCTTCAGCTTTTCATGCACGTCGGCGGCGGTTTCCTTTGTGTTTGCCAGGACGGCGATCAAGGACTCGTCTTCCACCAGGGAACCCTGCGTGCTGGTTAGCTTGTAGAGCAAGTTGTCCTCTAGTTCTTTAATTTTACGCTTGTTGTCGGTGACGTCTTCCACCAATTTGGTGCGCTCACGCTCCAGTTCCTGCTTTTCAGTGCCAATGACTCGCCCGAGAAGCTGGTCTTCCAGTCCTTTCATGGTCACTGTGAAGTCAATAATGGAAGCCCTAGCCGAGACTTCCGGCGAGTAGGTGGGGTTGCCCAACTTGGTGGTGATGTATAACCGAAAACCTTTCATGAAATCCACCTCTTTGTCTCCCAACTTTACCTTCAGGCTGGTACCAGACTTGATGAAGTTCTTTTCCAGCACGTTATCTAGCGCTGGGTCGAGTTCTTCCCCGACGTCTTCAATGATCATCGGCTTTCCCAGAGAGAGCGCGTCCTCCAGATGGTTTCGGAAGTATTTGTGATTCAGAAAAGTTACAATCAGTTCGTTGTCTTTCTCTTTGTTCTTCACCCAGACCTTTCCCTGGCTCTGCGGGTCTATCAGAAGCGGAAACCGGGACGCTTTTGTCACGATGATGCCGTTCTGTGTGGAAAGATCGTCGTTGGGCAGACCTTGCAAGTTCCACTCCGCCACCGTGGGCGGATCGGACAGCTGGCCTATGATGCTAAGGTCTTCAGAGCACGGAATGCGCCGGGTCTTGAGCTCCTTTTCCCACTGCTTGATTAACAGCGTCCTGAACTCCTGGTTGAAGGGACCAGCATAGCTGAGGAAGCCAGTCAGCATTAATACATCACCCACCAGCCATTCTGTCTGCTGCTTGAACGCCTCCGACTGTGCTGTCCACCGGACTTTTTCTCCCGACAAACCATTGATAAGGGTTGACGCGTTGTCCATTTTACGCTGGCACCGATTGGCGTCATCTTCAAGTTTCTGTTTGGCGGCCATCGCCACGTCAAATTTGGCCTGCACTTCATCGAGCTCCTTTTGCTTAGCATCGAGCAGCGTTTGAGCCTCGGCTAGTTCTGCGTTCGCCGCGGCAAGTTTACCTTCCTCGACAGCCAGCATGGCCTTCAGCGGCAGAACCTCCTTGTTAATGCCAAAGAAGACACTCATGGCCAACGTCCAGGACAGAAGACCGGCCACATTTCCACATACTTTTTTGGCGCTCTCGAGCGTGTAATCCTCCATGGCGAAATAGGGCTCCATTAGCTCGCATACTTCGTCATTGATTGTGTCCTTGGGGAAGTTCTTCAACATCTGCAGGAACTGCGTGTTTGACATGAGCTTCAGAGCGTCGCCCCACGACGGCTTGAGGCACGGCCGGTCCGGGTCGGGCGTCACAGGATCCAGGTGCCTTTGGAACAGAAGCAGAGCGCAGTCCATGATGCGCATGATCAGATGGGGCGGCTTGCCCAGTTTTCGTACGGTCGATATATCGGCGCCGGTGATGGTGTCCAGCGCCCTCTCGGCGTCCTCCAGGGCCGGCCGCGCTGCCTCCAGCTTCTCCTCGGCGATGCCCTTGGAGACGGCGATGCTGGACACCAACGCCTCGGCGCCGTCCTTGACCACCTGCACTTCGGCCTTGACCTTTTCGGCTGCGCTGGCCGATTGGGTCACCTCGGCCAGCACTTGCTCGGCCTCGGCCGAGGCGACGGCCAGCGTCTGGGTCATCTTCTCCAGCTCCACGGCCAGCTCGTTAACGCTGGCCGTGGCCTCCACTAGCTTGGTGAGGCCCATGTTCATGCGTCGCGCCAGCTCGTTGATTTCCTCGTGCTTCTGCGTGTATATGGCCTTGTACCCGTCCAGGAAGGACAGATAGGACTTCGGCGTTACGTGGGTCTGCCGCCGGAAGCGCTCGAAATACTGCGTGCACAGCTTGGCCACGCCGTCGTGCACGAATCCCATGCTCTTGATGAGTTCGTCCTTGACCTCGTCGGTGCAGACTATGTCGTGGCCGGAGATGAAATGGTGCGAGACGGCCACCAGGGCGTCCGGAGGCCATCGCGAAAACCAGTCCATGGTGCAGCCGGAGATTAGGCCGGGGAACTTGAGGGCCCGGGAGCGGAACTTCTCGCCCACCGGCGAGAAGCACAGGCACACGTGGATGTTGCTCCTGGCTCGCGATATAAAGAAATTGTACAGGTTGTCGGGCGTGGGTGGCGTGCGTGGCTCTTCCTTTTTCATCACTGGGATTAGCTCGTTGGTGATTTCGTCCATTTCGTCTCGAGCAAATAAATTTGATATTTCTCCCGTGCTTATCATGTTATTGAGATACTCGAGGAAACTCTCTTCCTTTATCTCGTTGTCGGTAAAGACGAACGTGATGCCTTTGCCATCTTTGCCTGCTACCCGGTAAAGAATTTTCAGGTCATCCATCAGGTTGCTAGCACTGTACGCTCTGGTCAGTGTGATCTGGAAGGTCTGATAGCCCGCAATGAACGACGCCAGGCGCGTGAGCGATTGTTTGCCACTGCCTCCCACTCCCACGAGCAAGACGTTGCCTCTGGGAGTGCGCAGCACACGCGAGATCTTTACCAAATGCACCATGGCGTCCACAAAGAACACCATGTCCATGGCCGCTCCACGAATTGCCTCATTGTACTGGTCTTGAAACATGCGAAGCCGTTTCTCTAGGGCGTCGAAGCTTTCGATGGGCTCATAGACGTGGGGCACCTCAAATTCAAAGTCATCTGGCTCTTCGCCGGTCGGCTCAGGGGCGTCGCGGAGGAAGTCCACGAAGTAGTGGTCATTTTTGACGACACATGCTAGGTCCTCATCAAGATCTTCTCCAGCCACTTGTTGGCAGGCCTCTTGGAACCATGTTTTGTCCGCCTCACTCGTAAATCTGTCCGCTATCACACGAATGCATTCGTGTTTCCAGACGATGAGGATGTCTTCGGGTTGTCGCACTGTTTCCTCAACAACCTTCAGGATTCCCTCGTATATTCGCGATAGATCCCGGAGGTTGAAGACGTAGTGGAACTTGGCTGGCGTGGGCAGCATTTTCACCTTCGTCATCTGCCACACCTTTCTCGTCATAGGCACGATACTGGGAATGAACTCCACGATGTTTTCTGGGAAGCGGGACGGGCTGAAGTATCCAGTGCTGATGACCCGGAACACTTGGTCCATGGAGTTGACGGACGGCAGGGTGCAGTTGAAAATGGCGAATCGTCGCTTGAGCCGCGGTGGGATGTCGTTCCTCCCACCGCCGGGATGGATCATGGCAGCCAGAAACTGCGTGTCCACAACGTGTGTGAAGTCACCTGGCTTCTCCAGCGAGTAGAAGCCTTTCTGCTCCATCAGCTGGCGAACGATCTCATTACACACTTGATCTCCCCACTCGTTGATGTCCGGCATGTTGATGTCGTCGATGAAGACAGTCATTTTGCGACCGCTGGGAGGACCGTACGTCGTGCCCATTCGCTTGTCCACGTAGCTCTCAATTGTCCGCTGGTACATCATGGGCGTGGTGGCCGAGGAGAAGTTTATGCACTTGAACAGGTGCTCCTCGGGGTTTAGACTGTTCAGCGCTGACTTGATCATGACGGTTTTTGCTGTACCTGGCTCACCAATCAGCAGTGCACACTTATTCTGCTTGGTGATGGTGTTCATGAGGAAGCTGGTTCGCACGTTGTCCACATTTGGCACCAGAATGCTGGAAAACTCTGGCACCGAGTCTGTTGGGTACTCATACTCACTGACGTAGTTGCGCCAGTGCTCCCACTCACCCTTGGGGTTAACTCTGAACTCGAAAATGGTCTCGTCCTCAGCGCAGACGGGCCAGTCGAGCTCGGACGGGTGACTGCGCGCAAACTCCTCCATCTTGGCCCGCATGTCGAGCTCGAGCAGCGCTCCCAGGCTCCACATGACCGAGAAGAGGAAGAGTCGCTGCAACTCCTCGGCGGGTAGCGGACTCGACTTGTCCTTGTCCTCCTGTTCCATGATGAGCCCAGTCAACAGGTCAGTCGACTGCGTCGTGTAGTTGGCCTCCTGCGTGAACATCTTGGGCAGCAGTTCTTGGCGCACGTAGTTCAGAAGGTCGTCGAAGATGGCGTCGTAGAAGCCCCAGAGAATTTCGGCCTCGGCCTGCTGGCGAGTATTCAACCAGCCCTTCAGAATCGGCTTCCATCCGAGCACGGACGCGCTCATAAAAACCATGCCCATGCGCGAAATGGTGGCCGGCGACGCGTTGTCGACATTGTCGGGCTCAAACAGCAGCTTGCAGGTGGGCGCCATGGTGATGCGATCGCCGTTGGCCAGTGTCAGCGTCTTGTTATCGTCCAGCACCGAGTTAAGGTTCTCGATCCAGACGGCGTCCACAGGGCCGTCCAACACCAGCCAGATGTTCTCGCCTTTCTTCACCTTGTGCGAGCGGCGCCAGAGCGTGGAGAAGATGCCGTCCGTCCAGTCATTGGTGGCCACGTCGAGCCGGCCGAACATCTGCGGCGCCGTGATCGCCTTCGGGTTCATGCGCATCTCCTTGTGCGGGGCGCCCGTCTCGGTCATGGCCTTCATGAGCATGTGGATACAGGCGGTCTTGCCGGCGCCTGTCGGCCCCAGCGTCATCAGACCAGTGTCGGACCAGCGACGTCTCGTACAGCTGGATCAGCTTCAGGTTCCACTGCGGGTGGTTGACCATGCCTGCCAGCTGCACCTGGTTGGCGATGGCGGTCATCAGCTCGGCGCGCACCACCTTCTCCAGCTGCATGCCGGGGAACAGATCGGTGATGAGCGAGAGGAAGAGCGGCTCGTCCTCGTCCACCAGCTTGGAGACGTTCATGTCGCGCAGGACGCGCATCACCACCATCTCCTCGGGTTCGTCTGGACGTGACCGCTTCTGCGAGCCGAGCGTGCGCAGCACGGACAGGATGTTTCGCAACCCGAAGTCGTAATGCACCTGCTTGCTGAGCTGCTCCTTCGCACAGCTTGTACAGCACGAAGAACTTGCGCGCCAGGTTGATGTTTTCGCGGAAGCCGCAGCTGGCGAGCTTGACGCGCATGATGATCTGCCGATCAGGCACCATCATGGCGACTGTGCGGAACTGGATCTTCAGGTTTTCAGGCAGCTCCTGCCGGCCGGCATAACCCGGGTTCATTGTGATGATAATGGTGAACTCAGGATTCAGTGACACGTTGTCGCCGTCGCTGAAAATGAAGCTGGTCTTGCGCTCCTTTCTTGCATTGAAGACGATGTGGATCTGCTGCGCGGCCACGGACAGGACGGGCAGCTCGATGCGATTGAACTCGTCGAAACATCCCCAGGAGCCGGACTGGGCGAGACCCTTGTAGATGCGTCCCAGTCCCCGGAAGTCCATCTGGTCGGAACAATTGAACACCACGACGTACTTTCCAAGAGCTTTGCCCATGTCTTTGGTTGTCTCTGTCTTACCCGTGCCGGCCGGGCCGGCGGGAGCAGACCCCATGGACATGCCCACCGCCTGTGCGATGGTGATGTAACATCTGTCGGTCAGTGGCGTGATGACGAGACGGTCGGTGCAGCCCAGGAACTCGTTCTGGTAGATAAAGTCGATGTCCGTAATTTTGACCAGACACACGTCCTCGTCATCTTCGAAGTAGAAGCGCGACTGCTTGGCCCATTCGAAGTCGTTAACAGTTTTCACGTGCATCTTCACCATACCGTCGAATATGTCTCGCTGATGGACGTGGATAGTGATGAGGGTCTCGTATTTCACCCTCTCAAACTTGGTCAGCTCTTGTGTGGTCATGTCGATCAACCGGTTCAAAATGGTGAGGAACATTTTGTTAGTGTCTGGCATGATGTCGCGGTCAAACTTGGCATTATTGAGAGCCACCTCTGCGTCTCGAGTCCAGATGATCTGGAGACCCAGCAGTCCCACCTGAGCCGGGAAGGTGCTCAGGAACGTCATGATCTCAAAGTCGGGGTCCATGATTTGCTGATAGGCTTCGCGGATGACGCCGTGCAGCGAACTCTGCTGTTCTTTTAGCAACTGACCTAGCCACACCTCCACATTACCCTCGCACTTGACGGTCTTCTCAAGCTCCACTCGCTCCTTCTCTCTTGACAGCACAGCCACGATCCTGTCGTAGTCTTTTGCGTGGAACTCGACCGTCGCCACGTTCTCGAAGATCCCGAGCAGATGCGCCTGGATGGTGTGGGGGTCGGATGCCTGGCCAAGGATCTCCAACAGGGAAGGATCCGAAATGAAGAAGAAGCGGGGGAACACGAGACGTTTGCCTTCCAAGTACCCTGTGAGGGACTTCTGACAAACCTCCAGCTGCTCAAGCAGGTGTGGGAGGAGTTGACCGAGAGTTTCATCACCGACGCAACAGTCGACAGCGTTGGTGATGTCGTGTGCGCGGGTCATGATCCTTACCCACGATTTGTCGATGGTCTGGAACCGTTTGGCCTCCTTCGGAAGCTGTTTGGCGATGTCACCGCCCACGAACACGGCCTCCAGGTACACCCATAGGTTCTGAACAGTCATCCAGTTGTCCAAGATCTCGCTGGTGTTGCTCAGATTCTGCACCCACAACTGAATTTGCTTCTTGTATGGCGCGTTGTAACGGTTACTAAGCAGTGATCCCAAGATCATCAATGAGTCTTCCATCAAAGCTATGATCTCGGCAGTCTCTTGTCCCTTCAGCAGGAGCTCTCCGCGGTTCTTGAACTGAGCACAAGCCAGATCATGTAGCGCCCATTCGGCTATGACCCCCTTCAGCTTGGACTCAATATCCTTCTCCTTAGTGGCTCCAATGCAGATGTCCTCGATGTCGTCCTTGAACTCCAGTAGCGGCGCCTCCATGACATTTCGGAGCATGAAGCTGTCAGACTCAGGTTCGAAGGTGCAGTTCGTTAGCTTAGCGATGTTGTCCCAGTGTCGCTCCATCATTGACTTGTTAGCCATCATTTCTAGTAGCGGGCAGGTCTCGTTGAAGTCGTCAATGCGCTTTTTGAGGTCAGTGTAGGCTGGCCAGGTCTGCAGGGCCTTGGGCATCTTGCGGCAGCGGTTCTGGAAGTCGATCAGCTCGGCGTTGATCTGCTCAATGTCGATGTCGGGCCAGGCCGTGTCGTAGTAGCCGTTGACACTCTTCATCACCTCGTTGTATAGGCCGTACAGCTTCTGTAGCAGGTTGAGCTCCTTCTTGGTGACGTGTAGACTTGGGTAGTCGGATTCGGGCATGCCGAACAGCCGCTCACCGGCCGTGTACACCTGAAACTTGTGCCAAAGGTCGTCGAAACGTGACTGGAAAAGCGCCAACCGATCGCTGGCCTCCTGGGCTGGGATACCTACTTCCATCGGCCCAGCATATTCGTACTGTTCGTTGAATTCAGCCAGGTCCGTTTTAAACACTTCAATGGACGTTGTTAGGTCATTCTGCTTGCTGTCCTGGACGCTGCTGAGGTAGTCTTGAACTGCGATCGATTGCTGTATGAGTTTCTCGAAGGCATAACGGAGACCGTCCACCTTCTCGGCTTCCTCCTTTGGAATCGGAATCTCGAACTTGTTGAACAGCGCGTACGCTTCCTCGACGGGCCCGAGCAGCATGTCGATCTCGATCTGTCTCTCCCGCACCGTTTTCAAGCACTCCATGGCGTTTCGGACGTCATCGAGGTCCTTGATGGGCTTCGCCAGCTGATGCGAGTTTTCCTTGAAGAATTCCGTCACGTCGTCCAGCTTGATGCTGTACTCCTGGTGCAGCTGGCTGGCGTAGGCGCGCGTCCATGCGTCGATCTCGACCGTCAGCGACATTTTGAGCGGCTCGGTGGAGAGCTGCAGCGGGCCGACGCGGTGGGCATCGTCCAGCGCGGCCACCTCGTCCCGCAGGTCGCGGCACTTCGATATCTC
This sequence comes from Pollicipes pollicipes, assembly GCF_011947565.3. Classification (NCBI taxonomy): domain Eukaryota; kingdom Metazoa; phylum Arthropoda; class Thecostraca; order Pollicipedomorpha; family Pollicipedidae; genus Pollicipes; species Pollicipes pollicipes. The sequence continues at coordinate 11,449,300 of NW_023596746.1, forward strand.
GGCCCGGTACATGGTCAGACTGGGCTGCGTCTCCATGAACTCCTCCACCGCTTGGTTGCGGTCCTTCTCCCAGAGGAAGCTGTACACCTGGAAATTCTGCACGACATTGTTGATCTCCTGCTTCATGGCGGACAGCGCGGTCTGCAGCATCATCACCATGCGTCCGGTGTCCTTGTGCTCACGCACGGACCGGTAGTACGTGTGGAGCTTGACGCGGGGGATCTCTGTCGGTTTCTGCGGCTCGGTCTCCTCGGAGGGTGCCGCGGGAGCGGCCGGCTCGGATGCTTCCTCCTCCTCCTTGGCCGCCGCGTCCAGCTCGGTGCTGATCTTGAGTTGGCTGAAAGAACGCTGCTGGCCCCAGAGCGCAATGCCACGGTTCACCTCCAGCACCATCTGCGCCGCTTTGTTGATCACCGTCTGCACGTCGTCCATGCTGGGGCTGAGCACGATGTTGGGGATGGCCAGGATGATGTCAGTGAGCAGGAAGGGGGGCGTGGGCGCCAGCTCCTCGGTGTCCTCGTCGTCACGCGACACCAGCATCGACCGGGTCGGCAGGAACACCCTCTTCTTGATGGCATCCAGCGAGTACTTTGTGGCGCGCACCAACGCCTCCGAGTTCTTGGTGTTGAAGAACGTGTAGAGGTCACGACATGTCTCGTACAGCGCCTCTACCCGTGAGTCCAGGTTCATGAGGCTGAGTTCGGACGGCATTTGGTCCTCACCTAGCGCGATCGACTTGCGTTTCTGCTCGTCTCGCTCGGCCTCACGCCGCGCCGCCAGGCTCATGTACTCCTGCCAGACCTCGCGGCTCGGCGGCTCGGCGTCGCCCACGTCGGCGTTCTGCAGGAAGATGTCCACCAGCTCGTACACCGCGTGCTCCACCTTGAACGAGAGGAAGTCGAGCGATCCCGAGGCGCGTTCACTGTGCGCGGCGAGCTTGCTGAGAAACTCGCCGGTGGTGTACGGCTCCTGCACCGGCAGGTCCACCAGCAGGGTACCGGCGATGGTGTCCAGCACGGAGTCGATGCGCTGCTCCTTGATGTCTGTCAGCCGCGTGATCATCAGCTCCAGTTCATCGATGGCGCCGTGTACGGACTCAAAGTACTCGGGCAGCGTGAGCGAAGTCCATGTCAGGCTTATCAGACCTGGCTGCATCACCTTGTCCACCTTGTGCATCAGTACCGACAGCATGGGCGCAAACAGCTCCGGGATCTTTGCGTTGACCCTCTGGCTCCGCTCCAGAATGTCTTGCACGCCCTGCAGCGCATCGAAGATCCTCTCCTTACGGAAGCTGAGCACGTTGGCGGTGACGGGTATTTTGAGGCCCATCTTGCGCATGCAATCCGCCTCCCGTATCGTCAGCGGGATCAGCGGGTCGTAGTTGGGGATCAGCTCTTTGGTCTTGGGGTGCCGCACCAGGATGGGTGCCATCAGCCCGTTTCTCACCTCGTCTACTGACTTCGTCCAAGCCTCGTGGTAGAGGATCTCGTACCTGATAAGGCACTTAGACAGCTGATTATACTGACGTATGGTTGAACGTGCCTCGGGCGCTTCCAACGTGTCGGGGTGCTTCGCGCGCAGGAACTCCATGATCTCACGCATGCGGCGGTACAGGTTTCTGGCCCAGGCTATTTTTCCGGCTACTGGCGGCATGTTGTGACTTAGGACGGGATCGTCTTTGTTCGCGTCGTAGAGCAGGCGAAGGGTGCGGATTTCCTGCGTGAACTTTTCTATGATCACTGCGTACTTGTCTCCTAGCTCCAGACAGTCCAGTTTCAAGAGCTCAAAGCGATGCATCAGTCTCAAGGCATCAGACGCCGAGCTGATACTGTTGAAGCTTTTGTCCATGAATGCCTGCAGGGCTTTTTCTAGCTGAAATATTTGGTTCTGGAACACTTCGTAATCCTGATCGAAATCCAGCTTGCGGGGATCTAGGAAGTCATATGTCTTCTTCTTGATGGTATTGAAGGCCTCGGTGAATTTTTTCCCGTGCACTTCTATGCCTTCAATCCTGCTCTTTGTGAGAACTGTGAGGCGCTCCACTGTGTCCAGAATATTGATGATCTTCTCCAGCCGCTTACAGAACGCCTCGAATTTACCAAAGATATACATTTCGGAGAACTCGAATGGCTTTTCGTCAGGTGTAGTTTGGATACGGTGCTTTGTTTTGTGGAAGAAGGCTTGGTAGTCTCGGTAAAGGTTGATGCATACCCTCAGCTTTTGGACCAGAGGCTTGTATGGCTGCTCCCAGATATCACTGGTGCCGTCGTCTGTGATGTAGCTCTTACACGAATTGACCATTTGATTGGTAACCTTGACGAAGAGTGAAGTCATGCGCTCGGATGTATTGTAGTACCTCGATATGGTGTTGATCAGTCGGATGGCTCCGATCAGGCTAGGCAGAGCTTCCCTCATATTGGTCGGGTTGGACGCGTACAACGGGCGACAAAACTTCTCCAATGAGTGCAGGAACTTGAGGTTATCCCTGGACTCGTTGGCCGCGTCAGTTACTCGCATGTCAATGTCTCTCCAGGTTTTGAACACTTTAGACTTGGATTGGATGAGCACTTGAAGCACCATTTGCACAGGTTTCGATTTGATTTGCTCCACCATGTCGTTGAACTTGGTCGTGAGATGCCGCCAGTGCTCCAGCTCAGCCAGTGGGCCGGTGTCGTCCCCTTCCTTCCGCATCTGCTCGCTCTGTACCAGAACCGTCTCCATTTGTTTGCACCAGGAGAGGACCAACTCCTCGGCCTGCTCCACGAGCTCTGGATTGCCGGCGGTGGCGATCACCTCCTTAGGCGTCGCCAAGTGCTCAGCTAGCTCGTCGTTTTGCTTGAGAACCACGCGGTTATTCAGATTAGTCTGAACGGCTTCCAAAAACGTTTCTAGCCCGGACATGTTGGTAATAAATTCCTTGATGTGGTGTGAGTTGTCTTCTATTTGCCCCCAGTTCTTCAACGCCCGTAGCACAGGGTTGTATACGGCTCCCAGATAGTGTTGTAGTCCGGTGAGTACGCTTCCTTCGAATTCTCCGTTGTCTTGAGTAATACGGAAGCTTCCAAACCTCAGCTCGTCCCCAAGGTTCTTCATGGTGATTGCTGTGTCATTCTTGTCTCTGCAGAAGAAGACGCAGATACCCTGTGCGGGTTGGTTGGTTTCGTTGGCAATGATGATCCGCTTCACGGTGGTGCCTCTCGTTGCTGCACTGATCAGACGGCCCGCCTCGGGCCCGGGCGGATCGGCGTCCTGGTAGTACATCATCAACACCTTGCTGCCGTTCTTGGCGAACAGTTCGTCGATTATGTCTACGCTGTCAACACAGTCCAAAATATGCTCTTCAACTTGGATTTCCTGCAAGCCGAGCAGCATCGCGTTTACCTCGATGATGTGCCGATGCGTAAGATCCAGTCTCGACTTTCTATCTTCTCTAGCCTCCTTGGCACGCAGCTGCTTTTCTTTGGCACTCTCCTGGGCTTGTGCCAGGGACATGGACCGGTTCCGGGCCGGTCCTCCGACGCTGATCGCTCGACATTTGCCGACAGCTGATGACGAAGCTGCGGAAAGTGCATTGGCCATCGCAGATGTTTCGACACAAAGACTCTGCATTCTGGACCTGTTCGCAGGGAGCACCATGGCGTTTGAACCAGACTGAGCAGCAGCAACGCTGGCTGTCCTTGACGTCGCATTCTGGGGCGCTGGCGTGCTTGAAGTCGAATGTATATCTATTGTCGAGGCCCGCGAGTGGCTCTTGTCCGGAGCCACGCTGGTCACAGTCGACTCCCTTTTAATGGGGAGCGTCATGTCTGCCGATCTCTGCTCGCGCTTAGCAAAGCTTCGCGCGGCGGCTCAATGTGACATTTGCTTTTTGGAATTAGCTAGTTCAGTTCTTACGTGTTACGATGGACTACATTTTAGGCTAGGTGTTGAAGTACACGCACGTTAGAACACCAGTTATACTGATGCATGGTATGCCTGCCTTTTTACTATGAAGCTTTGGTTTGCGTCGGGCCGTTGGCCAACTGCAATACAAAAATGTTAACAAAAGATGGACGCACGTGATCTCTTGATGCTCACCACTTTCATTCTCATAAGGTTCAAGTTAGGAAGCGTGAGTAGTCGGATTTGCGTTCTTAAAACCTTTTGGAATGCAACCCACGACTTAAACTTTACGAAGACAGTGCAGCTCGTGTAAAACATATTTTAACCGTGCGATAAGTTTGGGACGATTATTTGCTCCCATCCAGTCAGTGTTTTATCCGTTGCACGATGGTAGTTGTGGATCGCGCAACGGTCAAGAACCTTTCAGGCTTTAGCATGGCGATTGCATGCGCACTTCCTCACTAAATTCCCAAACCTTAGGGAAGGCATGCAAAATGTAACAAAACATTTCTGGATAAGCCAACAGTGATACCTTGCCAAGATTATCGAGTGCTGGTGGGGTTTGTTACACGGGACCATACTCGCTTGAATTAAAAGGACTCACAGTTCCCCTTCCCCCGTCAGGGATGGCAGCAATTTTGCGTCGCTTGTGGTTTTACTCTGGGCCTGGTTAGGCCTATATATATATATATATATATATATATATATATATATATATATATATATATATACTGCTATCACAGAGCCATAATAATAAAACAGTGACAAATGTGTGTATATATACACATTTGTCACTATGTTTTATTATTATGGCTCTGTCATAGCAGAAGCATATCAGCCCTTTAATCATTAGAAAAGTCACGAAACAGAACATCGGAAGCGCAGTAAGCATATATGCTACCTTAATCAGTTGTTTTTTTGCTAAATCTCTGGCACCCCACGGCGTCAAGTTATTACAGATAGCTTCATTATCGTTACGGACTGGAAATGTGTCATTTATGCGTGAAGCAACTTCATACATTTTAATTTTTCGCCCATTCACTCACATGCTTCCTCTAGGAAGGAGGTCAGAATGCATCCAATAAAAGTTCCAGATAATTGGCTTCCTCTCTTGCCTGCGTCGTCCCAGCGGGGACATGTTCGCAATCGATCACCGCCAGAGGGCACGGAACATCTGATGGCCCCGAATCTCCCTGGACCGCCAGATGCTGTGTCGACTCACCGGTGCGCCGGCCGCGTCTCTCCGATTCACCGCGCTCGGCCTGCACACGTGCGGCGACCTGGCGCCGCTGATGCTGCGCCAGTTCGTCCGGTCGCCGCACTGCGGCGCTGTCGTCTCTGTCGGCTGCTGCTACATGAAGCTGTCGACGGCGACGGACGCGTGGCACGGCTACCCGCTCAGCGAGCACGTGGCGGCGGTGGCTGCAGCGCAGCGGTACGCCATGAGCTACGAGGCGCGAGAGGTCGCCTGTCACGCCATCGAGGAGTACGCCTCGCGGCTGCGCGGCGGAGGCGAGCAGCACCTCAAGGTACGCCCGGCCCGGCGGAGCGGCCGGCGCGCGACAGGCCGCACCAGTCGGGTGCAACTGCTCTGGCTGAGTTGTAGCGCGTTAGCACGGCGTGGTCGTCATTCCATGACGAAGTGTGTGGGGAACGCTGGCTGACGCGTTCTGTCAGTTCCACCTGTCGCCACGGTAGCCGCGCCGGCGCTCCAGCGTTCCGGGCGGTGTAGCGATTGACTCGGACTCGTCCCGTCAGATCCACGCGTACCGGGCGGCCCTGGAGCGAGCGCTGGTGGCCTGGGACCCGGCGCTGAAGCACGCTGGCCTGCGCGGCGTCACCAGGGGCCACACGCTGCCCTTCGAAGAGTAAGGGCGTGCACGCTGACGGGCGCGAGGCCACGCACCGGCGGCGTGCGGGTGAGGCGGCGTTGGCCGACGGGGACCCTTGGGCGCACAGTGATAGGACACGGCTGATGCCGCGGCTGTTGCCGGAATGTGCGCACGCCGGCCTGGCAGGATTGAACCACAGGGAAACACTGAAGCACGACATTTAGGTCGAGGGAGGACGTGCCAGTCTTCAGAAGGGACCACGATCAGGGTTGTGCCCACAGGGAAGCACGAGAAGCCAGTTGAAATGTTTTGTAGAAAGCAGCGTTCTGCCGCCAGTTGATGCAACTGATCGCAATAGTTGCACGTCAGGTCGAGACGCGAAGGATTGTAACTGACTGTGTACCGCCAGGCCGCAGGGCCACGAGATCTTTTTTGCACGGCACGCCTACCCACAGTTTGACGGGCTGGGCCGTTTTCAGACTTGCTCGTCCGTCTCCTCCCCGTCCCCCCTACCGTGGGTCACGCACGCCTCTGCACTAGGTACGCTCGGCGCGCGTTGGCACGGCTGCCTGTGGCCGCCGAGAGCCTGGATCTGGCGCCAGCGGCGGCCGACCTGCGCCAGTGGCGCCGCGTTGTGGCCTTCTACTCCCTGCGGCTGATGCTGGCGCCCGTTATCGAGACTGTCATCCTGCTGGACCGCATGCTGTACCTCTGGGAGCACGGTGAGCCGAGGACGTCTTCCACACAGCTGCGTTCGCGCCGCCTTGTTGCGGCGCCTTGCTGGACGCTCTCAAAGACGCGTCGGCGCGCTCTGATCCTTGTTTGGTGATGGCGCGTCGTGGATCTTCGGTGCGATGCGATGCTCTCGACGCGATTGATGCGATACGATGCGATCGCAGGGCTCTGCAGATAATCAGCGGCAAGCCAGTGCGGGCGTTTGAATCGAACGAAACGATTCGCATGCCGTGTTTCATGCCTTGGACACGAACCGTACTTTGGATCACCAAATGACGTGGTCGCTTTTCTACTCGGGATGCTGGTTTGCTGCTGCATAACGCTGTTTTGATTATTTAAAGACCGATTGACCTGGGTGCGGCCGCACTATCGCGATCCTGGCGGGCGTGCAGCTTAGACGAGCCGGGTCAGCAGCGCTGTCCGGCGGATTAAGCTGCTTCCTACACATCGGTGGGCAGCAGAGCGTTAGCACCGCCCATTCCAAGTGCCTTGAAGGTTTCTTATACTCAATCAGAACAATTGTCAATATTCATAAGATCTGGACTTTTCAGGCCATCCGAGCATCTTGGTGCCTGCCTTCGACCCGAAGCTGTCTCCGCGGAACTTCGTGCTCATGGCCAAGAAGCGGTGATGAAGTGGTGATGTAGTGCTGCTCTCGGTGATCGCCGTCACCATTATCAGAACGGTTGTGCGCGGACTGTGATATAATCGAGCACCGAGTGGTATGCAACAGCGAAATATGCGATGGTCGGAAAGCAGTGGTTTTCACGCTGTCCGATGCAGTATTTGTGACGCCGGAGACGATCGGGGTCTACGAGTGGCTATTATTATGTTTTTGGTGTGTTTTAGGTTGTTTTGTGGTCCATTTATAGGTGATGTTGGCGGCAAGAATTCATATTGGTTTCCGCTCAGATCGCGTATTGTGCGCGCGTCTGTAACCTGGTTGCCATCTGTGATAACCGTGTGAGTTGGCGATCATTGGATCTCGTCATGCGATTTGGTTATCTGTGAGTAGGGTATTTTCTCTATTATGCTCCACGGTGGTTTAGACACTTAAATTATGTTTGTGTTTCGCCATGGCGATACATAACATTCAAACTGTCCCACTGTTTCCCTTCGCCGTGAGTCCTGACAGCCAGCTGAAGATACCTCTGCAGAGAAAAGCCGCAAGGCTTGTGCCGGTCACGCGCATCCAACACGACGCACACTGCGACGGAGACCGCCCGGAAGGAACACTGCGGCGGCGAGAGTTTCGAGCCAGTTCAAACCGCCTCATACCGGCCTTCTTCACTGCAGCATGCCTGCTTCCTCAAGGCAGCATGCTTAACATGCGTCAGTGGTCGAACCAGTACGACGGGGCTAGACGCTGGCTAAACGCTGGCTAGACGACGGGGCTAGACGACGGGGCTAGACCCTTGTGACGCTGGCCTCTGCCCAAGTCGCTGCCCATCCAAAACAGTGCAAGTGAGCGAGGGACGTCGAATGCAGAGGATGAGTGCGAGCTTGTGGCTCACACTTCCAGTCAGACGTTACCCACGCGCGTTATGGCGCAAATTCAAAAGTACGACAATCTTGTGCCGCAAGCAATTTGTTGTCAGGCCGCCCCGGTGCTCTGATTAATGTTGCCGCTCACAAGACCCCTCGGTCGGCTTCACGGCTTTGGCGCAGACACGCGCACGGTGCCTGGTGGTGCGCGGTGACAATGACGGGTCGCCATGGATCGACCCTTGCCATCTGGAACCAGCCGACAACGGCCAACTGCCGGCCGGCAGCATCGATCGAGCACCTATCGATCCACAGGTATATTTGTCGGAAACGAGGCAACTGGCGTCCGCCTTAGTATACAGTGCATACGAGCCATGCCTCCTTGAACGAGTCACATCTAAGAGATGACTGGAGTGAGATGCGGGCCCGCGAGCCACACGACACGCGGCCGTAGTGAACTCTTACGACTCCATGGACGCTCCATTCAAATCGGGTCGGCGAGCGCGGGCCGTCCGCGACCAGCACCGCGCGCATGCTGAGCCGGTGCATCACTACTCACTCTCAGGCTGCGGTGCCTGCACTCGCGCAACGCGCATCACGCCGCAGTGGTGCCCGTTACCACGTCAGCCGCCGTCCTCAGCCATCAGCTCTGACTCAGAACCGGCGCCGTCGGCCTCTCCAGCGGCACGGCCCGGCCGCCAGCCGCAGGCGCAGCGCCGCTGGCCGCAGGTGCCAGCGCCGCCAGCCGCAGGTACCAGCGCCGCCGGCCGCAGGTACCAGCGCCGCCAGCCGCAGGTGCCAGCGCTATCTGGGCCGCGCGGCAGGTGCCGCCGGCCTCTCCAGCGACTTGACCCGGCCGCCGGCCGCAGGCGCCAGCGCCGCCAGCCGAAGGTGCCAGCGCCGCCGGCCGCGCGCGCATGCTCACCGGTGGCGCGCCACCTTCTTGCTGACTTTTTTGAGCCGGTTCTTCTTGGCGCGGAAGAGGTCGCGCTCGCTGAGGTCGCTGACGCCGTCCACGGAGCCGTTCACCTCCTCGGAGCCGCTGTGGTTGCCCTGCGAGTCGGTGTCGGTGCCACGGTCTGCGAGACGGCGGCACGGCCGTCAGACGCGCATGCGCGGGGAGGCTCTCAGAGCAGGGATGGAGACGGGAGGGTGAGAAAAACAGCCGGCATACCAACCCGAGACTCATTTAGCTGGCGAACTAGAGTCAACACCATTTGGGTATGATGATCAACCATATAGCATGAAGTCACTGGCATGTGATAGAAGCTGTGCAAATCAGGCAGCCAAACGAAACAAGTCACAAACCGCCAGCCTGAGGAATAATACGGTGACCGATGTTGGGGCAGATGGCGCTGCACATCGGATTCGGTGCTTTGCGTCATACTCACAGGAGTGGTGGCTGTGCTCCACACTGCCGTTCACCGCCTGGAAACAGCACCAACGTCACACACGTTCGCCGCCTGGCAACGGGCGGTGACAGGACCGAGCTAACACATGAAAAGAACGGTGGTGGTGCCACAGGCTGAACCCGGGAACCATTCCCGAATCTTGCGTCGAAAGGCGGTCAGCAATGGTTGACAAAACAAGGTGCAAAATTTAACACGGAACAAGTATTTACGAATTAGTGGAAACGTGAAACGTTCAGCATCAGTCAAGCAGAGGTTGTGGCAAACACCACAGTTGCAGTTACAGAGTCCGACAACCCTGGCGAGAACATCTGCCGTGGCATTCGTATGGAGCTAACTGTCCGCGACTTAATGGACCATCTCATACCACGGAGAAAACAAGCAGACAGAAAAGCGTCGGGGTCATTGGTCACTGGGACGTGTCAACAGTCACGTTAAAAGTTGGCGAAACCATCTTGCCATTGCAGTAGAACACCACTATGTTGGTGGAGGCCTCAGTAAAAGCGTTCCTATCAAACACGATGCCACCAAAGGTGCGCCCTGCGACGCTAGCGACGCCAAGCGGTGATTGTTGTCAATGAGTACACTATGCACACTCCTGCGTAACTTGTGAATGTTGACGTAGAAAAACTATTTGATAAAATCGAGCGCCACTATGCTTAGATTTAATTCAATGTTGCTGTCATATGGTAATAAGGCAACTTGATCATCGCCAGCCTCGTGTCTTTTTTCGCCACCATTCATAGCGTGAAGGAGTGGCCACTCGTCGCTTCTGTAGGCTCGGCAGGCAACAGCAAAACAAGATAAACGAATGGCTCGTTAGCCGCGTTAAGACGTGATCTACAGCCAGCACTCGAGCTATCTCGAAACACACCATGTGTATGATCCATTAACTCGGGTGAAGCGAGGTTACGCTTCATGCGTGCCTTCTGTGGGGACCGTCTATCAACCGGAAAGGCATGCTTGACAATGCAGCACAAAACAGTTCGCGAGAATCTGCACCGATCACGCCACCCCCATGACAAGGACACCGACTGTCACACACGAGGAGATATTCGACTACTCCTGGAGATAAGTCGCAAAATTTACCTTATTCACAAAGTTATCACCATAACAACTCTCACGAAAAGATAAATTTGTGACGCGCCCTCCGCTTGCAAGTAATCCCACCGATGTCATGTCAGAACTCCCTGCCATCCACTGACCGCGATCGACGTGATGGATGATTTGGAGAACAGGCGCTCAGCATCCTTGAACTTCCTGTTGCGTTTGTCCTGCTTGCTGGTACTGTTCTTGTTGACGGAGAGGTAGCGGTCCCAGCCGCGGATGATGTTGCCATACAGCTGTGTGTCCTCCAGGTAGCTACCCTCGAACAGGTAGATCTGCCTCTCCAGATTAGCCAATGTCTCCTGCGTGGTGGAATGCAGGGTTAGCCGTGGCAGGGATCTGCCCACCCTGTGGTGCGCGCGTAGTGTGCGTGCTGCCCGTAGTAGGCGAGCACGTGCGCATGATGCCAGTGTTTGCTTTGGAGTGGACTGGATCAATGAAGTGCAGTAGTGCCAGTTTACCCAGGAATGCTATAATGTGAAATGGTTTGTACTGGATCTGGACCTGAACTGTGGTGGTGCTCAATCTATTTACCACATGTAACGTGGAACCCAACAGTGGGTCATGCTGAAGTTATGTTCATCCACTGTTGGACAAACACAATGCACATAAAGGTCACTGAAGCATTGGTTGCAATGGGCAAGTCCAAACGCTCTTGGAAGTCGGACAGGTGGACTGCTATGGCAGACACACCTGGCATTAAAAGCAGCTCAACAGGAATCGAATGGATGTGCTGCACTGGGCCTTCCGTACTTCAGAGATTCAGAGACTGTTCCATTAAAGCAATAATGCAAAACAAATTATGGTGCATTCAGAAAGCTTTCATAACCACGTCACTGCTTACCGAAATATCGGCTCTCTTTTTAACCAGCTCCGCTAACTCAGCCCTCGGATCCGAGCCTCCTCTGTTCGACATCTTCTAGAAGTGCTGTGTGACCTGAGAAAACAGAAGCAGTTAACACCCAACCAAAGAACACCAAATAGGTGGCAACTTAATATTGGAGTCTGAGCACGCACACATGATTTGCCTTTAAGGGTGCATTGCTAACGCGAGGCCAATGGAAGGTATATAAAGCTGCGTAAGTCGGGACAGAGCCACTGGGACTGGGCCAAATTTGGGTCGCGTACATAGATCACGTATAAAGAGGCGACTGCGCCCGTTTTACCAAATATGATTTAACTCCATTGTCTATTGCGTATCGCAAAATATTGCATAATTGCTGTGCAAAAGTCTCGCAAAGAACTCCGAACATCGCGAGTATTATTCTTCTAAAAGATCCGCAATATGCACATGTCAGGTTGGTATAAAACCATGGCTCATTTTGTTGGCTTCGAATTTCCTTAAAGTATCCACAATGCTGTAATTGCAGCACTCTTATTTGTATCGTATTACACGTTGCTGAACATGAAACTCGAAAAATGGATCCAACAAGACTGCACAGAAACCCAGTCTCTTATACGATGCCTGCCAAACAACAGACGACAAGCATTCTGGGTGCCTGTGCACACGTGCACAGGGGCATGCAAACTACACAAACAAAATGAAAATGTCACACTAGCACAAGCAATGACACACAATCCACCTTCGAAGTTACACACATCTCCTATTATGACAATATCCAATGAATAGGATGAAACCATGTTTAGCATACGACGTTTTTTTTTTTAAACATCAAGACTAATATTCCCAAATCAGGCACGGTATATGTCTTGCCTAAGATACTTGTAGGATCAGGTTTTGCAAGAAATGTTCCCGTGCATATATAATTCGACAAACGCTGCTGAATGCGACCGCCATTTGCGAACACTGAAACCCAGGCAAGATGCCCCATACGAGGCACAACAAAACTCGTACACAACAGTTGATTGGCAACATTTGGGTCGTTGATTCTGTTTGAGCAAGCAACTTATTAAGAGGCAATCCACCAAAATAATCATAGGATCTTAAAATGGATGGCATTTTCATAAGAGGCTGATCAACTCAATGTTTGGGGTCTTCATAACCTGCGCCAAAGTGCGGTAAAACAAACTACCTTTCGTAATGTCACAGGTCCGACGTCAAAGGTTAAAAAGTTAAAAGGGAAGGGGTCAAGGGAAATATGGTGTTTGAATGCTAATGGGTTAAATATCGAAGGGATAAAGATGCGTGAGAACTTTTCTTAAAGGGAAGAAAACATTCTTCAACATGCCAACAGCAAAGTACAGGAGGGACTGGCTGTACATAAACTAAGCCAGAGCTTTCCATAATGACGCATAAAAATATGGGCGAACATAGGCCCAAACGCAGACCCCTATCCACTCATTCCTTCCACCTACAAAACATGCCAATGAAGAAGAAGGAAGGATCCATCACAACAAGCACAAGGAGATAACTGTAAAATTTAACTGTTGTCCTATCACCCAAGTGGCTGTCTAAAACGAGACTCACACAAATTTTGATCATCTCTTGCAAGGGAATGCTGGCGAAGACAACGACTACATCGAAGCTGGCCATGAAGAGATAATCATCTTACCACCATCACCATCTACCAACATCTACCATTACCACCATCCACCATCCAGATTACCACCACCTACTTGTGCTCCTGCGACTTACTCCGCAAATTCCAGTGGATTCTTTAAGTGCTCATATTTTTTAGAAAGGGCAAAGTACAGGAACTATCAAGTTAACAACGCTTTAGGCCGGAGCACCACAAGCACAGAAACTAGATCGAAGAGCGAGGAGGCCCTTGTGAATTTTCAGCAAACCATGCAGAATACCGTGGGAGCTTCTAGAGGGCACCAGATGCGTGTGTTAGATCTGTTTAGATACCTTGAGATTTACATTCGGATAAAACCCATTGATTCTATATTTGACAAAACCAATTAATTCCATCTTCTACGTAACGTACGGCTTCGAGCACGGGATCGCGACCGTCCGTTAACTTTGAAACGCCAGTCACTATCGTTGTCATCTTTTCTACGCACGACCAAAATCCAAACCTAGAAGCACACCTCTACCCTGGACTGGCTTTGAAATGACAATGTTTTTATCAGTTGTGATGTTCTCGGGCCTCGTGTGGGTCATCTTACGTAGGTTCCATACTTCGGGCTTTGGTCAATCGCATTCAGACACATTTGGGTAAATCTATCCAGATGGGAAAGTGTTTCCCAAAACCTAAACCCTTCTCATATGAGGACATTCGGCTATACATGACACTCTAGTTTTGACTTCCTTCTTGGGCATGGAACATTCTGCACTTCAGTTGAGAATCTTAGTCTTTACATAATATATCTAAGAAATGTCCAGCACTAAATAACATGACTTCATATTTGCTGGTATTTTTTGTCACTTTATGTAAGTGTGTTAAACAATCATAGTGTATGTGATAATGTATGTTGTGGATACACATATATACATGATGTGGTCACATTCATATATACACATATATATATTTACATATATATATATATATATATATATATATATATATATATATATATATATATATATATATATACAGCAGTATACAGTAGTATATATATGTTACCATTTAGATTATACCAGAGGTACATTTAGATACCAGACAGCAACAGCAGTATATATATATATATATATATATATATATATACACATCCCATTAGATCAAACAAAAATACACATATCAGAGATCTATGACCTGTTGGACAGGCACTTTCCATTCTTCTACAAATAATTTGTTAAAAAAGGGTGCAATATCTTGTCAAAATATCAAAGATCTCAGTACCCTGCATTAAAGGACATAAATCCTGTCTGGGACCAAGGTTAATATTTTAGTATATGACAATGCTATATGCCAGCGATGCAGGCCATGGACTGCCTCAGCTGTCTGAAATATGCATCACTAATGCCTGTGGGCCGGGTCAGTCAGCACATCTGGCAACCCAAGGAAGAGCTCAGTCCATCCAGGTGTGAGGACTACCAGGCCACCATGCAGGTAAATGAGTGTCTTTTTAGATGGTAGTGATAATGCATGTTCCCAGGCCCCTACAGTAGCAACATCTCCTGGCTGACAACTAGATGGCTATTTCTGAAGAAGAAGCCAGCTGCAAAGGAGCACAACTTTAAGATCCTCAAAACTCATATTTAACCCCAATTGGCTATACATGGCTGGTTTTAAGATCTGATAATGTTGTGTCAAGGCCCCTGGAGTACAGGCAACCAACAGCAGTGTACATACATCACAGAAATAAGACAGTAGTCATAGTCCTAATCCTCTGAGAAAAACCAGCAGGGTGGAGACATAGATGGGTTGATCAAAGAAACACCACAGAAATATGCAGATGACTGCAGTGTTGCCAGCAATGGGTAGAGATGTAGACAAAGTAAGGGCCAATGGGCCAATGTGGGGTATGTCAAGTATCAAGCACCAAGTTAAGTTAAGTATTATCATCAATAGAACTTAGTGACATGCTCTGCTGCTGAGGCTATATGTCATCACCTGTCATCATCTGTCTCTATCACCAATGGCATACACCTAGGGAATCACACCTGGTACCTCTGGTTTCCCAGACAGGTGGTGGTTAACACAGACATCTTAAGCACTGCACTATCTACACCCTCCAGTCAGGTCTAAAGCTATTTCTGGGTACAGGGTGATTTTGCAAGACTGTCCAAATCCACAGAATTTTGGAACGATTGCAATTTTTACTCACTCCCTGAGAAAATTGGTTGTGATGTGCCTAGCTCTGATGTCTACATGATTTTGTTAAGCCTTTGCAACCATTAGGGACTATCACACCCTTTGTTACCACAGTTAATGGTTCTCCTATTTCACCCTTGGGCACCTGTTTTTGTACGGCCTCATGAACCACCAAAGTATTATCTTTTCTCTTGAACCATCAGTTATTGATTTGGTGGTAGACACATACCAAAGCATTACCTGAAAACTCTGCTGTTAAATAGCTGTGCTTTGATCATAAACATGATGTACCTATGTGTGCCATATCTACCCCACATATCACAGGGCTTGTGGTCCTTGCAATCCTCTGATCCATTGTGACAATAATGATTGGGGTTTTAGAGTTGCATCAACTACAGTGTCTAAATGGTAAGCACTCCAAAAATGCAATGACTAGTGATATTCAATTTCCATTACAAGCACTGCTCTGCATGATACATGCACACATGCATACCATCAACACTTTGTACATCATATAGTACACAATATGCATAGGGAAACCAACTGTAGCATTTCCAATGCCCTGGCCAGTCTTGTGAAACATGGCAGATGTCCATGATCTTGTTAAGTAGGATTTGATGCTAAACATAACAATTGGAACAGGTTGATGAAAAACAGACAGAAATTCCTGGTGTGACATCTCACTCTACCTTGAGGAGTTACTCTACCTGAAAGTCTACTGATTACAGACACCTATGTATCACTGTTGAACCTTGAGCTCATGTGCAACAAACTCAAGCCAGAACAAGGTGTTCAAATTTTCAAATTTGCATGCATTGTTTTTGATCTACCTTTAACTGAAACAACCTTTGCAGGATCATCCCTTTGACAATAAACTCTCCATAAGCTGAAATTGGTGGAGGCTTTGCATCACACAAAGTACTTGTATTTACAATGTACATGCCCTAAGATTGTTGCCACCATATGCTGGCCATGTCCAGTGTTTATACTTCATGTACCATTCGTTTATATTTGATCAATCCAATATGTACCTTGCCCATTAGCCCAACATCGACTGCGCAGCAGCCCACATAATCCCACCCGCAAATACACGAAATGGTGCAACGGCTGCAGGACTCATGATCATATTCAGCTATCAATAGTGCTGGAACGGACTGTTTGAAAATACCTACTGTGTGGTGCTATGCTTCCGAATTACGGTGGCCTGATAGCACAGACCTAAAATGTGTCAGGTGATTGGCTGCCGGTACAAACCATGCGCAAAGAGTGCGGCATTTTGACGCTATAGAGGGTCTAGGGGAAGAATTCGAACAGGTCTAATTAAGAGATTCCGCTTTTTCTTACCCATAGGCACAAAATTGTCTGATAACACAGAGAATAATTAAAATTATTCATAGGGTCTTCTCAATTAAGATTTCTTTGAACCGAAACAAAAAACTTTTCTTGAGCATTTAGGTGCCTAGTGCTGAAAAATTGCGGCGAACCATGCGCTAGGTAACCGTTGTGACGAACTCAGCGTTATGCGAAATGCTAAGATTTTGAGGCGAAATCGAAATAGCAATGTCGTGGGGTGGGATTGGACGCTGGGGTGGTTTTGAGGTGGAAACTAAGGGCGGTTTGCGTCCTCTTTTGCGAAGCTGATTTTTTAAAAGCGTGTATGATAGATTGGTGAGTTGTTAGTGATCCGCGGTGACTCGTGAAGGTGCGCCTTAGAGACCTTTATGAAACGACGTGGCGCGTCGTCAATATGTCTGCAACACGGGCTGAAACCGACCTTTCGCCTCAAGTGCATACCAACTCACATCCTGCTGGTGAAAAAGAGCAGCTAGTGGGAGTTTTTGCAAATGGAAATGGCAAGGCTGCAAATGGATCATCAATTCAGAGCTTTGCTGCTTCAAAAGCTGTTGCAGATATCTCAAATTCCCAACCTCAGCCTGCACGAAACTTGGGCATGGTGAGTATGCTCCTTGGTTAGCTCATCATGTATGTGGGTGTTTTGAATGTTGTGCTTCCATGCAATGGCACATGATGTTGCAGTTCAGGATGTTCTGTCATGTGACCAATGTAGGCTGTGCACCCTAAAGCTCAGATAATAATTTTTCCATCACTAATGGAAGGCATAATCTGGTCTAGGTTCAGTTTGCTATTTGCATATCAAAGGATCCTTTTGTTTAGTTAGCTAAGTTGGCAAGAATGTATCTAAATATTTGTTGTTTTAGCCATATTCTTTGAACTGCATGCTATCACCAGATTATTGGCTATGATTTTGGTATAATAATAGTCAGGGTGTACTTTCCTACCTAATGTTAGAAAAAATCATTGTGCACCATTCGTCGTGTTTAAGGCAGGACATATCGTAAATAATCTCAAAACGGGTAGAATCATGCTCCTACCTTCAAATTTCAATAACTTCGATGGCGGGCCCCCGAACGCCGCGCGCACCGCACCGCCTGGACTCCCCAGCGCCGTCTCGGTGTTGCCGTTGCGTAAATACAATATTTCTGCTTACCAAGCACTCTACAAAATGTGGGGGACCAAAGTAAACCATTTGTCACCATTTGTCGTGTTTAAGGCAGGACATATCGTAGCTATAGCATGCATGTTAGTGGGTAGAAGTGCCATCACTTATGCACAAACATGCATACATGATGATCAGGATCTTTAAGAACTGAATACTCATATCATTGTTGGCATAGACAGGAGGGAGGATTTATCCCCATTCAATCTACTAAAGATAGTATTTTACATTTGAAGAGATAAGAAAGTGGAAGTGGAAAGTGAAAGTGAAAGAAAAAAAAAGAAAAAAAGAAAAAGAAAGGAAGTGAAAACAAAGTGGAAAAGACTGCTCTAAACAGCACAATACTCTGTCTAGTAAACATACTCCTCATTGTGTCACTGATTACATCATCATGCTTTGCACAACATTGATTGAGAGCCTATTGCTGCCTGTTGTATGTGGAAATCTGATCACTGCATGACTTATGGAATGTCAGGATTTGAGTGGTGTTTTGTGACATGAATGCCAAGGTGACCAAAATACTCTCCCCAATATACCTTTCCTACCTTAATGTCCTCTTAACTCAGAAACAAAAGGGGCTTAAGGACAAGGTTGTGAATGGCATGAAATGGTCTTCAAGGTGATTTTTCAGCTCGGCACCCCATATGAATGTGGAACACTCTGTTTTCCCTGATGACATCTGAGAAGTAAGGACAACTAAAGCATCTCATACACCAATCATGAGAAGAGCCATATATCATTCATGGCCTCGGTGATCTCTCACTGCATCCTCTGCTTGGGCTGGCCATCTTTATTGAAGTGGTCCTTCTTTGATGCACAGTAGTTCATGAACAGGATTGCTTCTGTAAACAATGTCCCACTATGACATGAATCAGTGTAGTGACATGGTGCTTTTTGCATTTGACTGCTAAGCAGTGCGGTGTTCACTGATGACCAATTTGGGAGTGTCACATGGAACAGATTGGGGAAAATCTCTCACCATTATGTAAGGCCATTGAGCTGTGGGTGGATGTCTGTTGATGATGTCCACACAGTTGTCTGTACAGAAGATGCTAAGGAATACCTTTACAGTACCAAAGTATTGTCAGCATCTGTGCTGGCCAGTTCACCAATATTCTGCTTTCAGGTCCTCAGTGTCAGATCTGTATTTGGGTCAAGAGGTGACACACTACCAGAAAACTTTGGGGCTTAACATGGTCTTGGAGTCATGGCAAAGCCTCTTGGTGGGTCAGTGTAGATCCATTAGTGCTTAAGTGAAGCAGGTGGGGTTTGAAATGCCATAAGTTGTGTACATCTGCCACATGTGTACATTCTGCGCACGTTTGCTCCATGCGATAGCGTGTATTGCCCGTCCTGGCTAAGCTGGAGGCGCGCCCGCAGGCCGGTCAGCCGCCCCGCTACGCGTCGGCCGGCTACCCGCCACGCATGCTGCAGCACTACCCCGGCTATGGCCAGCCGGCGCCGCTGCACTACCAGCAGCAGCAGCAGCAGCAGCACGCGGCCGAGGTGCCCGGCCTCCGTCCCGGCCACCCGTTCTCGGCGCCCCAGGTGAGCGGGTCAGGTGCCCCAGGCTGCATGCCGCCACCAGCCCACCTCGCCGCTTGTGGGGGCTGTTTCGCACATCCAGGCGGGCGGCCTCTTTCGCTGAGTGTGTTCCTGGTGAGCGTCTCAGATCTCCAGACAGCTTCGTTCTTGTGTTTTATCCCTGTCCTGTGCGTGTTTTGAGTTGTGCTGTGCGTTTGCGAGCTAGACTGGCCAAGTTTCTCCATCGTATCACCTTGACTAGTTTCTCGTGCTCTCCATGTCAGCATTAGTGGAGAGATTGTCATCTGTTCAGCCGACATGAAGAGGGGGGGGGGGGGGGGGCTAAAAGAGAGACTTCCAATACTTATTCCGAAGGCTGTGGGCTGGGAATGCAATGTGTTATGCATGCAAAGATGCATAAAGCGGACTTTTGTCGGTTTCTCACCTGAGGATACTGCGTAGCAACTAGCAGCTTGGCTTTTTTGTCGCTGTATGGAAGCGTAAAAAGTGCAATTGAAACCGGGAACAATTATATTTCGATAGCTACTCGAAGCTTTAAACTTCTATCTTGCATTCCGATTTCATGCTTAGGTCACGGTTTAGATCTGAAATAATTGGGCAGTTCAGATGACATATGATGAAGCAGTTTGCACAATACAGGTACGTAAATGGCAAAAGAGGAGCTGGATGCAGCTGATGTAGACGGAGGCACTTGAGCAAGATATCCTTTTGAACTTGTCTGCACAGGCAAACGTGTGAGGGATAAGCTATATCAAATTGGATTCGCACATACGCGTTGGCGCGTTACGTCGCCTCCCAGTACCTCGTGGTCCACGTGGCGGACGCGGGGAGTTCAAGTGTGACCACAAAACTGCTCGATGCAGCGCGGCGGACCGTGGGTGCGTGTTTCGGCCGGCTAGCGCGTGCGTGACGAAACTTTTACTAACCGGGTGACGGTGTGCCGCAGGGGGCGGGGGGGGGGGGGGGGAAGGGAAGACTCAGAACACCTCGCCAGCGACCGGGTCATCGCCCTCCAGGTCGGCCAGACCGCTCTGTTGCAAACTCAGTTACTGCTACCCAGGGAGCAGTTCGAAGACGCACGCTACTGGCCTCATTATGAGTTGAATTAGTGTGTTCTCCGAGTGGTCGAAGCCCGTTCACATGGCAGATGTGAGGCAGACCATCGCTGCGGGGCTTAACCCCTTCTGGCGCGAACGTGCAGCGACGGCGTGTGCAGAGGTCGGCAAACTGAACTCGCGCCTCGTAATATCGTGGTCCGAATTGCGTGGGTCTTGAGAACCACGGCGTGTGCAGAGGTCGGCAAACTGAACTCGCGCCTCGTAATATCGTGGTCCGAATTGCGTGGGTCTTGAGAACCACGGCGTGTGCAAATGCCGGCAAACTGAACTCGCGCCTCGTAATACCGTGGTCCGAATTGCGTGGGTCTTGAGAACCACGGCGTGTGCAGAGGTCGGCAAACTGAACTCACACCTCGTAATAACGTGTTCCGATTTGCGTGGGTCTTGAGAACCACGGCGTGTGCAGAGGTCGGCAAACTGAACACGCACCTCGTAATATCGTGGTCCGAATTGCGTGGGTCTTGAGAACCACGGCGTGTGCAAAGGTCGGCAAATTGAACTCGTGCCTCGGAATACCGTGGTCCGAATTGCGTGGGTCTTGAGAACCACGGCGTGTGCAGAGGTCGGCAAACTGAACTCGCGCCTCGTAATATCGTGGTCCGAATTGCTGGGGTCTTGGGAACCACGGCATGTGTGGAGGTTGTCAAACTGAACTCGCGCCTCGTGATAACGTGATCCGATTTGCATAAGTCTTGAGAACCAGCCTGAAGCTGTTCTTCTGGGAAGGTGAATGCGTCACAGTATTTTGGCTAATTCTTTGTTTCCATTTCCTCTATTGCCGTTGATAAATGCACTGTGGTTACCGCCCTCGTCATCTCCGTATCCATATCACGCGTGCTTACATCTTTGGCTGCCTCACAGCCTGAGTGGGATCCGTTTCCACATCACGCGTGCTTACATCTCTGGCTGCCTCACAGCCTGAGAGGGATCCGTCTCCATATCACGCGTGCTTACATCTTTGGCTGCCTCACAGCCTGAGTGGGATCCGTCTCCATATCACGTGTGCTTACATCTCTGGCTGCCTCACAGCCTGAGTGGGATCCGTTTCCATATCACGCGTGCTTACATGTTTGGCTGCCTCATAGCCTGATTGGGATCCGCCTCCATATCACTTGTGCTTACATCTCTGGCTGCCTCACAGCCTGAATGGGATCCGTTTCCATATCACGCGTGCTTACATGTTGGGCTGCCTCACAGCCTGAGTGTGATCCGTCTCCATATCACGCGTGCTTACATCTTTGGCGGCCTCATAGCCTGAGTGGGATCCGTCTCCATATCATACGTGCTTACATCTCTGGCTGCCTCACAGCCTGAGTGGGATCCGTCTCCTTATCACGCGTGCTTACAACTCTGACTGCCTCACAGCCTGAGTGGGATCCGTCTCCACATCACGCGTGCTTACATGTTTGGCTGCCTCACAGCCTGAGTGGGATCCGTCTCCATATCACGCGTGCTTACAACTCTGACTGCCTCACAGCCTGAGTGGGATCCGTTTCCATATCACGCGTGCTTACATGTTTGGCTGCCTCACAGCCTGAGTGGGATCCGTCTCCATATCACGCGTGCTTACATCTTTGGCTGCCTCACGGCCAGAGTGGGAACTTCGATTTGAGGATTTAGGGTTGGGGTACTTTTTCCCAGCCAGGTCGGAGGCGAAGTATTTTATCCGCTTGCATATACGAGGTCGTGTGAATAAGACGTTGTATGTGTCGGTATTAGCACGTCTTGGAGACATTGCTGGCTAGCTTTCTTTATCAAGAACTGCCTCAACTAGTTTTGATTATCAACTACGTTTTTTCCCGTTCGTGCTTTCCAGATAAATGTATTTCCTAACTTTTTCCAGCGAGTCTTCAACACAATACATATTCCACAGCCATTAAAAGTGCTAACTTCTTTCTGTCTGATTATCTCAAGCAGGGGTGTAGTTTCCTATTCAGCTGAGGGAGGCTGCAATCCTTCCTCTAATTTTGGGATGGAAGTGAGCAGAATCTGGGGAGAGAGTTGTTGCTTGGCATACTTTATTGGCAGGCTTGCTCATTTTCCACTTTTAACCCTGTCAATCCATTTTGCTTAACTTCGTCCCTGATCTCAACAGCACGTTGTAATATGTATGCTGGTAATTCGCCAGGTTACAGTTTTAAGCCTTCGAGAGGTCATCCTTATGGCCCGCATATACCTGAACATTAAATCCTCCTGAACTGCCATATCTATTCCAAAACCTTCAGCAGGGTAATTGGTACAATCATAGGCACGGGTATCAATTTGTATCCTTTTGAGTAGGTCGCGGGACCCTCCCCGTCCCCCATTGCCGACGTCCCCCCCCCCCCAACGTTGTGTTTGGCCCCCAACCGGGAGTTGACCGTAAGCGGAACTTTAAAAATGGGAACCCCAAATTATAGCAATGTTAAAGATAGTCCCTAAGATATTTTTCACGGGCAATGCAAAGACAATGGAAGTCGTGATGTCCTGTTCAGTTAGGTACAGCGGATTAATGTGGTCAGATTTATATATCTGTGTTTATGCCGTTTTGACTTTATTATTTTCTGTGTTTGCTGCATACCGTGGGATTTTTATTACAAAATTAATAGCTTGTCGACTCTGGGCTAGTTTTTGTACGATGTTATTCAGCGATGTTTCGATGTGTACAGGCTGGAATAATTTGCGCTGTTCTGCCTCGACGTCTTATCCAAGGCTATAGAAACAAACAGGGCTGGATGTTGTCAGTGAATCGCCGGTCAATGAAAACAAATCGGATGCATATTAGCACACCAAAACGCGACGATTCTGCCAGCCGTCTACATTCGGAAGCACCCCTGTCATGTTCCAGTCTCCGCTTCGGTGTGAATTTTCCATGGAACAGTTTCAAAAGCCCGGCGATCGACACTCGCCGACTAAACTGATAGCGGTACTCGTCCGATAACGACCACCACCGAAACAACTAGCTGTGTCGAACGTACTTCAATTGAGAGCTGCTCTCCAGCCTGCAGCCTGCCGTGCGGTCGGGGGCTTGCATGGCAGCCTC
Source organism: Pollicipes pollicipes (assembly GCF_011947565.3). Classification (NCBI taxonomy): domain Eukaryota; kingdom Metazoa; phylum Arthropoda; class Thecostraca; order Pollicipedomorpha; family Pollicipedidae; genus Pollicipes; species Pollicipes pollicipes. Next base: position 11,472,614 of record NW_023596746.1, read on the forward strand.
GAACGGTGACGCACGTCAGCTGACACTACATCCCGAAGCTGTACATGCGAGTCAACATCCCAAGCTGCATGGTAACGGCCCTATCTGCTACATCTGCTCTATGTCGACACCAGAAGCTGGCTTCGACCGTCGACGCCAAACAAAATCAGTATGCTGCCTGACAGCATGTTCTGCCGAGACAAAGCGAGAGAAAACGCGGTGGACCAGAGACGTGGTTCCCATTTCAGTTGTTTCCTATTTAGTTCTGCCGCCTCCCCCCCCCCCCTCCCCCTCCTTCCAACTTTGGGAGACAAGCGAGTCAAATCTGAGAAGAAGAAAACAATTTAGTGTCTTGGGCTAACTTTAGCCATTTTTTTCACAGCTCATCGCTTAGACCCATTTTACGAAACTACGCTCCTGTGTTGAGGCCTTAATGACCGTGACACGCGACGGATTTACTACATCTTTCAGCATCCAGTCCATCCAGTCCACAGCACAGCTCCGAGCCATAGAGCGTTCGGATCAAGAGCCAGGTGGATAAAATCGCTGTAAGGCAATCGCCAGTTTACACCAGCCGTGTGGAAGCACCAGTTTCCATGGATATTTACCATGTTGAAGACGAATTGCAGGCCGAAGCGTGTTCTTCCACCACACATTGCACGCAAATAAGAGGCCCGATGAAAGAAAATGATATCTTCAAAATACCAGCCAGGCCAAAATGCCACTCCAAGGCTAAGCAGGGGTCCCGCGCCCGGTCCAGGCGCCCCCTGAGTCGATAAGTGCCTGTATAAGGGCCAGAGACAGTGTTCGAGGAGGTCGAGGAGCCTGCAGCGATCACTCGCACCGACGATCAAGGCCCGTTTGAGGGTCTAAGGGCACGAAGGGCTGGTGGGAGTCCCCAAGTCCCTCAAATGACAGTCGGGAGGCACTTTGCGCCCATTGGGGCCCCCGAGGGGATCAGTGCCTATGTGACGGTCAGGCATCACCAGTACCGCACAGTCCGCTCCGCGTCGGTGTAGGCCTGAGGACCCACTTCCCAAGCAGCTACAAGGCCGGAGCCAGCGATTCGCAGCGGTCGGGGCCCTGTGTCTGTCAGGACTCACAGTGCCTGACAGGGGGGTCCCGTGATGGCCGCCATATGACCATTGTGGTCCATACCATTGTAAACCGTTGTACCAGGGGCAGTGTTCGATGAGGCCCGAAGAGGGGCCCGGGCGGCCCGCCAGAGCTCATGATCAAGGGCCCCCGGTTGAAGGGCATAGGGGCCTGAGGAACTGACCACAGGTCACAAAGAGGTCCGACCTGTAGTGTCGTTGCCTAAAATATCAGTGGGAGGACCTCTTGCACCCCTTGACGACCCCCGAGACAAGGTGAGTGTCTAAGTCGGCCAGAGACCATCAACACCGAAACAGTTGGCTCCCTGTCAGTCGGAGCCTGCAGTGCCTAAGAGGGGGTCATGTGTCGGCTAGTGGCCCTGAGTGTTAACAAACAAAGCCCCCTCCCACGGGCCTTGTTTGAGGAGGTCCCTTGAGGGGCCGAAGGACACCCTCCCCCCCAGGACCAAAGATCAATGGCCCGATCGGAAGGCGGGAGGACCCGAAGGACTGCGCGTAGGTCACATCAAGGACGTCCCCCCCCCCCCGCCCGTAGGGCCATATCCTGAAATGTTGTCAGAGGGCCTCTTGCACCGATTGAGGCCCCTGCGACAGCGCAGGCCTCTATTTCGGCCAGAGGTCATCAACATCTAATAGTCGGCTACTCGGCTACGTTCGGGTCATGACCCATTGTAACACGGACGTATTGGGGGGGGGGGGGCATTTTTACTAAAAAGAGGAAGTTAGTTGTCTAGAGCAGTTATTCCACTTACAAGTATACGAACAGTGAAAGTAAGCCGGTGCCATCATATCTGATGCTTGCTTCAGTACCTTGAGATGAGCATAATTTTCTTTAACCCTCGCCGTGATGGGGGGGGGGGGGTCGATATGATCCACCCAAGGTTTTTTTGGCGGTACCTCTCCGGCATGTTGTACAATCACGTCCAAATTTTTAGTAGCGTGTAGGGCATTTATGGCGTGTGTTTTAACTCCAAAATCGTGGTCCCAGCTTTTCTGGTTTTGGAGCAGCGGCGGTTTTTGGGGAATACTGCGCCGCGGTGTAGGGCCGGCGCTGGCCGCAGGTGGCAACCCGACCACGCCGCAGAACGCCGCGGCGAACTGACCTTGGCGCATTAAAAGAGCCATATAGTATGAATGTATGTTTTGTTGTCATATTTGGTTTCAGATGAGAATGCGCTGACGACGCTGGCAGTGGCACCGCCCCACGCTATGCATCAGCCAGTCATGCACGGGGGAGCCTGAGGTGCGGAGACGTCTCCGAGGCATCCTCGAGAAAGGCGGAAAATTCCCACCCATTGTGTGGCCATGTGTGGGGGAAGGGGAAATGCTCCCGGGGACGTCTCTGACACGCGATGCGATTGTAGAAAAGCTTGGAGCGGATGTGGCGTATTCAATATTTTGTTGTGAGAGCACAGATTTGGAAGATTGGAATTGGATTAACCCGATTGGATTGGAGTGTGAGTGAGGACAGATGGGGTATCGTTTGTGGACATTGGTGAGAAAATCGTTTGAGATGGTTTGTGTGGGACGATAAAAATGAATGCTGACGTGGGCGTGCCGAGTACTCCTTGCTTAGGAGTGCATCATGATTGTGCGGTTTGTGTACGGAGGGCTTCGTGGGGTCATTTTTGCTAGCATGAAATCCGGAGCAGAAATTTTATCGGGGCCGAATTCCCTACCAGAGTACTACAATTCCAACACCGCTCACAGCTTTCAGAATATCCTGTGTTAGTGGTTAACTCGTTTGACTGCCTAGGACATCTGCGTCGCGACAAGTGTGAACCAAGTTCTCACATCGCATCTCACATCTCACATCTCACATTACATCTAGCTCAGGGAAATAGCTTATTTGTGATGGGTCGTTTACACGGTATGGATAGCGTAACGTGATACACACAACGCAACCGCACACATATGGCGCAGTTTCCCTGCCGTGGAAAGGGCTGGGGGCTGTTACGGCCAATGGATTCTGATGGGTCTCCTCTGAATCACCGTTTGAACAGTTGTTAGCCTTATTGACTCGTAGGCCGAATGCTCTCTTGCGCTGCTTTTGATAGGTGATATCGCTTGGTCGTGAGCATCGCAAGAAAGAGCGATAATGCACCGCGCTATGTTGTCCCATTTTGACCTGCCTCACGTCTCCCAGTACTGTGATCGTAGTGCATATTTGTTACACTGGTGAAAGCAGCGCACAGCAGTTGCCATGCCGGTGCTGTGGACACTCGCCGTGACATCTCAGAGTCGTAGACCGGAACGTGACCTTGCGCGCCTGGCCCCTCAGCCGACGTCCGGGCAGGAGTACGCCACCGGCCCGTGGGAGCAGCAGCGGCCGGCGTCGGCCGGCTACCCGGGCCCCGGCCGCCCCCAGCCGTCCCAGCCGCCCCAGCCGCCCCAGCCCCAGCCGCGGCCGGCCAGTCGGTCGGCCCCAGCCAGCAGTCCGGTGAGTCGCCACCCGCCGGACCTCATCCGCGCCACGCGGCGCCCGTGCGGCGCGATGTGCGTGCGTGTTCGCGCGGCCTTCTGGGCGAAACACTGAGGCGGGCGGACCCGGGGACGTACGGCGCAATGTGCGAACAGGGAGGGTCAGGAGTGTTACGTTGTGCCTAACATGGGGCAGAAGTTCCGAGTTGTTGTCTCGTGGAATGTAACACGTTATTTTCTGGGTGCCTAGAAAACAATCAGGCTATTTGATGGCGTCACTTGCAGATGTGGTCTGTACCTTACCAATCATAGACAGATGTGAAACACGTGTGTATTCACGTCCATCACACAGGCAGTCACGAGGTTGTAAAGCCACAGTACCTGTCAGCTCGCGTTTCATTCAGTTCGTAGTCAGGTCTCCTTCGCACCCACTCAAACGCATCGGTCGAATGGTGCTCTTTTGAATTTGCGATCTAAGCAGGGGAGAGCTCCGCCTGCCCCCCACCCCCACCTCCATCCTTGGTAACAGCCAGCAGCCTCCGTCGTTGCGCCGCACCGGTCGGCCACGTCACAGGGGGATGGGCAGCTCGCCGGAAAGTGAGGGCCATGGGGCGAATAAACCGTAACGTAGATTTAAACCAGCGTTATTGTGTGACGAAGATTCAAACTGACTGGAAATACAGATAAGCATAGAGAAAGGAAAAGCATCGCCAAGAGCATCAAAAGCATCGACAGCTTGCAAAAAAAAATATGCAGACAAAAAAAGCAGTTGTCCGGACCGGCGACCGCAGTAGCTATCATGGACGCAGCGCACAATGCTCCCAGGCCAACGCCATGCATGCTGGCACGAAGGCCCGGTACAGCACGCGGACTTGACCGACATGCTGCAGATGTGGCATTTCAGGGCGATGCTTCGTCCTACACTTGTCCATCGGGTGAGTGTAAGTAAGCATAGCATTTCAGTCGTTTGGACGTAGTTTTCGCCGCGTTCTTTGTCCAGTTTTAACCGATTGAGACTAATATAAGCGCGAGAAGACGGGACGGGCCTGACCGAACATGACGGCAAAGTTGTCACCGCGAGGTTCTGCCGTCGGCCTGGACTTTCACGATCGGCTGGCGGGGTCAGGCGGGTCACGTGACAAGCACTGCTCACTGTGGACGCTGATCCCGGTCGGAAGTGCAGCCGGCCAAAATGGCTCGCTCTCAGTCTGGGGAAAGGTCTTAAGGTCTTGAGGATAAGTATCAGCACAACATAACCAGAATACGTGTAGCGGGTGTAATAGGCATCACGCCTTGTGTCCTGCCACTGTTGACTTGTCCCTACATTATACCTCTTTGCTCCTTTTACAATTGTGTGATAAGCAGACACAACGATTCGGAGGTGTTGATGGATTCAGCAGCAATTTTTAAACATGTTTACATTTACATGTTTACATTTAAACATGTTTACATACATTTGTTGTTTGATATGCGTCCCATTTGCTTAAACTGGGCTGTTAGTGACATGTTACATGCTGCCTCCAGGTTTCTTTGGCGTATTTCCCAGTTCGTCGATACAGGATGCAAGGGGCCTAATGGTCGAGTTGTTAGCATCTATAGCTCCCTCATGGGTCCCGGGCCCAATTCCCGGCCGCGCTATGGCACCTGAGCGCTACCATGGTCACGACAGTCGTCGGCGCGCGACAAAATGATGCGCGCCTACGTACATCGAGGTACCTTTTACAACTATAAGACAGGGCATGCTTCGCCCGTCAGGCGCGTTCGTAGCTCTCCCCCGGGGTCATGAAGGTCGCTGCTGCCGGCCACTCAACATGCCTCGCTAGCGCCAGTCTTCGCTGGGGCGCGTTAGGAGGAGGAGGGGGAGGGAGAGGGGCGTGCGTCAAAATGATAAATCTCATTTTGATTTTTTCATGCATGTCTATACGTATGCGAGTATGTTTCCATTTCAAAACTGAATTAGACGTGGAATAAATAAGTGCGTAGAAAGCATGTGATATGAAAGCGCCATGTATCATATTCCGCGCGGGTGGGGCCCACTGAATTGTTTCTTTCAGCTAGAAGTGTTCGGTTGTGCTTCCCCTCATTGCGAAATTGTGTGCCCCGCCTTGTCCTTTCAATGCAGTGGTGTACTGAACTGTTCCTGTAAACTGTACTTTTGATCAATGAAGCTGCTTTTTACACCTGTTGCTTGTACTTGGTTGTTGTTTTCCTTTAGTGGAAGAAAGGTTGCAGCCTACGTATTTTCGAAGTCTCTTCAAGTTGTTGTGATTATTATTTTGCTAGCCGTTGTTGATCAGTTTGCACTGGCTGACAGGAGTTGTTTCCGTCGACCGTCATGGACCCCGAGTGCATAGCGATAGCAACCCTTGCGCCACGCCAGTGACGAGGCTTGCCGCTTGATGCGGAGCCGGCACGCATCGCACGTGCTGGCCATCCCACTCACCGGTGTCATCGAGCCGCCGCGTTAGCAGCTCCGCCCGGCCGCCGAGCGCGGCGCCCATTCATTCCGGTCCGGGTTGAGCACGCCCGGGAGCGCCCACTGCCCACCTGCTGCCGCTCAGCTCATATGGGGGCGGGTGACGGCGGCACGTGACGGCGAGATCGGCCCACTGTCGCTGGGCGGGACGCCGCCGGGCTGCCCGGAACCCGGCCGCTCTCTGCGCTCGACCTCCGGGGCTATGAATGCCGTGTGTCGGGGGGCGAGATGGCGGTGGCGGTGCCGTCGAGACGCCAATCAGATGCTGGCGGGGGGGGGGGGGGGGGGGAGGCAGGGCACGTGACGCTAAGTGATACGGTCCGTGATGTTTGCAATCTCAGCTGGGACGACCGGGACGGCGAGCGCGCGCGCGCGGCGCCAGCCGTCCGGCGCCGGTCGTCGGCGGTCGGCTCGGTCCCGCCGCCGACACCTGCCGCGTGCGCGTCAACCCTTCCCCGATCAGCTGATGGGCGCGGAGGGCGCGGCGGCCGGCTGCTGTTTACGCTGGCGACACGTGCTCTGCCCCTCCCCCTCCCCGCTCCTGACAGCGCCGGCCCGTCTGTGGCGGCCGGCCGCGCAAGGTCGTCGTCGCGGCCTCACTTCCGGTGGGGAGGGGAGGAGGATGGGCCTCGGCTCGGCGCTGTCCGGTGTCCCCGCGGGAATAGTGCGGCGGCCGTCAGCGGGAGCCGGGAGGGCTTGTGCGAAGGGTGTGCCGGCGGAGGGGGGGGACGCACGGTGACTGGGCCTGCACGTCACGGGCGGGGTGGAGCCGGGACGGGGATGTTCCCCTCTGGCTCACACTCCTCGTCACGCGATTGGATCGTTATTCTGTACAGAATGCACGGCCGAGTTTCGTGGCCGTGCAAAGTGGACGCTGGAGGTTGCGTGGACCCGTCCGTTCGTTGCACCTTAGGTTGTTGGACGAGGCGTTCAGCTGGGGGGGGGGGGGGGGGGGGGGGACGGCGCAGGGTTGGTGCGGACGAAGGTGCGTGTTTCGGCCACATACTGGTTGGCGGCTGGCGAATGGTCCTGGTTAATCATAATGCGGGCACGTGGGGTGCAGGATGACTGAGCTGCCCTGAGGGGTCTCGCCGGTGACGCAAAGCCTCCACAGACCGGACAGATGCCGCCATTTGGACGTTGGCTGTTACGACTCTGGCGTCGATCCCCGATGTGCGCTTGCTTGCCCTCGGCCGGATCCGTATGTGTGTATTCATTACTGCCGGTCTCAAATCTCTTGTCAGGTAGCAGTTGTGAATATTAAAAAATGTGTCAAGCGCGCTCAACTGAAAAAGAACCGTGACGGAACTCGCTTGCGTCATGAAAAAACAATCTGATCAAGATGGGGCGTGAGTTGACGATTTCTCTCATCCGTCGTCAGGATGGGGTGTGAGCTGACGATTTATCTCATACGTCGTCAAGATGGGGCGTGAGCGGACGATTTATTTCGTACGTCGCCAAGATGGGGCGTAAGCTGACGATTTACCCCTTACGTCGTCAAGACGGGGCGTAAGCTGACGATTTACCCCTTACGTCGTCAAGATGGGGCGTGAGCTGACGATTTTTCTCATACGTCGTCAAGATGAGGCTTGAGCTGACGATTTCTCTCATGGGTCGTCAAGATGAGGCGTGAGTTGACGATTTCTCTCATACATCGTCAAGATAAGGCGTGAGCTGACGATTTCTCTCAGGCGTCGTCAAGATGGGGCGTGAGCTGACGATTTTTCTCATACGTCGCCAAGATGGGGCGTGAGCTGACGATTTCTCTCATGCGTCTTCAAGATGGGGCGTGAGCTGACGATTTCTCTCATACGTCGCCATGCACGGCATTCCGCTGGGCTCGGCCAGAGCTCTTAATGGCTGGTGGTCGCGCATGACAACAGGACTTACCTCACGGTCGTGCTGGCGGAGGGGCAGGCTGACCCGTCTTAGACAGCACCTGTCCCGGCGTTGGACAGGTGTTGTCTAAGACGGGCCAACCTGCCAAAGCTCCGCCCTCGGAGCTTTGACCCAGTCCAACGGCGGCCACCGTCTAGGCGTCGGAGAATTCTGTGCATTACGGCCTGGGAGATAATTGTTAGTTGCTGTCCGATTTGAACCGGAGTTTTCTAAAAGTAGCAACGGGGGCTATTGCAGGCGCCTTGTAGTTCACTTCCATGATACTGGAATCACATCGATTATTCTCCAAAAACGGACTTGAGTAAGGATTTAGACCTGACGCTGAGTGGGGCCCCCATCTCCTGCTCACTGGGCCTAGGCCCATCGAACCGCCCCCGTTTACCGGCCCATCGAACCGGCCCGAGTCACTGGGCTCAGGTCCATCGAGCCGCCCCTGCTCACTGGGTCCAGGCCGATTGAACCGCCCTCGTTCACTGGGCCCAGGCTCATCGAACTGCCCCGGTTCACCGGGTCCAGGCCTGTCCAACCGGCCCCGTTCATCGGGCCCATCGAACCGAACCCGCTGAGTGGCCCACGTCCTTACTTGTTAGGTGGGCCCGTTTTTGCGGCCTTTCATAGTCCTACCAAAATTGCCCTGCAGTTTGCCTTCCTAATGTTTAAACACACAGACACTGTGCTTACATGGTCTTCATTGCTAGAGCTTCCATGTGGCCAGATCCGTCGCCATTATTGCTGTGACGTGACCGTTGTGGCCTGGACTCCGTGCTGTCTTGTCGCTGCACTCGAGTGATAGGACTCACGAGGAATGGGGACCGCTACCATGCTTCCACGTACACCGAAACCAGCGGCCTACCCAGCGGGACGGCCTCTGACAACGGCCGTCACGCAGGAGCCACTGGCTGCGACTAAACGTCAGCTGACTGTGGCGCTCGACAACGGCCAGGACAAACCGCCATCCCACCTTCCCCGCCCGGGCTCACTCTCGTGGAGCGAAAACGATATCAGGGGTGTGGCATCCCGTCTACCTGAATGCCCAGAGCGGCGCCAGTGCTAACCTCCCCGTGGGGAAACGGCTCTGCATCGCCCGTGCTGTTCGGGCGTGGCGGAACAAACTGTGCCGGCGACACAGGGCTGCTCCTTAAAGGGGCAGGTAGCATTAGCACCGCCCTGGGCATTCATGGTCCTTTCGGTCATGGTCATGGTCCATTCGGATGTAGAATTGCCTCGGTGTGCTGGCCGAGGGGCCGTTGATGGGCGTAGAGAAGATGCGGTGTTACTTCATTTTTTTATGCAAGGACGCGACAAGCCGTCAACCATGCCTTGGTTTTTAGTCTGGGGTGCAGCTGCCTATCCGCCGCCTTATATGCTGGAACTGTGGTGGCCTAGCCGAGTTATAGTCAAGTGCCCTATGACTTGGCTTCGTTTGGATGCACCAACTATATAATACATATATAACGCATATATATATATATATATATATATATATATATATATATATATATATATATATATATATATACGTGTGTGTGCACTTTCAGCTAATGTTGGCTGACACGCAGTGGAAACATTTGGATTATGCTAAAATACGGGTTGTAACTTGCGGTTTTAGGTGTTCTGTTCCGTTCTATTTTTGCGACGAGATACGTTGTCGGTGGCATACAGCGCCTGGCTGTCCATGAATCCGGTGCCGGTAGAGGCCGCAGTTGGAGAGCACGCCGCCAGGTGGTCGGCCATGGATCAGTAGCGTCGCTATAGCGACGATCGATGCAGCGGCGGCTCGAGCACGGCCAGTGGGGGTGGCGCAGCGGCCGCCTCCCGCGCGCCGCCCCCGTCGCCGGCCGCCGCCGGCCGCCGCGCCGCGCCGGGCCGGGCGGGCCGCGTGGCCGGCTGGCGCCTGGTGCTGCCACCTGGGACGGCGGCCGACCGTTTTTCGTCCGCTGCCGCCGCCGCCGGAGCGAATCGATAGCGTGCCGGGCGGTGGGGGGAGTGCGCGGCGCGGCGCGGCGCGGCGTGGCGCGCATCTGGCGGCGACCGGCCGGGCCGGGCCGGCCGGGCCGCCACTTTTACAGCCGGCGCTGCGCCCGGAGACGGCGGCGGCGCCCGGCGCCCGGCGAACCGGCCCAGCCGGCGCCGCGACAGCGGCCGGGCGGCCGGCCGCGCCGCGCCAGCTCCGCGGCCGGCGCGCAGGCCGGCGGCCGGCGGTGGTCGACGCTGGGGCGGCCTCCCGAATGCTGGAGGGCGGGTTCTAGCGTAATTCTGGTGCGTTCGGATGAAAAGATTTGAGGGGAATCACGTGAGCTCTGACTTGTGCCAAGTTTTGAGGGTCAGCGTTTTGAGCAACGCCAGTTCTGAATTTTGACCGGCGCATGTATCTGAAACAGCATATGCGCGTATTTTGGGCCACTGATGTAAATCCACTATCCCCGAATTTTTTTACTGTTCTGACAGCCGGTGGCATTCAACTGAGCGGCGGTCATTTGATTCCGTAATACGTCTGCCAGTGCATGTCGGTTTGTGCTAATGCTGCTTCTGCCGGAGTCGACTGAGCCGTATAGCAGCACAATGTCGCAACCAATGGCCGGCTACAGTCGTATTTCTTACAGGCATAACATTGTTGCGGACTTGTACGGTGCGATGCGATGCGACTGAGTTGTCACTGGCTTGGGCATATACCTGCTTCAGCCATCTGATCGGTTCCCGATTCTCTCCACTGCATGCGCGCTCGCAGCCCAGTCCTGTGGCATATGATGGTGCGGCTGATTATCTGGACTCGTCCTCTTAAGTAAGCACGCTTGTCCTGGGCGCATGCCGGTGCCAGCAGTGGGGAAAACGGGAAATGCTGGGTACCTGGCCGCCCCCTAGCTCTGCACGTCGGGCTGATATGCCAGTCGTGTTTTGTTTTTAATCGTAAGCGGAGCTTCTTTGCCTCGTGAGGGCGCCTGACATATTTTACTGGGGCTCGGAAAATGTCACATGATCCGAGGATCCACAGACTATCAGTGTTGCGCACCTTTCAGGTACCTGCAGTGATGCACGTGATTCATCACGTGACAAGCACCTCACTCCAATACTCACCTTCCAAATGATCGGACTTTTTCGCGTGGCATGGAATGTCTGGCTTTTTCAACCGGGTTTGCGATATATCAGGACTGGACATTACGGTCGTGATGTACCTTTGTTCGCCGTCTGCGACCCACCGCGCCCAGTTTTTACGCACAACAATTACGATCGACCATGGCCCTTCCCATCTGGATAAATTGGACCATCCCCGCCGCGCTCCTCCCCCGGCCGGGCGGCTGGCCGGCGGACGCCGTGTCAGCGGCCGTACGGCGGCGCGGCCGCCGCTGCCGGAGACTGTACCGGTGCCGGCTGCCCGGCCGCCGCCGCCGCCGCCGCCGCCGGCCGGCCGACTCTGTGCTCCGCTCGCCGGCTGCTCGATACGGCCGTCGTCGGCCCGGCCGCGGCTGCTCGCTGTGTGCTCCTGTGTGCTCCGAGGGAACCCCTGCGTGGAGAGGGTGGCCTGACCGAATTTGATCATTGTTGGACAAGTGGGGAGACCACGCGGAAGACTTCACGGCTCTGCCGTGCATGGTGGTACGTTGTGCGGGTTGAATGTCTGCTCGGTTGGTAATGGCGATGAAATTGTTTTGGCAGAGATTTTGTTCTGATATTTTGCGAGGATGGTCATGCACATAGGCTCTTATGTTTTATGGCAGGGTTGTAAGTTGCATTGCCTAAATTCATGGTATCGGTTTCGGCGCTTTCATATTCTCTTTGTTCAGGGGGCAGCTGCGCGGCGTCTTTTTCTGTGTGCTGTGTGCATGTCCCGTGATATATATTTTTCTCTCAGGCGTGATTTTGTATTGCAATTAAAGTCCCGGCGGGTCACGTGTCCAGTGTTCCGAGAATAATATGCTCATGTCCGAGCTGTCGAAACACTCAGGAAGCTCGCACAAGCACCCTTGTTTCATGCGATGTGATGGAGCCCCGCCCACGACAACAATGGCACGTGACTTGACATTTCACGAATTCCTTCAGATCAGCTGATCGTTGAATGGGTCCATCAAGAAGAGCCTGGGTTTTTGCATGGCCATCGCGGTGGGGATGGCAGACGGGGGTTCGCGGCTCCTTCAGCCGACGACCGGCTTGGTGGGTTGTTAATTTTGCGATGTGCCGGCTTTTAAGATAGCGATTCCGATTTACAGGAAAGTATGCGTTGATGACGCGATCGCACTTGCTGTATTATGTCACCTATCCAAGAGCAAAAAGCTGCGGTCATCTTATTCCCGAGCAAAAAAATAGCCGAGTGCAGGAAATATTTTTTTTAAGCCACCTTCAAATGAGGCGTCTGTGTCAGTCCCCGTGTGACAAGAGGAGCAAATGCCGTGGTAGTAAACAAGCCTTGGGCGATAGCACGTGGTTGCTGGCCGCCGCCCGTGAGTCAGACCCCACACGCGCCGGCCGGATTACTCCCCACGTCATGCGCGTGCGGCGGGCGGCCGGGCACGCCGCACGGCCAGGGTCGATCTGCTCGCCGCGGGACGCTTTCGCGTGTCGTCTTGGCTTTGTCAAATGTCATGCTTCCTGGGGATGGTGGGGGCGGAAGAATTGGGAAGACGGTTGAGGTAGTTCCGTGATTGTGACGCGTCCCCCCCCCTCGTACACGCCTCAGGGCCAGGATCATCTCAGCACCGCCGCCAGCACCGCCGCCGTCCCGACGTGCGCTGCCGCCGCGGTGGGGACCGCCACTGGTGGTCCGGTCCGGTCCGGGTTGGCGCCGGCCAGGACGGGCTTCGGGCCGCGTCGTGCCACGCCCAGTCGCGGGTCTCTGTCCGCGGACAGCACTCAGCCGCCCAGCTGCGGCGCTCGCACTCGACATGAGCGGGCGCTCTCAGCGCGGGCGCGCGTGTGTGTGAGTGAGTGTGCTACTGTCCTCGCCGGCGGCTGGTTCGCAGCGCGCTGGCGTTGCCTGCCGGTGGGCGGTGCTGCCCACGGCGGCCGGAGCCGAGCCGGCAGCGGCTGACCGGTCGTCCCGTCTGTCTCTGCCGGCAGGAGCTGGGCGCCAGCGAGCCGGCGGCGCCGGCGACGGAGCGCGAGCCGGGCCCGCTGGCCGGCCGGCCGCCGCCGCCACCGCCGGTCCGACTCAGCGCCATGGCGCCCGCCGTAGGTGAGTTTCCGCCGTCGTGTCGGCGCCCGGGGCAGGCGGTGCTTGGTTGGCCGCCGGTCAGGGGACAGGGCCACGGTCACCTGCGGAGATAGGGCCGCGCCGCCACCTGTCGGCCACGCGCCGGCTGCGGCGACGGCGTGCTTTCGAGTGCAGTTTCAGTGCAGCCTGAGTGTGAGACAGAGGAGTACAGGCTGATTGTGAGACAGGAGTGCAGTCTGAGTGTGATACAGAGGAGCGCAGTTTGAGTTTGAAACAGAGGGGTGCAGTCTGATTGTGAGACAGAGCAGCGCAGTCTGAGTGTGAGACAAAGGAACGCAGTCTGAGTGTGAGACAGAGGAGTGCAGCCCGAGTGTGGGCCAGAGGCGAGTGCAATAGTTCGCACTTGTCACCTGCGTGAAATGGTTGGGTTACGCGGCAAGGCCAGCTTATTAGAACGAAGCAGCTAGCTATGCAAACCACACAGCAGCTTGTGTAGGCGCACATGCAGTATCCCAGCAACGCGTGCGAGGTGAGGACAGGGGCGTAAGGAGGCCATGTCCTGTCTCCTGCACGTTATCCGCGCGTCATAGCGAGGCTATTTTTATTCCCTATCGCGTTATCAATGTGCATGCACATCCACTGATGCCACCGTCACCGGAGGCACGTGCGCCTCGGCCCGGCAGCTCTGCCGGGCTGTGTTGTCAGCCAGATCTTGCCATCCGGGGTGGGCGCCGCGCCGCCTCGGTCCCAGCTGACCGGGTCGTCGGTGTGCCCATTACGCGGACCGTGGCGCCTCTGAATGGGCTCGATAATAGCCTGCTCCTCCCCCCCCCCTCCCCGCTCACGGTCACCCGGCGGCCGGCCGGCTACGTTTCCAGCTGGCTGCGGGGGAGGGGCAGGACAGCGTGTGAGGGGGGGGGGGGGTCGACGACGGCGAAGGCGGCACGTGTGATCTGTGGCCCTGACCGTGACGCGTGCCGGCTGTCTGGGCGCGTGCCAGACCGTTATCCGGCGGGGGCGAGGGCGGGCCGCCCGCCGCCCGCCGCCCGGCCACTCTTCGCCCTCTCCTGATGGATGACCGGGCGGCCAGCTGACGGCGCCGCCGCGCCGAAGCGTCCGCCGACTGACCGGAGATGGGAGGGGCGCGCCGAGGGAGGGCTTCCGGCAGTGGCTTGAGCGCGCTGGCCGGAAGCCGACGCTGTCGCGGCGATCCGCCCCGGCCGATGCGGCAGCGGCGCTTACGGCGCCGTCACGCAACACGTGGGCCGGGCTGAGCTCTCAGCGCGGGTGATGGGTTTAGCCGGCGTTCAGCGCGTTCAGCTGGGGTCAGCGAGTCAGTTCGGCGTATTGGCATGTGTTGGCACGAATCGGCGCTGACAACTGATCTCCTGTGTGGCGGCCGTAGTGGCTCGGTAGTACGGCGGAAAGTCGAGTGGTCGCCCCGGCCGGGAATCCCCGCTGTCCGGCAGGTGGACAGGAGACGGGCGCACGGGATGCCCGTCCCGGCAAGCTGGTGCGTCGGGATGGTATCACGTACTACGTACGTGGGTACTCTGTGTTGAGGCTCGTATCGTTGTGCTCTGGTGTATATCCGGGAGCCCGGTGTGCCCGTGGTGGAGTCGGTCAACCCCATTGTACCAAGTTTGGCCGCTGTGGCGGGCCTGTCCCTGACGCGAGGCGTGAGGCTCCGATCCCCGTGTCTGCCCGCGCCGCGGGCGCTCGGTCGGGCCCGGCCGCCACGTGTGCCTGCGCCGCCAGGGGTCTGGACCTGACCGTGGTGTTCGCAGGTCAACCGAGCCTGGGGTTGCCGCCGCGACCTCCGGCGCCGCAAGAGGCGGGCGGCCAGCGCCTGGCGCCACCGCCGCTGCCCTACCCGCCGCCCGGCGCTGCCAGCCTGGCCCACAAGCCCGGCTATCTTCCGCACCCCGGCTACCGGCCGGCGCCCGAGCAGCCTGGCTACCGGCCCAGCCCTGACCAGCCCGGCTACCGGTCGGCGCCCGAGCAGCCCGGCTTCCGACCGGGCCCCGACCAGACCGGCTACCGACCGGGCCCTGACCAGCCCGGCTACCGGCCCAGCCCCGACCAGCCGGGTTACCGGCCCAGCCCTGACCAGCCTGGCTACCGGCCCAGCCCCGACCAGCCCGGCTACCGGCCTGGTTCCGACCAGCCTGGCTACCGACCGGGCCCCGACCAGCCCGGTTACCGGCCCAGCCCTGACCAGCCTGGCTACCGGCCCAGCCCCGACCAGCCCGGCTACCGACCGGGCCCTGACCAGCCTGGCTACAGGCCCAGCCCTGACCAGCCCGGCTACCGGCCTGGTTCCGACCAGCCTGGCTTCCGACCGGGCCCTGAAGCCGGGTACCGGCCAGGTCCCGAGGCGGGCTACCGGGGCGCCCCGGAGCCGCCGCCGCCAAGCGGCGCCCCGCTGTCGTACGGCGGCCACGCCGGCACGTACGGCTCGCCGTACGGCCGGGCAGCGCCGGCGCCGGTGCCGCCGCCGCCCGGCCAGCACTACCCCTACCCCGGACACCAGGTGAGCCGACCGGGCTGGCCGGCAGCGGAGGTTCAGGGTCGGCAGACGGAGGGGATGCGGCCGAGGTCACGTTAGTCGTTTTGTCTGCGGGGTCTTCATCGGTCGTTCGGGATGTGTGTTGTGTGCTGTTGGCTCCGTTTTTGCCGCACCGGATGTCAACGATTCGGTTTTTGTCCCCTCAAAAAGAGGGCTGGCTTATGTTTGCGCATGGAGGTACCGATGTCGCCTCCCATGTTCGCAAAACATGGGACTGTTCGGCGGCGCGCTGTCAGCCTGTTGTCTGGGCCATGTCCGCCGCCTTATGTGTGTGTGTCAAGCGCCATCTGGCCGGCCCGCCTCCAGTCTGCACTCACATTCCTCGCCTTCTGCATCCTCCGTCTGTCTCTGCGGTCCGTTTCCATTCTGCTGTGTCTCCAGCGCCGCCTGCCTCCGCCGTGCCCGCTCTGTCTCGTGTCCCGCCGGCGCGCCGCCGCCTGACCCATGCTTCCCTCGGCAGCCGTGGCCGGGCGGGCCGGCGCCGCCGCCGACCGGCAAGCCAGCGCCGCCGGGCGCCGCGCCGCCGCGCTCGCCGCTCTCGCCGCTTTACCTGCGGCACCAGATGCAGCAGAAGCTGCAGTACGGGGCCGGCGCGCCGCCGCCGGCCATGCCGCCGCCGCCGCGGCCCGCCTCGCAGGGCAGCGACGCCTCGCAGCCGGGAGGCGGCGGCGAGCCGACGCTGGCCGCCGCGCCGGCGCTCATCGGTCCCGACGGCACCGCGCTCGACGACGGCTCGCAGCACAGCACGCTCTCCAACGCCAGCGCCAGTGAGTGGCCAGCGGTAGCGCGGCGAGGGCCGCCGCTGAACTGGCAGTCGGATGCCGTTCGCCGTGTTTATGCCCTCGAGGTGTCTTTCGAATTTGCCGCGTGATGACGGCTGCTCGGCTCTGTCTGGCAGCTTGTGCGCAAGCTGCCAGACAGAGGTGTGTGGCGCCACGCGCCCTGCTCAGTGCCGGCTCTGATGGTGCACCGCCCTGCGTTCACCCCCGCAGCCCCGGGTGTATCCGGGAGCTCGTGCGTCCGCAGACCCAATCGCCGTGCTGACCGTCCGGTGGGGACGTCACATGCGCTTGTGAATACTGCCGGCCGCCCTCTCTCTCTCTCTCTCCCTCTCTCTTAGCCTCAGCACAGCCTCCGGTGTATTCCTCAGTTAGGCCCAGTGAATGTAACGCGATGTTACTTGTTGCGCTAGCTGCCAGTGCACGTCGGATTTCGGCTGTAAACCGGGACAGGTACTGGCGTTAATATTGCTGTTTAATGATAGCACCCCCCGCAAAACCCTCTTACTGGCTATCTGATTTGATGACAGCATCGTTGCATACCTGAGCGTTTTGCACGAGCTGACATGGATTAGTGACTGTCTTGTTGGCCGTATCCGAAGGAGGCTTAACTCACGATGTCGCCCGAACAAATCCACCGGCCGCGTTCGTGTAGACTGCTCAGTCCCGAAAATAATACGGATCATCCAGTTCCAAGAAAGGCACCGGTGCGCGCCGGGCGTGTGGTGCTATGCATTCGACATCGGATAAAAATGCTGGTGACGACGTTGGTGAAATTTATGTTGCTGGTTGTGTTGACATGTTGATGTAAGTGTTGTCTGGTTGGTGGTGTTTTTGAGCATCGTGTTTGAGCTGTGCTGACCATGGCGCATAGCGTGCCTGCTGCAAAAGCCGCACGTGAGCCGCGGTCCACCCTGGCCCAGTTCTGAGACATTGTTCCACTTGTCGAGCCACCTAATACGCCTGCCGTTGGCCACCAGTTCTGGTCTCGATCACGTCAAACCCGCTCGCTGTGTGGTGGAGCTGCAGGTCCGCGGCTGATCCGACCCGCGTAGCGTGTACTCGCCGGCTGGGGTGCCGTGATAGCAGTCTGCCTTGTCCCATGTTGCGACTTGGCTTCGACCGGTCACGTGGCTGGGATCGGCCACCATCCTGTTGTGACTGAGCGCCGTTATGACCGAGCCACGCTCTTCGCGAGCTGTTCTCTGTGTTTCCTCATCTCCATCCACGATTAGATCTCCTATCGTGTAAAGTGTCTCGATCTGGTTTCTTCCTGCTTCCGTCGCTGTGCACAATTCACAGTGTGATTGTATCCTGCCTTGTCTCCGGTGCTGTCGGCATGTTTTGGACGTGGCCGTTCTCTCTTCCGTCAAACTCCGTTGTGGGCATGTCCCCATCTGACGTGACCCCGTCTCTGACGTAACCTCGCCCGGAGCAAAATGACCCCAGCAGTGTGCAGGCCCTTAAGCAGCGATAACTAGCCAACTGTCGTGAGCCGTGCTGACGTAACCTGTTATCTAACCTGGTCCGCTCTGATCCAGCGCCCCCGCTCTGACCTAGCCCGTGCTCCGACACAAGGTCCCCGCTCTGACTCAGCACCCCTGTTGTGTCCCTGCCCCCTGCTGTGACCCAGCTCCCCTGCCCTAACCCAACGCCCCTGCCGTGACCCAGCACCCGTGCTGTGACCAAGGCTCCGCTGTCGTGGGAGCGCCGTGCAGACGTGACACTCCCTGTGACGGCGTGCCTGTGTGCCCGGGCAGACTCTGAGGAGGCGTGCCGCTCGCCGAAGCCGCCGCGCCGCGACGGCCCGGGCAGCCAGCCGCCAACGCCGCTGTCGGGCCTGGCCTCGCCCGGCGGCCCGGCGCCCGGACTCGACGAGCCGGAGCCAAGCGGCGGCCTCGGCGGCCCCGGCGTCGCCTGGACGCGCTCGCCGGGCACGGTGAGGCGGCGCGGCTGCGCCAGCGGACAGCCACAGCGAGCCGAGGCCGCTCTGTAGTGCCGATCTCTGGTGCCGGTCTGATGGGGCCCACTTTGGTGGCGTTGCTTTTTCGTATTATTATTTTCTGGTCGGACGCAATATGACCAGAGCAGATGGCGCGCCCTAAAGCCTAAATCATCATCGTTTTCTTTTTGTTTTGTTTTTTATATTTTTTAGTGCGGCCGTCCGCGTGGCCCAGATGTGGTCGTGCAGATGTGACGGAACCGGCGGCGGGCGAAGGAGGGTTGGCGGGCCCGGCGCGCCGGCCTGGCCCGTCCCTCCCCTTCGGCTCTTCGCACGTGCCCGTCTGTTGTCAGGATAACAGTAGCATGCTCGTGTATGGCGGCGGAGCCAGGAATGCGGTGCGATCCTTTGCTGTGAGACTGCGCCGCCACCCACTAACGCTGCCGAGCTCGCCCGGTGCGCCGCGGTGTAGTGCCCCCACTAACGCCCCCTCTCCCCTCCCACCGTGAGCAGCAGACGTACAGCGAGCCGCCGGCCCGGGAGGCGTACCCGCCGTCAAAGGTCCACACCGGCGCTGTGTTACGGCGCCGCTGTGCTGTCGTGACCGGCTCCTCAGCGCGCCGTCCGGCGGCTGTGATTTTTCGCTTCCACAACCGCACTGTGACGCTTGCTAATCACGCTGTTGCTCGGCTGGGCTTCGGTGCTCCGTGGCGCTGATTGGCCGCTGATGTTGGGGCTGCAGCTGATCGGCGCTACGCTTGGCTTTCTGTTGTAGCACTTTGTGTGTGCCGTCTGTGGACCGTCGCAGCATCAGCTATACGTTACTGACACGGGCGTATTCATTTGCAATGCATTGGCCGCCTGGTAATGTTCCGTGTTGGGGCGCTCAGGCCGTCTAGTTGATATGTGGGTAAGCTTTGGGTCGCAGAAGCCGAGTCCAACTCGTTTCGGCGGATATTCCCCTCCGGGCGCAAATAATTAGCAGTTGACGCACCCTTAAAGCTCAACAACTAACTAACTAACTAGGATATTCAGGGTCCAACTGGGCTTCAAGGTGCTGCCCAACGCTACAGCAGCCTACCAAAACGCAACCAGTAGGCGTGCAGTATGTAAATATGAATGCATGCTGTCAGAATGCCGGCTCTCCGGTGGCCTCCGCACGCAAGTCGTTGGCGCTAATCCGTTGCCCTTTGACCCCGAACCCGGACATGTGACCTGCCGGACCCAGTCGTGAAGCCTTAGGCGCTTATATGCTGGTTTGCCCGCCCCGGGTTCGGTGCTTATTGACCGATTTTGAGTGAGTGGGGGGGGGGGGGGGAGGCAGGAGGGCGCGAACTCCAAGCCGGGGCTGTAATATCATGAACAAATATCACACCCCTATCACCCAAGTGGCCGAATATTGAAACACTGCGCTACAGTTAATATAAGCTTCATCTTGGTTATGAAACAAATTTAATATTGCAACTGCGGGGCCCTGATATGTCCCTTTGAGTCATCTGGGGTGTAGAATGTCGCTACGCATATTGGAAACAAGCCATTGTCAATGGTAGCTGGTGGGTTCTTCAAGCTTTGAAGCCGTATTCTCTGTTTCAAATTGCTCACGCCATGATAATTTCTTCGAATATGGTTTTTGGATGATGCGTGAATTGAGAAGATGATCCCCTGTGCAGTCCCAAAAATCAAAGTAAATTATCGAACACCACCTCGGTGCATACTGGTGGGGCTCCGTTCGGTGATGGCGGTGCTCTCTCCACGATTGGTGGCCTCATGTGCTTTTGTTTTTGTGCTTTGAAGAGCGCAGGTGCCACATCGATTTTGCATACTTGTAACTGGAGGCTGAACATTGGGGTGCGACGCTTGGGAACAGTGTACTGCAAGGCTTTTACGGGCGTATCGGTGGGTGGTCCCATTTAGCGGCATTGCTGCGGATGATAGTAAAGCCACTCGGGGGATGCTGCGGCGTCACCGCATTTTGGGACGGCTGACGGCGTGCCGTAGCTGGAAGTGGCACCTCGCGGCCTGGCAGTCAGGTTTCGCCGCCGCCAGGCTCCGGTACGGACGGCAACACCAAGCGCGGTCACCGCCCGTCGACCCGACTCCTCTGACGCGTAACGTGCATGCGCATCGCTTTACCTGTGTAGCTGTATCATCGTCCCGGCCTGTATGAGGATGGTGCTGTCGTTAGGGTTGGGCTGGAAGCGTAGTTACAGCGTTGATGATGGGGGAGGGTGGGGGTGTCCCGAGTGCACTCCCAGTATGTCATGAGCCGCCCGGTGCGACCTCACCGGATCCTGTCTTGCCAGCGGGCAGAATCAGCTTCCTCGAGACCTCTCGCTACCCAGATATTGGTACTTGCCTGCGATCATTCGCGACATCCGCTTTTCGGCTGCGGCACGGTATGTCGATCAGTTGTAAGAACAGTTTCGCCTCCCGGGCACGGCATGCCTTTCTTTAGACGACAATCATTCTGACCATCAAAACCGACCAATTTGAGGAAGCGCCATTAAAAATGGTGACTGTCGTAAGAAATAACAGCAGAGCTATGTTCTCCTAGCAATCACCCTGAGCGAGTGCATGGGTAAACGTCTGTAGGCCAGTCACGTGGCAGTCCCCCCCCCCCCCTCCGCTCCCCCCCCCCCCCCCGATCTCGACGGTGGCGCGGCGGCGGTCGTCGCGTTTGGCGAGACCGGACACCGTTGAGGGCCGCTCGCGCGCGTGCGGACGCTGTGCGGCCGGGCCGGGCCGGGCCGGCCGGCGCGTGTCGCGAACCGACGTCCCCCGCCGCTGTCGACAGAAGGCGGAGAGTCTCAGCCGGCTGTTCGAGATGGACGACGCGCCGGGCCGCCGGGAGTGGGTGGGCCGGCTGCTGGCCTTCATGGAGGAGCGCGGCTCGCCCATCCTGCAGTGCCCGACCGTCTCCAAGCAGCCGCTGGACCTCTTCAAGCTGTATCACTTCACCAAGGAGCGCGGCGGCTTCGTCGAGGTCAGTGGAGCGAGCAGCGGGCCCTGGTGGAAAGACCGTCTGCCGCACGTCGGGCCACCCCTGGACGCCTCCCTCTGATCGGACTCCGTGCATCCGCCACCGGCGTCATGTGTGTGCGGTGTGCCGCGGCCCCTTGCAGTGGTTGTCGTGCAGTGGCTCATTGCTGCAGTCGTCTTGCTGTCGTGATTGTGTGGCCTGAGACTAGTACGTTCAGCCGCTCCATTTTGGTGCTTCTCTCCTTCGTCACCATCAACAGGTGATGTTCGCTGTTGCCGCCATGCCGCAGTCGGTCGGTGTTTTTCATTGGGGAGGTGAGCAGGTGCCGCGATAGTCAGGTGGCGTCGAGCCCGTCAGACCGACGATCGAGCCGTCTCCCACCTGTGCTACCTCTCTCGCCGCGCCCGCGTCATAAAGCGCTTTACGGGAGGAGGCGGGGCAGGTGCCGATCGTTAGTACAAACTCGCCAAGTGACGCGGCAGGGATATACCCATACGGAAGGTAGGGTGCGGCTGGCGGCTGAGTGCCGCCCGCGTTTGTCTGGCAAACGGGACGGCGCGTGGGTATTGCGGGAGTCGGCGGACTGACTGCGGTGGAGAGAGCATGCCGTCAGAGAGGCTACGACTGGCTGCCATCTCGGTCGGATGGTGAGACTATCTTACCACCAGACAGGCTCCGACTGGCTGCCTGTCGGTCGGATGGTGAGACCATCATACCACCAGAAAGGCTCCGACTGGCTGCCTGTCGGTCGGAGGGTGAGACCGTCATACCGCCAGACAGGCTCCGACTGGCTGCCTGTCGGTCGGATGGTGAGACCATCATACCGCCAGACAGGCTCCGACTGGCTGCCTGTTGGTCGGATAGTGAGACCGTGCTGTCCAGCTGCCTTCTGCTGACATTGGCTGGTGGCGGCTGAGCTGTTGTGGCATGGGCCAGCTCACTGTCATCTGAATCGGTGATCACCCGGCCGGTCACTGGTTCTCCTCTGGTCCCGACCCTGTCCCCGAGACGGCCGCCTCCCGCGCCGTGCCTGGCCGCGGCTCGCGCGCCCCGGCGCCGCCCGATCGGCCGCGCGTGACGCGCCTCCGGCCGCCGCAGGTGACCACCAGCAAGACCTGGAAGGATGTGGCGACCGTGATGGGCATCGGCGGCTCGTCCAGCGGCGCCTACACGCTGCGGAAGCACTACATGAAGAACCTGCTGGCGTTCGAGTGCCACTTCGACCGCGGCGGCCAGGATCCGGCCCCGATCGTGGCCAAGTTCGAGACCAAGAGCAGCAAGAAGAAGCGCTCCTCCTCGCCCGGTGCGTGCGCGCGTGGCATGTGGTGTTACGTGCTCGGCGTGTGTCGTCCTGTCGCTTGTTTTGTCCTGGTGTTATGTTTCTCCCTGTGGCGTGCTGCCCGTTTTATTGTGTTGCAGGTATTGTTGCCCGCTGTTCAGTGTTGTAAGGACTACGTGACTGATTGACGGATGTGGCGGGGTGGGGCTGGTGTTTGCAGCTCGTCTGGGTGCCAGAGGTTGGACAGTGGGCGCCATGGTGGTGATTGGGAGCTACTGGCCATCCAATGAGACCGTAATATGGCGGCTATCGGTCCGAGCCGTCTTCATCGACACGATTTATCTCTGTTGTTGGAGCCGGGCCTCCTCTTCCGGAAAGAGGCGCGTTGTATGATTTCGCTATGCTTGCTTACCGCCAGTAGCGGCACGGGGAAAGGCGGTTTCAAACACCAGTCACCTCTTCATCAAAGAGTGTGGTGTTGATGGCTGCTGAGGGCTCGGGCCGTCAGGGGTATGACTGCATTGCCGGCCGGCCCCCAGCCGGCGTGGCGAGCCGTCGGTGACCGTTGTCCCGGCGTCGGCAGGTCCGCCGGAGGGCTTCTCCAACTCAGGCTCGCTGGACGGCTTCCCCGGCGGCTACCCGCCCGGCTACCCGCGGCCCGAGTACAACGGCACCGGACCGGCCATGTCGCCGCAGGGTGAGCGCAGAGAGAGACCGGCAGGGGTGGCGCCGCGTGCTCGCGACGCGACAGCTGCCGCCGCGCCACCGCCAGGCGTGCCGGACTGCCGCCGGCGGCGGCCCTCAGCCGCATGAGACTGGGGCGACGCCGGCCGGAGTGGAGGGTGTCCCGCCGCTGAGCTGTTTGGCGGTGTTGAGAGGTGGGAGGGTGACGGGACTCCGGTCCGGCGCTGGGGGTGGGAGGGGAGCGGCTCGCGGTGATCGGGTGGTGCTGAGCGGTGTCCCGCCGCTGGGCTGTTTGGCGGTGTTGGGAGGTGGGAGGGTGACGGGACTCCGGTCCGGCGCTGGAGGTGGGAGGGGCAGCGGCTCGCGGTGATGGGGTGGTGCTGAGCGGTGTCCCGCCGCCGCGGTCTGCAGAGCCCGCCCCGGCCGGCTGCTCCGGCTTTTCAGTCCTTGCCTTTATCGGAACGGAACGTTGATGACGTCGTCCCTGCGGCGTGTTCATGAAAGTGCCGCACTCGTGAAGTGCTGATCGGTCCGACGGGCTGTTGGGCTGTGCCCACAGAATAGTGATCACCACAGTGGATAACGTACGACCATGCGTGTGAAGCGCCCTCAAGCGCCCAAATCATGGCCCCGCCAGCGATGACTGCCGGCCACGTGACCCCGCGTGTGCCCTGCTGCAGGCTACCCGGGCCACGGCTACCCGGGCCAGGCGGCGTCCCAGCCGGGCTACGGACACTACCCGGGCGGCCAGGCGCGGCCCGGCCCGCCCGGACAGGAGTACCCGCCCCAGCAGCAGCAGCAGTATATGCAGCCATACCCCAACCGGTAGGCCGCTCGGAGGGGTGCCGTGACGCTGCCACGTGAGGTTCGATGTCCCGCCGGCGTGGAGGCGAGGGTGGCGGTTCAGTTGGTAGGGGCGCGGGGGTTGTAGCGACTGAGAGTGACTGAGGGTGCGGCTTCCTGGGAGTTTCGTCGCGATGAATGTATGTACACACCGTGGTCCCTTTTCGGTGTGGTTCGATCGCGTTGCGACAGTGCGATCCCGGTTTGCGGCCGCGTCCCGCGTCGCGTCGCCCTCCGTGCGGGCCTCCAGCTGCCGGCCGTTCAGCTGAGCGTGCCCTGTGCCCGGCAGGTACGGCGGCGCTGTGTCGGCACCGGCCGGGCAGCCGCCGGGCGCCGAGTACCGCTACCCGGGCCCGCCGCCGGGCCCGACCACGTACGGCGCGGCGGCGCGGCCGCTGTACGGCGCCGGGCCGCCGGCGCCGCAGCGCACGCCGCCGCCGACCGGCGCTGCCGCCGCTGCCGCCGCCGCCGCCAGCCCGGCAGGCACGCCGCCGCCGCCGCCCGTCTACAGCAGCGCCGGCGAGCCGTACCCGCCGGCTTCGGCCACCGACGCGTCCTATACGGCCGTGAGTGGAGGGGCGACGGGGCAGGTCGGCCACCTGGAGTGCTGTGTTCGTGGTGTTCGCATCCTTGACGCGTGTGCATATAAGCTTCGTACGCTTTTTGTTGCCCTGCCTGCGCTGAAGCGTGTACATAGCACGTGACCGCTTTGCGTTTGCTTGGTTTGGCTCGTCTCGGGTCGCTGGCCGTTGTCTGTGGCATTGGTCGGTCACCGCGGCTGAGTCCTCGGGCGCCCGAGTCCGGCGAGCGCCGCGCCGGGCGCCGTGGATGCTCCGTAGTCAGCGGTTGTCGTGTGCATTCCTGTAGATGCCGCCCGGCGCCGGCTTCAGCTCGCAGCTGGCGCGGCAGCTGTCGGCGCCGTCCGGCGCGCCTCGCGCCTCCACCACAGTACGTACGGCCTGTGCCGGCCGCTTCCGCAGGGCGTCCAGACTCGCGCCCGCCTTCCCGCTCTCTCTCTCTCCTCTCTCTCTCTCTCTGTCGATGCCTCGCCTCGCTTGTCGCCTCCGGCGCGTTTGATTTCCGTTGATATGTGTTGCTTGGTGTTGTGTGCCTGGACGCCGCCCGTGTCGCTTCGGCCGCGCGCCGCGCCGGCTCACGCCGCTGCCGGCCGGCCGTGTGTTCTAGATGAGCCCGTCGAAGGCGGCGGCGCCCACCCTCTCGCGCCAGCTGGCGGCGCCGCCGGCCGTCGTGTCGCCGGCCGCGCAGCAGCTCAGTCTGGCGCGCCACGGCGCAGTGAGTACGGGGTCGGGCCGCACCGGACGCGCGCTGGTGCGGCGATGGTGCGGGAGATCGGGGACCCCTGCCATGCAGCGACCGAGGTGGACGCTGCCGCAGATGGAGCAGACGCGGGAGGGAATGGGCGCTATAACGAGCAGCTGTCTCCGAGCCGTGCAGGAGTGTTATGTTCGCTGGGGGGGTTGGGGCGAGTTGTCACGCCTCACTGGCGTCTCGCATGTCTTTCGACTCGCTATCCCACATCGCTGCCGACCTGCGCTCGCGCCCGCCGGCGACGTCCAGCCAGCGCCGGCCGCGCTCGTGACCGACCGCTCCGTCCCCCGCAGCCGTACAACCACAGCGCGGCGCCCTCGGCGGCCGCGGCCAGCATGGCGGCGCCGTACCGTGCCGCCGCGCCGCCCGGGGCGGTGGGGCCGCGCCGGCCGCCGCCACCGGCCGGCGCGCTCTCCTACTCCCAGCCGCAGCAGCAGCAGCAGGCGTACGGTACGTGGCCTAGTGATGCTGGTGGACCGGCGTCCGGCATAGGCGCTGGGGTGGCAGCGATTGGGACGACGTGGGGACGCGCGCAACGAACCACTCGAACGGCCGGATTGTGTTGAAAAGAGCGGAATAATAGTTTGCGTGCTAGGTAGGCATCCTTCTCGTGTTCTTCCCACCGGTGGGTAGTATAAAAGTGATTGCTATTCTAGCGGTTTTTCTAACCACGCAATAGTACAACCGGTGAGTCAATGAACTTCCTAACGACGCGTGTTCACGAATGTGTCCGACATGCATGTCAAGCGACGCCGCAGGACCCATGCCGTGACTGTGGAGCGGCGGCCGTGACCGGTGCCGCGGTCTGAGCACGTGTTGTGCCTCCGCCGGCAGGCTGGCGGGGCGGCACGTACACCCAGCACCAGGCGGGCGGCCAGTGGTCGCAGCGGTACCCCGGCCCCGCGCCGGCCCAGTGGAGCGGCGCGCAGGGCGGCGCCGCCGGCCCGCGGCCCGCCGGACGGCCAGACCGGCCCGGACAGCCGGCCAAGGTGAGCCTCGCGGGCTGTCTCCGGCGCTATCCGGGCTCGCAACCGTGGGCCGGGCCAGGCCTGTGGCGGGACGACAGGCTGTTCGGCGCCGGCTGCGCTGGTCCGCGCTCCGCCGCCGGTGGCTGGACATTCGTCGTGTCATGTGCGCGTCTCGGACCATCTGTTTTCGGAGCTTGAGATCAGTGCTACGTCAGGCATCCACGTCGGTCGCCCGTGCTCGTATGCTCGCTGATGCGCTCACTCCGCTCCGTGCTCACTGTACCGTCTGCAGGTTGCCTGACATGCTTCTCCGCCCGTTCGCCGCCCCCTGTCCGCCGGCTGACGCGGCGCCGCTCTGTTGCAGTCGGTGACGGCCGCCTACCTGCGCCCCGCCTTCCCACCCGACAGCGTGGAGGCCACGCTGCCGGTGCTGGCGCGGCGGCGGCGCGGCACGCGAGCCGACGTGGGCGCGCTGGACGGCTGGCGGCTGGTGCTGGCGCTGCGCTCGGGCCAGCTGGCCGAGAGCCGCTGGGCGCTGGACGTGCTTCAGATCCTCAGCTTCGACGACACGTCGGTGTCGTGGCTGGGCCTGGCGCACATGCCCGGCCTGCTGGACGCGCTGCTGCACCACTTCCGGCAGGCGCTGGCGGCCGTGTTCGCGCGCCGCGCCGCCGGCGAGTGGTTCGAGGACGGCGCGCCGCCCGCCGAGCCGGAGCCCGACCTGGGCGCCTGCCGGCCGGCCGACCCGGCCGAGCGGCAGCCGCTGCTCTCGGGCGTCGACTACAGCCGCGTGACGCGCCACGGCCGGCCGGTGGAGATCGCCGAGCGTGGCGACGCCATTCTGGTGGTGGACCGGCGCAAGGCGTGGGAGGCGCACGCGCCCGGCGCCGACGACGCCTGGGACCACGTGCTGACGCACGTCAAGGTCGAGTCGGGTCGCGTGCCGCACCAGCGGCGGCTCCCGGACGGCCGCGGCGCTGGTGACGGTGGTGGCGGTGGTGACGGCGGCGGTGGTGGTGCAGGGAGTGCGGTGGTGAAGGCAGAGCCGGCTGACGCTCAGATGGACTCCGAGACGGAGAGGGCGGCGACCGACGCCGCCAATGACCGGCTGGCCGGCTTCGACGACCCGGGCTTCTTCCTGGCGCGGCTGCGCC
This sequence comes from Pollicipes pollicipes, assembly GCF_011947565.3. NCBI lineage: Eukaryota > Metazoa > Arthropoda > Thecostraca > Pollicipedomorpha > Pollicipedidae > Pollicipes > Pollicipes pollicipes. The sequence continues at coordinate 11,500,177 of NW_023596746.1, forward strand.
GGGCCGCCGCCGTGACTATCCCCGAAGCGAACGGCGGCGAGGCGGGCGTCGACGGCGCGGCGGCGCCGAAGTCGGAGCCGGCGATCAAGTGCGAGCCGTCGCCGGAGGCGGCGCTGGCGGGCGTGAAGCGCGAGCGCTCCCGCTCGCCGGCGCCGCCGCCGCTGGTGAACGGCACCGCGTCGCCGGACGGGTCGCCGGCGCGGCCGCGGCTCGAGATTCGTGACCCGGCCGGCACGCTGAAGCGGCGCCGGCCGGACGAGGAGGACGAGTGCCAGCAGCGCGACGAGGCGAGCCTGTTCCTGACGTCCGAGACGCAGGAGGGCATGGCGGCGCGCTGCCTGGCCGTCGCCACCGTGCTGCGCAACCTCTCGTTCGTGCCGGGCAACGAGGCGGAGCTGGCGGCCGAGCCGGTGCTGTCGCTGCTGGGCGACCTGCTGCAGCTGCACCACCGGCACCCGGCGCGCGCCGCCGCGCACACCAACTACGATCGTGACGAGGACGCTGACCAGCGCGAGCTGTGCCCGGCGCTGGGCGGCGACGCCTGGTGGGCCGACCACCTGCCGGCGCTGCACGAGAGCGCGCTCGTCACGCTGGCCAACATCGGCGGCCAGCTGCGGCTGGGCGCTCTGGACGAGCCGGTGGTGCGGCCACTGCTGGACGGCCTGCTCCACTGGCTCCAGTGTCCGGCCTCTTACGCGGCCGACCCCCTGCCCACCGGCGCCTCGGCCGTGTCGGCGCAGCGGCTGGCGCTCGAGGCGCTGTGCCGGATCTGCGTGCACGCGGAGAACGTCGACCTGCTGCTGGCGACGCCACCCAGCTGGCGGCTGGAGCGCGTGTGCCAGCTGGCGGCGCGCTGGGTCGGCCGCGCCGACGACCAGGTGCGCCGCGAGATGGCGCTGACGCTGCTGCACGCGCTGGCGGCGGTCGACGAGCGCGTGGCGTGCCTGCTGACGGCGCAGCCCGACTTCGTGCCGACGCTCGTGCGGTTCGTGGAGGCGGCCGAGGCGAGTGCGCTGGGCGTGGCCAGCGCGCAGGGCGTGAACGCGCTGCGTGACAACCCCGACCTGATGGGCACGAGCCTGGACCTGCTGGGCCGCGCCGCCGGCCTGCTGCTCAGCCTGGCGCGTCTGCCCGAGAGCCGGCCGGCGCTCGTGCGCTGCGAGCACCGTCTGCTGGCGCTGGTCACCTCGCAGATCCTGGACCAGCGCGTAGCGGCGGCGCTGGCGCAGGTGCTGTACGGCGTGACGTGGCCGGAGGCGGCCGAGTCGTAGCGTCCGGCCGCCGCCGCCGCTGCCGCTGCGAAGGCTGCTCGCCGCTGTGATCAGGGTGCACGGACGCCATTGTTCATCGCACACCGGCTGTTGTATTCATATTGTACATGTCCAAAGCGCTCTGGGTTGTCAGCTGTCGAATTCCTGAATAAATGTTCATCTGTTGATAGCAGGCGGGCTGTTGCTGCCGTCGGAAGCTGGTCCGGTCGTGGCGAGCTGCGGAGGAGGTCCCCTGGGTGGCCGTCGCGCTAATGAACGCCCAGTTACCTGACGACATCAATTACATGTGACGTCAAGCATACCTACCTTCACAGTTACCGTCATGAGCTCGTCTGGGGTCAGGCTGCGCGTTTTATACCAGGGTTCGCTACGAACCGGACGGCGTGGCGACGGATGTGGAGCGTTATTCCTGCCAGGCGTCACCGTGCATGTAACAAAACCACGGCGGCGCTGGTCGGCCACAGTATTGATCAAACGCACAGACCGGCGGCGTCTGCCATTGCGTCGGGACCGATGAAGGGGCCAGGCGTGCCCCCTCAGTGGCGATCACCTGTCGGGAGGCCGCAGTTCGCCGCGTCCAATCTAGCCCGACGTGATTCCTGGTTCCGTGCCGCTTAAGATGGCGCGTCGTGTAAAGGACGTATTTATCTTTAGGAAGTGAGCGGAACGCTGCCGCCGTGGTCCTCATTACCTTTCACACAATTTTTCACGCCGCTGTTGTGATAGTCAGCTACCACTGAACCACAATCTATAGATCTGAAGAGCTTCATCATGACCACAGCTGAACGACACGAAAGGTAAGCAAAGTCATGGCTTGATCCCCAGAGGGTCAAGCGGCTTGCTCTTCGGACGGCGCGGACGTTCTAAAGCGCCGATGTCTTCGCGGAATGTCCAAGCTAACTCGTGGAGCGGCGAGGCTGGTACGAATACAAAACCCAGCCACCGTTGCATGAAAACACCAGCCTACTGGTTAAGCGTTGCACGTACTTAGAAATGGCTTCTGCTCCGGCCGCACTCATGCTGTATGCAGCGGCGACATGTATGACACCGGTCACGGGTTCTCAGCAGCGACGAAGGGGACGCCTCTTCCCCTGCTGCTGTGCTGCTCAGCGCAGCCCAGCTGAACACACTCCGACGCCTCTTCGCCAGCGACGAACCCAGCGCCGGTATCAGGTCAGGGCGCGGTCCGCGAGCTGCGCCAGGGAACGCACATCAAATCGTCAAAAGTCGTTAGAAAGATGGGGCGAGGGGGGGGGGGCTGGAGAGCTGTACAGCTTCCCTCAAGACGTGGTTCGGGTTCGGGGTCTCAAGATTCTCAAAAGTACCACGGGATGTTTGAGAGATCACCCAATGGAGGGCATCAACAGACGCCTGAGGTTGGCGGAACCCTGCGGACAGCTGTGGAGCCCGTGATACTGGGCCTCAGAATAGTACGAATGTCTCCCCAAATGGTCACGGCTAAATGACCGCTGGCGGAAGAATCTGCCGTTCGAAAGCTGAAACAGCATAGTTTGGTAAGTAGTCAGCAAGAAGCTGACGGGTGGCTTAGCTACCAGGCGCTCCCGTGGAGGACCAGTGCTGACTCTGGCCATGCCGTTCGTTATGTTAGCCATTCAGTGAACCACAACTGTCCACGTCTGTTTCGCAGTGATTCCTCAGAGTCCACCACGGCTCAGGCGGTCACGATGCCACCAGGCAACCGCCGCAGAGGGCCGAGAGCGTCTTTCACCGGCCGAAGCACGCGCTGTGGATCATTTTCTGACCAGCAGCTGGTGCCGCCAGCTATCTTAGGAACCAGAATTTCTGTGTCGCGCTGTACGTCAGAGGGAGATGACCTGGAGGTCGGGCTGGTTACGGACGGTGAAGTAAGCAACGATGCAGTGGCGGAATGTTCCAGCAGCCGTCCCTCCAGCAGATCATCTCATCGTCCTCAGGCCATGGGCTTCAGCACAGACAACCGTTCTACCAGTCGCCGCTCCAGTAGAGCCTCGACGGTGCTGCCCATGGCCGGACTCAGAACGGAGGCCCAGTCTACCGGTCAGCGGTACCGGGGATCCGCCTCGCACCTAGAGACTGGGAGGCTCGACCCAGACAGCCCTCCGTCGCCGCTCGCCGGCTCCCGGCAGCCCAGCGGAGCATCAGACTGCGTCCCGCGGGCTGAAGCGACCAGCTCCGACGGCCCAGCGTCGCTGCTCTCCCACAGGCGCCGCACGAGCAGGGCGGCGAGGCTGGGCGCCCGCGCACGAGAGGGCAGCTCTGCTCGGCCGCCGCCGTCGGCCTGCTCCCCCGTCCGGCATGTATACACCTCCCGAGGCCTCTCACAGCCGTCCAACACCACGGAGAGCTCACAGCTGACCAGAGCCGTGGCCAGGGAAGAGTTCGCCGCCTACGTTCTCGCCTACCTGCCGGATCTGCTGCAGCCTCAGCTGTTCGACCGGATCGATGTCAGAGGGCAAGGTTTTATAACATGGATGGACGTGCTTGACCACTTCTTGCTTCACATGAAGCCGGAGTCACAGGAGCTGGAGCGGCCTTTCAAAGACGATGTTGTAGCCACTGTCTTAAAGGAAAATCATGTAAGTATTCAAAAGAGCAATGCAACTCAGCGGAGATCAGTTTATGCTGCTGAATATTACGGGTTAGATCGTCACCAATGCCTTCTTAGGCGAAGGAGGTGATCAGTGTTTCTCTGTTCAGCCTTCTTTCATTTACACCGATCAGACCAGAAAACTTGCCATGCATAACATCCTTATGCACAACTACTCTTTTATCTTCTACAAGGAACAAATCAGCCTACCAAAGCACCACAATTTTTCACCTATGACTTTCGCGTAGCTCTACCTCTCCAAACTTCCTCGTGACTCTTTCTTCTCCGGCCCGCAGCGGTCCACGACCGTGAAGCTGCTCGTGGTGACAGAGCCGGTGCACACGTACCTGTCCGTCTCCGTCGGCGGCACCGTCTCGATGTACGACGCCAGCCTGCGCTACCAGCGGGGCTACCAGCTGCCGCTGGGCGACATCAGGGGTCGGTCCAGAGGTGGGTGAGCGGGTAGGTCCCGCTCCAAGCGTGAATATAAGCTGTGAGGATGGGGACCGCCCCTGAAGATGAGCGGCGCCGAAAAGGCGGGATGTTGAAGGCGGAGACTAGCCTAGGCGTGGGTGTGAGGACGTTTACCGCCTCAGATCTCTTCCCTCGGCCCCAGCGCTATGCCGATCGAGTTTGGATGGCCTCATCACACCCACGACAGTTTCTTCTCACGTACAGAGACAGAGACGTCAGTGGGTACTCCGACCTGCCGCACCGGCCACCACAGGCTCTCCTCTCCGACGTGCCTCACCGGCCACCACAGGCCCTCCTCTCCGACGTGCCTCACCGGCCACCACAGACCCTCCTTTCCGACGTGCCTCACCGGCCACCACAGGCCCTCCTCTCCGACCTGCCACACCGGCCACCACAGATCCTCCTCTCCGACCTGCCACACCGGCCACCACAGACCCTCCTCTCCGACCTGCCGCACCGGCCACCACAGGCCCTCCTCTCCGACCTGCCTCACCGGCCACCACAGGCCCTCCTCTCCGACCTGCCGCACCGGCCACCACAGGCCCTCCTCTCCGACCTGCCTCACCGGCCACCACAGACCCTCCTCTCCGACCTGCCACACCGGCCACCACAGACCCTCCTTTCCGACGTGCCTCACCGGCCACCACAGGCCCTCCTCTCCGACCTGCCACACCGGCCACCACAGATCCTCCTCTCCAACCTGCCGCACCGGCCACCACAGGCCCTCCTCTCCGACCTGCCGCACCGGCCACCACAGGCTCTCCTCTCCGACCTGCCTCACCGGCCACCACAGGCCCTCCTCTCCGACCTGCCGCACCGGCCACCACCGGCGCTCCTCTCCGACCTGCCTCACCGGCCACCACCGGCGCTCACTCTTCAGCAGCCTGCTGACCCCCTGGTCATCGGGTCGGTCGGTCGCGCGTGCCCGCCTGCCTTGACCACATCGGCTGCCAGCAGGCTCGTCTCCTCGCGTGCGCGTCAACGATGCCGTTCACCAGTCCAACTCGATGCACTTCGTATACGCCACGTCGGATCGAGCCCTGCATTTCTACGACGCCTCGGCCACGGTGCATCTGCCCGAGTATCAGGTGGGCACAGAGTTCTGACCGTCATGTCCCTGGTCTTTGAGGCGGGGCGGGGAGTGGTGTTGAAGGGGCTTTGGTGTGGCGCAAAGACGCTCCCTGTCGAACTAGCTTTTAGATATGTCAGGGTGTACTGGAATGGGTAACTACCTGACACTTGGTAAACTCCATGCTCCGTTTGCAACTGGAGATTTTCCCTTTACCTGTTCCCATGTCAGTGTAGAATATTCGCTTAACCTACTTGGCATCAGCCGACCTAATGATGAAACTGCAACTAAACGATCACCCTCAGCCGAGTTTGACCTCATTCAAATGTCAGCTACTACTCACCGCCGTTGTCCAATGTTACATTCACCCGAATGCATGTCTCCCGCGAATCCCGTTCTGGGTTCTTGCTAGGTAGGCTCACATTCTAACTATTTGAAAACGGATAGCTGAAAAAGTGTTTGGATGATTTCAGTAAACAAACAGACATGCCACGACTCGGCAACCAACAAGTTTTGAGTCTAAGGACATAATATTTAGCGTACGTTTTACGGATATATTCGTATTCGACGTTTCCATGTTTCAATATGTAACAGCTCGAAATGCGCAGGAACGACGCCAGTAAACAAAATGGCATGCGATATTTCGGTGCCCAAAAAGTTTTGATTCCATGGCCGAAAATTTTTAGCGTTCATTTAATCGATATTTCTTAACTGACGTGCCTCTATTTCAATGTGAAGCTGAAACAAAACAAAGACAAAGCGTGTGAATTAGGAACTACGCGGCTTACGTTTACCGTCCACGGATAGCAAATATATTGAGGGTCAGAGCAATATATTTTCTTGAAAAATAGGTAAGCACGACGTCACTCCAATCAGGGGCGGATCCAGAGGAGGGGACACGGGGTCATGTCCCCCCACCCCGCTCCCACCTGGGCCCCGACGGAGCCCATTGGCTCCAAGGGAGGCCCATAGCTGGCCGAACAGACGCAGTTTTTTTTTACACAGAACGCAATAATATCGGGCGCCTTTGGGCTTCCATGCGACCAATAGCAGTTGCCAGCGAAAGTGAAGGGCACACGAGCAGACAGAACTCAGTCTTCGCTGATTGAGAGGGTGTTGATTGGGAGGCCTTAAGACTGCTAACGCTGTCCAGACGCCCTACGCTGTTTCTTGGGACCTTATATGTCCACTTGCGCGGTCAACCTGATCGTTAGGGAACGTTCTACATTGCCCTTGATTTCTTTGTATTTGCTCGGAGGGCCCTGCGCTGTTGCTTGGGTCCTTCCTGCCAGCGTGCCGGGGCATTCGCTTGAAATACTCTTCACGCAAGAGCCGCGGAGGCCCCACATGTTGACGTGCCCGGGTCTACTTGTTTGCTCAGGGGCCCTTCACGTTGGTCACGGTTAACCTACCGGCACATTCACGATGTACTCATGAGCCCTCTGCATTGGTCTAGGGCCCTTCCAATTTTCTGTCACTTGCTTAGGGCCCTACGCTGTTGTCTGGGGCTCACTCGTTAACTTCCTCATGCTCAATCGATCGTTCGGGCCGTTCAAATTGGGTCTTGGGTGCTTCCTATTTAAATAGAGGGCCCTATGCACTTATCGGGGCCCGTATCTGTTAATCTGCTCGGATGCGCCTGATTTTTCGGGGGCCGTGCACATTGGGTTTTGGTATTTAAATGTAGGGCACTACGCTCCGGTTGGGGCCATCTGATAGCCGACTTGGGTACACTCGACCTTCCGGGGGGCCCTCCGCATTGGGTTTTAGGTACTTATTATTTGAATGGAGAGCCCTACGCTCTTGTCAGCGTCCCATCTGATAACCTCCTCGGGCACACACGATCGTTCGGGGGCCCTCTTCGTTGGGTCTGGGGTACTTTATATTTAAGTGGAGGGCCCTTCACTCTTGCCGGGCCCATATCTGTTAACCTACTCTGGCACGCTTGATCGTTAGGGGTTCATCTATATTGGGTCTTCAGCACCGCCTGTTTGAATGGAGGAATCACGCTCCTGTCGGGGGCCCTGTTGCTAACCTGCTCGGGTTCCCTCGATCGTTTGGCGCCCTCCATATTGTGTCGTGGCTATTTATTATTTGAATGGAGCGTCCCACGCTCTTGCCAGGGGGCCCCTACCACTTAACGTACTCGGGCACATTCGATCATTCCTGAGCCCTCCATATTGTGTCTTGGGCACTTATTATTTGAATGGATGGCTCTATGCTCTTGTCGGGGCACCATCAATCAAACTGTTCGGGCCCATGGCGGATCTGGAAGAGCGGGGAGGGGGGGGGGGGGGGTACCGAACTGTGCTTGCCCTCTGTGCCCCTTGGGGACCCGTAGGCTCTGAAGCGGCCATGACCAGACGAACGGACGCAGCTTTCAAGCACAAGACGCAGCCAAGTTGGACGTCTTTGGGTCTCCAGACGACCAAGAACAGTCGCAAGCGGAAGTGAAGCCCGTGAGCAGGCAAACTCATTATGCTGTCCAGAGGCGTCACGCCGTTGCCGGTGCCCTATATGTCCACTTGCCGGGTCAGTCCGATCGCTAAGGAGCCTTTCGCGTTGCCTTTGATCCTTTTGCATTTTCTCGTAGGGCGCTACGCTGCTGTTGGGGCACTATCTGCTCATATGCCTGGGCACTCTTGATAGATCAGGGGCCCTCCATGCATTCTTTCCATTTGCCCGAAAGGCTCCATACGCTTTTGTTGAGGCCCCATATGCCGGGGCTCACTCAGTTACTCAGGAGCCCTTCATATTGGTCTCCAGTTCTGTCCACTTGCTCGGAGGGCCTTGTGCTGTTGTTGGGGCCAACATTAGGCAAGGAACTGAGGCGCTCAATGCTCAGGGGTCCTCTATATTGATGTTGGACTCTTTTTCCTCTGTCTCGTTTGCGGAGGAACCTTCACTCCCATTGTGGCCCTTTCCGTCAACCTCCTGGGCACTCTTGATCGCGCAGGGCATTCATTCATGCACGTTGGTCTGGTCTTGGGTGCGCACGCGCACACTGGCCGCTTTGCTCAAAGGGCCCTGTGCTCTGGCTGAGGTCCTACATGCTAGCCTGCCGAGGCATTCCAGATCGTTCAGGGGCCTATCACGTTGGTCTTGCGTTCTTCTCGCTGGCTTTGAGGACACCTCACTAGCTGATGGAAGCCTCCTTTTTGGGCCTGTCGGCATCCATCATTGCTCAGGTTTCGTCGCTGTCCGTCTTGGTGCCTTGGTCTTAGAGCAGCACTCGGATATGAACCGATTAATTTTTACGCGCAATTGCCGAGCATCATTTTACGTGCCGCCGACGTCGTACGTGGTATTTCGGTTGGTTACTGAATTTGTTACGCTTATGTTATTATACTTGTATTAATTTGCTACACTTTGTTACACTTTGTTATACTTATTATGCATCGTGTCCATATCCATTGTATGTAATGCATTTTAATGGTAGGATATTTTGTACTCCTTATTAACAAAACAATGCATTAGCCATTAGCCATTAGCCGATCGCATCGACCAGCCGCCTAGCTGTAAAAATGCTTGGAATCAAATCAGATTTGTGCTTGATTTTAATGACATTTAGCGGTGAGCTTTAGCCTTTTGGCTAATTTTCTGAAAAACTAGGCCTCAAAATGGCAGGATTCACCATGATCTGGGAAAGACGAATAAGTTCCAAGCGTGTGCATACCTGGCACGCCTAGTTTTCTATGGATGCGCACAGCAACATGGGGCTCCTTATAAACATAACATACTAAGAATCTTAATATTTGATGGCCGAACTTCGAACATTTTTTTGGGTGGGGGGGGGGAGGTTGAGCTTAACTCCATGGGGCCCATCATGGTGGGTGCCCCGCCCCCTTGACGAAATCGTGAATCTGCCCCTGACTCCAACGTCACTCACACTTGATCTATGACGAGTTTCCACTTTTCGTGCTCACGCAGTGTAAAGGACTGGCCAATTGACAGTTTAAAAAAATCGCAACGGCATCTTCTCAAAGTGATTTTGAGAAACTGTCAGTATTCGACAGAGTAGCAGATGTGTCCCCCCCGAGCAACGCCGGATGAAAGCAAAATGGCATCGTTCAGTCTTACGTCCTACCTTGTGTCGAAGTAGGCCTGAGACGAATCCATTTTGACCGAGCTCCCTTAACAAGCATAACAAATCGGTAAATCGAATTAGTTTCTCGTCACCGCAGCTCACCGGCCTACCGGACACCCCCACCTGCATGGTGGTGCACTGTGACCCCGACGACGACGAGGCGCCGTCTATGCTGATTATCGGGGACGACGGTGGCGACATCTTTATCCTGCGATTTCTCAAGCCCACCCTGTCGCTGTTCAAGAAACTGGTCATCGACCGCAAGCAAGTGATGGCATGGCAGGTTCGTGCCTCTGTCGCTTTCCAGGAGCAGCGATAATCAGGGCCATCTTGGATCGCTTAGCAACGTCTTGGTGCTGACGTTTAGGGACTTCAGTTCTGCCGTCACCACCCCTGAGTCACGGGTGTTCTCAAAGTGATCGGGGGGGGGGGGGGGGGGCGGATTCATGGAAATCGTCATAAAGGGCATGTCTAAAAGGTCCTCGGATTTCGTGCCTTATGCTCTGGTTGTGTGTGTGTATGTGTGTGTGTGTGTGTGATTGTGTGTGTGTGTGTGTGTGTGTGTGTGTGTGTGTGTGTGTGTGTGTGTGTGTGTGTGTGTGTGTGTGTGTGTGTGTGTGTGTGTGTGTGTGTGTGTGTGTGCGTGTGCGTGTGCGTGTGCGTGTGCGTGTGTGTGTGTGTGTGTGTGTGTGTGTGTTTGCATTGTTTCACGATGGCTGTGCCGGGACGCCACTCGCCCACCGCCCGATATTAGCTGCAGTGGCCAACGCCGCTCCGTTTTATGTAAATTACAGCCCTGGCTCTTGGTGTTCTGGCGCCTTAGCTTGTGAGCACGCAGGCTCAAGGCTGTTCTGCGTTATTTGTCTCATACGTCGATCCTGAACAAGAATGCACGTCTCGTTTGTGTTAGCCTTTTCACTTTTGACCTCACTGTGACCCGCTCTATTGAACACCTATGAAGCCCTTTACCTTTTCTGGGCAAGGGACCAAGGGGGTAAAACCAATGGGGGGGGGGGGGGGCGAATATATTTCCCAGTCAGTGGCCTCAGCGCCAGTCGTTTACAGCGTGGGGTGCCTGCCGACTGTCACAATGGTGACACGAAATACACTTTCTATCGATACGAAAACACTCAGAGGGATACCTCACACATTGGTCGTCTGCCGGACGTCCGAGGCCCCTGGTCCGGATTCTAGTCCCCAGATAGACGCAGCGGCCCTCAATGATGCAAGATATCCGTTATCGTCACAGGTGTCCAATAATTGGCATGGAGACTACAGCTCAGCATAACGGGCCCTTGGCTAAAATGGGATGGAGAGTCCTCCGTTCTATACCAGCGCCCTGCCTGGCAAATACCTTCCATTGCCGCACTGTGGACTTACATCGCAAACCCTCAGTTTAATTTTCATTGTCAGAAGGCCTCGATCAACGCAAGAGGCCCCTGGCTTTCGTGGTCCCGTTCCTGGCCCTGTCCTGGAAACCTTGCCCTGGTCGATTTAAGGCGCCTTGCAAACATTAAGCCCTCTTTTAGGCACCGAGGACCCGTGGCCAACAAGAAACCGTCATTGCTTCAAGGGTCCCGACCTGCAATTTGCAAAAATGCAATTCGCGGGTCCTGACCTTGCCCCCGTTTAGGACATAGACCCGCAGGGCTCAGATCGACGCGCAGCCGACTGTTTGGTGTTGGTGGTCTGTAGCCGAAACTGAGACCCGCATTGTCCCAGGGTGTCCCTAGTTGGTGCGAGAGACCCCCAACTGACATTTGATGGCCCGGCCCTGTTTGCGTGCCCTATAATTGGCAGCTCGATCACCGGTCCCGAGGAACCCTTCTGCTCCTCTGCGTGCCCCGCGAGCACCGCGCCGGGCTGACTGTGGGTTCCATGTCAACACCGGGCCTCTGTGATCCCCTGCACTGTGATCCCCTGACTGACGCAGGGGCCACTCGTTGGCTTAAGGGCCCCGACTAATGTAAATGGCGGATCTCGCCCATGTCCCTGCTTGGGAAATGGACCCCCAGAACTCAGACCGACACGGAGCTGACTGTTCGGTGTTGGTGATTTCTGGCTGAAACAGAGGAATGCTTTGCCTCAGGGGTCCCCAATCGGTGCAAGAGGCTCTCTAACTAACATTTGGGATCACGACCCTACGGGCGGGGATCCTTAACGTGCCCTTCAGCCAGCCCTTTGGGCCGTATAGCTTCCAATCGGGCCCTTGATTTTTGGTCTCAAGGGACCCTTCGGCCCCTCTACGGGCCCCTCAAACACCGCTCCTGGCCGACTCGGACCAATTGCCGCCACACCACCCCGGTTAGGCACTTGCCGCCACACGACCCTTATCCCCGCTGGGAAAGTGGGTCCAAGTCCAAGGCCTGACCCTGGAATACAATCGGGTGAAAAATCTTTCGCGTGCCACGGGCGTTAAGACTACGCAATAGAAGTGTGGTTTCAAAAAATGTGATTGGCGAGGCCAAACAGGAAAAAAACCAGCATCAGATGCTCTAAAAAAGTTTACTTTCCGGATTTGGTCCTGTCTTCTCTCAAAGATGCTATGGAGTTGAGTCCCCCTCCCCCCAACATAAAAGGAAAATGCAACTCTGGTCTAATACGTTTGCTTGCTCTGTCTCGGCGAAAGATGCTGCCATAGGGCATCATTATGATTTTGTTCGGCGTCGAGCCTTGAAGCCACGTTTCCAGTAATCAACACAGGGTCGATATTGTGCGACTTCAAACATTGTTGGACTTATACGGCCATCTATTCTAGGGCCTTGGTACGGCCTCGGGAGCAAAAAGCGCTGGTTGATTTGCGTGGCCAGTCATGTCTGCCGTGGAAATCCCGGCTGATTGGCGCAAGGTGGGGTGCACGCGCATCACTCCCGTTGGGCATGTCCGACACGGCCAGTGTTGGTGATCCCGGAAGGATAATTGCCGTTATCGGTCTAGTCGGCTGTCGTCGATCGTTAAGTTTTTGCAACCGTTTCATCGAATGTTCACGCTGAGGTGGAGGTCGACACATTTCAAGATCTTCACCGAACGTAGACGGCTAATAACTTGGCCACGTTTTTGGGTGCCAGTATTCCACCGCTCCGTTTTCATTTTTCGATAAAACATCAAAGCAGCTTAACGCGGCTTGCTGCGGTCTGTATGGTTTGCAAAATTGCTGAATAGTTCAAAAACACTTCTATGATAACGTCAACTAGACCACAGCCAAGAAGAGAGAAAATCGCGTAGTTAAAAACATGCAGTATGCAGGAAAAAAAATCAAGTAAACACGGCACGACTACGGAGCTTTAAAAGCGTGGCTAACTCAGCAAAGTGCATATAAGTGGATATAATATCGTATAATTTCATTCTCTTTAGTCCTTTTATCGACACCCATGCTCTGCGTATTAATGAGAATAAAAGGGCAACCCATCGACCCAACAACACTGCACCGAGACAAATCTTCTTGTCATCCACAGGATCCGAAAAAAACTATCATATTACCCTGACCGTATGCGCGACGGTCTCATCCCCCGGTCCCATATAGACGGCCTGAGAAGCTGCCACCTCCAGTAAGCCTCGGCTTACGGCATTGGGAGCGCCGAAATCTGTTGCGATCCTGCAGATCCGCCCACGCGGCGGCCAGTACGAACGGCGCGTGCCAGAATGATCTGCGTAGATAGATCCGTCCACAATATATATATATATATATATATATATGTATATATAATAGATCCGTCCACACGATGGTAAGTATGAACGGCACTAATAATCACCATAGGATCAGGATATCCCATACGCAGGCAACCAAATTGGGAACACAAGAAATCAAACAGATGAATTATGCCGAGTGCCGAGTTAAGAACTAAATTCCACATTTCTTACGGAAAATTTCCCTGGAGTCGTTTTCCACAACAATGTATTTAGTGAGCCGGATATCGACGAAAACAGTTTTAAAAGGTTGCTGAACCGTTGCAGCAGCCTCTCGAATCTATTTTCGTGCGGGTTCCATATCGATACCCACTGGTATTTGGAACTGCCTTCGAAATAGCTGGAATTAGCTATCTAAAAGCTGATGGCTTTTCCCAAAATTGATTCCACATAAACTGTCACAAACAAAATCCCAGAGTCGATTTCAGGATCCCTTTGTGTGAGGCATATCAGGGTAAATCTCGGGCTATGCGTGGTGCGTTTGCGGTTCCCATCTCTTCGATGACACTGTGCCGATGTTTGCTTGAAGTTAGTCATAACACAGCCTTGTTCATCGAGGCTGATCGCATTCCAGTGACGTGTGCCGCATGTGGACTGCCGGGGCCAGGCCAAGGCGCATCGGGAGGAGAACCTTTAGTTCTGAGAACCTTGAGAACCTTTAGTTCCACACGAGCCAGGCTGAATAACTTACGGGAACAATGCATTATTGCTAGCAGAGGTCAGAGAAGCTTCGGATATCGAAATGCAAGCATGTAGCGCATCATATATAGAAAAACAAAAACTTCATCTACAGAGGAATTGCCAGGAAACTAGACTGCGCGGGCCATAATGATGACATATTCTGAGACCAGCGGTGACATAACATGGTCATTATGCTCTTGTTTTCTGGCCACTGGCGCACGAAATACGCACGCCGACACGCACGACATTTCCTTGCCGTCTGTTGGGGCTTTATGACGCACTCAGACGCTGAAGCTACATCTGCCACGCAAAGACAAAATCGATCGCGTCACATTTTTGGCAACAGAAAACCATAGGCACGGGGTTCGATTCTGCGCAGTTCCTTCAAGGACCATGGCCCCATTGGGACCCAAAGCGGCTCTAGGCTCCCAAGGGGCAACGACCAGCCGAACGGATGCAGTTTTTAAGGAAACAAAACACAACAAAATTGGGCGTGCTTGTGCCTCCAGGCAACTAAGAACAGTCGCAAGCAAACTCGACGTCCAATGAGCATACATAAATAATTCTTTGCTTATTGAAAGGGTGATGATTGGGGAGGTTTCAATGCTCAATACGCAGTCCAGAGACTCTACACGGCTGTAAGGGCTATATATGCTAACGTACTGAGACATTCTTGATCGATCGAGAGCCCTAAGCTAATTTGTGGATTCTGCCCAATTGCCCGTAAGGCTCTAATCGCCCGTCGTTGGGGACTCAATACGCTAATTTTCCCAGCCAGTTGCGATCGCTCAAGGACATTAATTTGTTAACTTGCCGGGGCACTCCCGATTGTTCACAGGCCAACCATATTAGTCCTGGGTTTTATTGTTTTTGTGGAGGGCCCTACCCTGTTGACGGGAGCCTCTGTACTGATCTGCTGCGACTTCCTCGATTGTTAGAGCGTTCAGGCACTTTGTAGATTGTCATCGAGTTTTGCCATTTTATCGGAAGGACCACACTGTTGACCTGGACCTAAATGTTAACTCTCCGGGGCACTCGTGATCGCTCCGGAGCCTGACTCGTAATCACTCCGGAGCCGGACTCGTGATCACTCCGGAGCCGAACTCGTAATCGCTCCGGAGCCGGACTCGTGATCGCTCCGGAGCCGGACTCGTAATCGCTCCGGAGCCGGACTCGTAATCGCTCCGCAGCCGGAGTCGTGATCGCTCCGCAGCCGGAGTCGTGATCACCTCCACCTTGCTCGTCAGCTCTTCCGACGAAGTCAGAAGAACCTTACTCTGATGCCGAAGGTCCCAATTGTGCTCGTGAGCGTTAGCATTCCAGTTACTCATGGCGTTTCGCCAGCTCGTCGCTGCTGGCCTGGCTAAATTAGCTCACGTACACAATTCCTTGATTTATACGATAACGACTTTTCATGTCACCTCAGCCGCATAAAAACAGTCAGGTAGGTTCCAATGAAGTTGTACACACCATTGCCCAAGACAATTTTACACGCCACCGACGTGGTATATGTCATCCGTTGGTTGCCGAATTTGACACTCATTACACCTGTACATCACGTTCCAAACACAATTGAAGGCAGGTTAGGTTTTACTCATTTATTACTGTAAAAATAAGAACTCTGCATCACTCACTATCAACTGACCAAATCGACTAGCCGTTTAGCCGCTGGAGACCAGATAGCCCTAAAAATCTTGGAATCAATTACCATGCTGGACTTGGATGGTATTTCGTAGCCAACTTTAGCTCATTTTGCCATAAATTATCCGAGATGTTTCGCCTCAAAATGACAGGATTTACCACGGTCTAGAGAAAATTTACACGCTCCATGTAGGTGCATACGTACCACTCTAAGTCTTCTATGGCTGCGCATAGTAAGAAAGCTTTCTGTTTATGAATGGCATGCACAAGAACCTTAAAAGAATAATGGCTGACACCACATATTAAAATCACTAACACGCAGCATTATATAGCATGTTTACCCTACGCATCCCCTGCCGATCTTTCCGCTGGCATTATTTCAAAAGTTTTCAAAGTCAACAGGAAGTTCAATCGCCGTAAGGCTGAGCTTCCTGTGTTATCGAACAAGACAGCCAGTATTAGGTGCCGGGATGTCAGGACTTCAGATTGCCCTTTGCCTCGCAGGGAGGGTGGAGTGAGGCGGAGCGAAATTCCTCCGCCTCGCGGGGAGGGTGGAGTGAGGCGGAGGAAAATTCCTCCGCCTCGCAGGGAGGGTGGAGTGAGGCGGAGGAAAATTCTTCCGTCTTGTAGGGAGGGTGGAGTGAGGCGGAGCGAAATTCCTCCGTCTCGTAGGGAGGGTCAGTCAGGCGGATGGTAATTTCTCGCCTCACAGGGAAGGTCAGTGAGGCGCAGGGTTATTCCGCCGGTAATTGCTCTGTCCCGCAGATGATGTGAGTATCGAGGCAATGTAGCTTGTTACACTTACACGATTATGACAAAGTATTGCTTTCATCCGCAGTTGCACACAGGGGGCTTTTTATCATTTCCGGAAAAAACTGTGGAAACGTATCGTATAACGCAAACAGAACAGCAATACATTTATGAAAGCGGCACAATAGATATGAGCAGCCTGTTTTGTAAAGAAAAACAATGAAGGGGTCATCGGGCAGGGGGCTGGGAAGCGGAAGAGGATATCTGAGGGCGAACAATCAAATTCCATGCCCTTTTTCAAACTATCCCATGTCGATGATCCAGAATGAGCAATATTCTGCACCATCTACCAGCTAGCCATTTAGTTTTCTTGGAGAGACAAAGGTCTTGTTCTTATTGCAATCATTTTCCCTAATGCACTACAACAATTCGCGTTTAATATAGTCAGGTGTGCAAGTGGCAGGTAAGCAGACATGTTTCCGGTACGCTCTGTTAGGTAACCAAAGCGCCACGGTGCTCTGCTCAGGACTACAAAAGATGCGTCGAGTGGACCTTAATATCCGTCTGATTTATTCATGGTGCAATAATTCAGTAATTGCCAATCGCCTCGCAATCCCCTGCGACAAAGAAGGCAGAGGGAAGCGAAACACGCCAGTAAGTGCAAATAAATCCTGCCAGGTGTCAGCCACTCTGGTATCGCATGTAGATACAAGATACAAGAACGCATGCAAGATACAACAATCTATATCTTGTATCTGCATAACGCATGCAGATACAAGATATAGATTGTTGAAAATTATCGGAGTTGCTGTCAGGTTTTCGCATGTTTGTTCTTCCCAGATCTGCGTGAGCAAATTTCGCAGTAGCTAGAGTGTCGTGACATGTTAATGAACCATATCGTATGTAATAACGCGACCTTAGTATGTAATAACGCAACCTTGGCAGAGACTGCATGCAGACCGAACAGAAACTTTTGGAATGACAACAATATGCTAATGCATGGCGGAGAAGCAATGGGAGTCGGAGAACAGTGAAAGATATCAAAACATGTGCATGGTCATGAGGATGGCTGTAGGTCTGTCGGGTCAAGTCAGTGACCCTGGGTTATCTTGGGCTCACGGGCCCTCGGCATGACCGCAATACTCTGGCCTTTTTGGACTCTCACCCTACTCGTTTGGACCCACCGGTCAGACACTCCCAAGCACAGGATGACGTCACACCATCTGTTTCCCGGTCGTTTCCCCGGGGATAGCTCTCCGGCTTCGTTGCCGTGTACATTTGGCGGAACTACGGTCACAGTCGCGATTAAATCAGCCTGAACATGCGTCAGTATTTAATGGGTTGTGCTGGCGGGCAAGACGAACTGTGGGCGTGTCGGGCCAGTGCGTGGTTGGATGAAACAAACCCCGCGAGGTCGCGAGAAATGTATTTCTGGCTTGTCGGAAAAATCAGTCTCCCACATTTGATTTAGGACTGCACTGCCCCCGCTTCTTCTTGGAATGTTCGGGTAGTTTGTGCGGGTCGACATTGTCTCTGAGGTTCGGTCCGCCATGGAAGGTCTTCTTGGAATGTTCGGGTAGTTTGTGCGGGTCGACATTGTCTCTGAGGTTCGGTCCGCCATGGAAGGAATCCATGTCTCTGACATTACTTAGCAACAAATAGCGATGTGCTAGGGCTGGCGAAAAGAGTACAAAATCTCCGGACAAGCCTGCCCTTCACTCTCGTTCTACAGTTTGGTGGCCTCATGTCGTTTCAGCTGATTGTGTGTTTTGTTTACCAGGAAATGTCGGAGCACTCTTCACACGTGGAGCTGATCCCCCTAAGAGCTCGGCATAACACGTCCGTGACGTCCCTCGGCTTTTGCGCCAAAAACCGGACCGTGATCTCGTCGGCCGAAGACCATGGAACCTCCGTCATCATTCAGCAGCTCAACTCAAAGTGGAAGGATTATATCTTCGTCGTCCCAAAGGCAGTGATCAACTGATGTTATCGTACACCAAAGAAATTTTGTTTTCACAACCCGTTGTTTTTGGTTTGTTTAAGACCTCAAAATGATATATGCGATAGGGAGACTGACTGTACGCGTGAAAGAAGGCAACTTATATTCGTATTCACGCTTCTTTCCACGTCGGCGCGTCACGAACTATTCCAAACTTTACCATACTGTGCAAAGCATACTGCACATTGAACATAATCTGAGTCACAATACACCAATATGCCCTTTGAAATTAGCCGTAAAGCTCTTTTCGACGTGTTGGATCTCACGGCTCAAACAATAGCAAATTCCAAAGTCATCGGAATGCCACGAAGTCCTTCAAACCTAGCTGTAAAATTCTCCTTGATATACTGGTTCTTGCGTTACGAACATTTGCTGACAGCACCAAAAGCCGTAGCATCCAGGAGTCACATAAGATCCGAGTCATTGAATTCCCACGTTTTGTTTAATGCTCAAACCTAAGTTACTTCACAACACTCTGAATCTCTAGGTGATGTAAGTCTTTCAGTACGTTAAACGCTTAAAATATTAACGGCAAGAAACAAGTTCGGCTATTCAATTAACTACATCTATGCAAAATTTGGCGTCGCCATGCTGCATCGTTCGGAGGTTTTTCTAATAAAAACTTGGGGGAGAGGTTAAATTGGCTCCCCCGCCAAAACGCGTGTCACCTTTGTGACTCGAATCAGAATTGTTTTCCGTAGCGAAAAGCAACCGTCACCATAGAAACAGCACGCCGCGAAATGCATGCGGGCAATGTCTGAAAGAAATCGTACTTGCCCTGCCTTGACAACCTCGACCCTCGGGGACCTCTGAAGCCCGTAGTTTTCCATGTAATGAACAACGGTTTGGGAAACATACCCTGAGATCAGCGGCTATTCCAGCACCCCAGGGCTTAGCTTGAAGAAAGGGATGATAGTCCGGTTTCAAATGCAAATGCGGATGCGAATTTGAGTCGTGTTGACCCGCGTCGGCTAAATGCGTTCGACATTGGCAACGGCAGAAAACAGCAGTCCATGTAACTTAATTCGGTGGTCGTTGGGACCCTGAGATTTGGAAACACATTGACGTCGTTTGATGGGTCTCAGTCGTACCTTGCGGGGCGCTCCATTGCGCGGTGCTTTAGTGTTGTAAGTTTGCACATAGCTTACTGGGAATAGAGCCGCTGGTGAACTTTGGGGCTGGGTTGATCCATATCCTTGTCAAAACATGTTTGCCGGGATGCTGAAAAATATTGGCTCGATCATGATATGAATATTAGCATGCCCTAGAAGCATGACAGACTAATACAAGTTGAATAAATACTAACATTCAGTGTATTTTGTGTTGGGTACGCGTACGAGCTAGCGAGATGGCTAGCGCTTGGCCTCATTTTGACGCCAGCTGCGCGGCTGGCGACAGGGCGTGAGAGTGGTGGACTACTCATGGCGCCGCCAGCTGCTGGCGACGGGCGGCGAGGACCGGCGGCTGCGGCTCTGGAACCCCGTGGTGCCCGCGCGTCCGCTGGCCACCCTGGCCGGACACTGCAGCCGACTGGTGGACGTCACCATTCATGAGTTCCAGTCGGTCGTCATCAGTCTCGACATGGACGCGGTGAGGCCCGGCGGCTCGAGGTGTCAGCCCCGGCGGCAGCTCGAGATATCAGCCCCGGCGGCGGCTGGAGGTGTCAGCCCCGGCGGCGGCTGAATGTGTCAGCCCCGGCGGCGGCTGGAGGTGTCAGCGCCGGCGGCGGCTAAATGTGTCAGCCCCGGCGGCGGCCGGAGGTATCAGCCCCGGCGGCGGCTGAAGGTGTCAGCCCCGGCGGCGGCTGGAGGTGTCAGCCTCGGCGGCAGCTCGAGGTATCAGCCCCAGCGGCGGCTCGAGGTGTCAACCTCGGCGGCGGTCGGCAGCATCACTTGCACGGCACGGACGGTCGGTGTCACGAGACCAGGGCATCTGACCAGTTGCCGGATCACACCCCCCGGCGCCACGGACCAAACCCTTCCGAGATTGGCAGCGCACCCTAACGGCTGTCACCTCGCACCGCCCGTATCGACACTGCCCGGCCGCCCTGCATAACATACAATCGATTTCAGACCAAGGAAACCGAACGGGATGTCTGAAATAGAAGAATAATTAAACATTTTCCTGATGTAATTTCTGAATCCAAGGCACCATCGCGATTAATCAAGGCGTTTTGGCCAAAAAGGCAATCATGCTTCTTGTGGTTTCAATCCAGCGAAACCATTCTAACAATTATGGGCAAACCGATGCTTTGAAAGAAATAAAAGGCGAGCCAATGTGTGACAAATCCGTTGAAACATCCTGTCGTAGCCTCCTTACAAGGTCGCCCTTGGCCCTGATAACAACCTGAGGATGTAGTCGTGCGTGTATCAAGAAGTTCCTCGGACGCTCCATTTCCTGAGTCTCTGACAGTTTTGTATAATCTTTTTAGAGTTGTGACTCGTAGACACATTGGGTGACCAGCTCAGAGGGACTGCCAGTACTAAGTGAAGTGTTTACAAACCCTGAAAGCAAGTAAAAGAAGTTTCACAACATGACAAGTAAAAAGGATTCTGGGCTGAACATGAGGAGCCCATGATGGGCATGTCGAGATGATCTGCCAAGCACAGGTACCCTTTGCAAGAACATTGGGTACAAAACCTAGAGACAAGCAAAAACAAAACAAAACAAAACAATCACAAAACAAAAACGTTGAGGGAAATTTGTAATGCATACACGGTCGTGTGTCAAGGCATTGGCAAGACGCGTTTTGAAGCCCTTTAGAAGGCAGTAATCACTAATCGGCGTTAATTGACTCTCAGGCAAGGGAACGGGGGAGCCGTTTAA
This sequence comes from Pollicipes pollicipes, assembly GCF_011947565.3. NCBI lineage: Eukaryota > Metazoa > Arthropoda > Thecostraca > Pollicipedomorpha > Pollicipedidae > Pollicipes > Pollicipes pollicipes. Next base: position 11,521,249 of record NW_023596746.1, read on the forward strand.
GCCATGGTTTTCACTCCATTTTAAAGTTTGGCACAATCATTATGTGCGCAGTATTGTTCCCAGTTCACTTTTGCATCATCCATCAGCACTGATAAAAAGAAGGAACCGAAACCTGCGGCGATGCATGAACAACATTAACGCATAATTATAAACTCATAATCGTGTTTCGGCCGCTCACTGAAAGGTCTCCATGCACGTGACGTCACTTCAACAGGTCACCCGGAGTCCTGCAGGGGGAGCAGGGGCTGGTCTCTCCATCTTCCCGCATTGACCTGTCCGTGTCGCCGTCGGAAACATGTTGCTGCCCATCACCAGGACCCAGCTCACAGATGATTAGTGACGCACATATACTTGACTCACCTTCCAGACTTCGCGGTAATCATTAGCCGCTGAGGCAGTCCGCAGAACTCTGTTTTCCACTGCGTGGCCCGTAATCATGAATGCATGCTGCGCAATAGATTTGTACCATGCTCTTATTGGCATAACTGTCATCCTTTTGAAAGGCAGGCGTCATTCTGACGTCAACGAGACCGAACATTATTTTCCTGTTGTTCAATAGCTTTATTTATGCTGTCTGGCAAGTCAGCTGTAAGGCCGCGTTCATCCTGCTTTGCTACCTTTGTCGCCTGGCACAGGTACGCGGTGGCGCGCATTGAACGTGGCCTGACTGACCTCCCGGTATGGCACAATATCCGCCTCCTATAGGAGGGAGACGTGATATTGCGCTCAGATCGCCAGTGAGCCGCCATATGTGCATATCATCTTAGTGACGCGAGGAAATAAATTTCCCATATCTGTGACAGAAGCTTCGCGCCCAGCGCAGTTGCTAGCTGCCCTGCCCTGTAAAATATTGTAGTTAAACTGGCTGTCTCTTTTACGTGGTAGCCAGTTAAGTGTCCATTTTGCCCTTCATCTATGAAATGCGCGAGTAGGAAATGCACTTCTTATGTTTCTTCCTTTTCACCACTCGAGTTTATCATGCGCGCGCAACTTGCGACACTTCTGGATCGCTGCTGGTCTAAAATGCTCCGCACGCTGAACGTGTTCCACTTACAGAAGAAACGTATTCTCCACGGAATGGGTTCCGGAATCACGTGCCAGGGTAATTCAGAGAAAACTCCATTTAAATATTTCAACACCATCAGCTTCAATATGCTGGGAAGCGTGTAAATGCCATCAGAAGTGCGGTGCAGAATGCACGCAGAAGGAGCAGATGTCGCTACGTTTCTTACAGTTCTGTCATGCCCTAGGCGTGCGCTCAAGCCCAAGCCGGCTTGAGTCCTTCTTATCAGCACCCTAAGGCATGGGATGCACTGTTAGCTAGCAGCTAATACGTGCTGTCAGTATGACGCAGCATTTGTTTGCTTGACAGCTTCCTGTGAAAATTCAGGGTATAACATCCAATTAAATGAGAAACAAATTCACCGTCGAAGTGTCTGCGGCCGCAACCTCCAATCACAGGCTATCAAACGTTTAATGAAAATTGAAACTCTAGCGCATGATTACGTCTAGTGTATCACAACAGCCATACTGAAATTTACGTACTGAACACTGAACGTAATGAACTGAAAATTTGGCAGTAAGGATTAGTGTCCCTAGGTGATAAACTGGCTTGCTAGTGCTATCGCTTTACCTTGTATATGCTCACGTGATATAAGTCAGAAGTTGTGGTTTGTTCTCAGCACAACGTGCAGTTTCATAAGTCAAACTTCACTCTCCATTGATATATATATATATATATATATATATATATATATAAATGTGTGTGTGCTCGAACCAATGGACGTATTTGTATGCATTCTCTCAATTGATATCCCAATTTTGAATTTTGCTCTGTTCCTGGTGACTGACTCAAGAAAACCCCACATGCCCAGCCCACAGCATGTCAAAAGCTTGCAGCTAGGCTAGTTAAATTTGCCAAGCCAAGAAGCCGTGCCTTTGCCTTTGGGAAATGGATCACAGAACGGGATACTTATGTCCTAGATCTTGAGTCGTCCTGCCAAGAGCCACATTTTTTGTTTGTTGGAGGAGCTCCTGCAATCCAGGGTCCAGTTCCCAGTTTCGAAGAAGGGTTCCGGCATCTTGAACCGTGTTTGGCATGTCGTCAACAGATGCTTTGGGATCTGGGATCCTTCCACTAACTTGGCGGAAAAACTCGTTGGGATCCGTGACATTTTCTTATGATCCGGGCACTTTCATGCTGCTTATGTGCTTTTTGGTGCTTCCGAAGTCTTTGACGTATTATTCGGACCTTGCTTAAACTAAACCATTATTCTAGTGTGTGAAATCCGTGTTAGGTGCTTTCAGATTGCGGATGAGAGGTGCTGTCGCATTCGTAGTATTCTTAGTAGTAGTCTCGTAGTATTCTTAGTAGACAGGGGAAATCGTAGTATTCTTAGCATTCGTAGTCGCATTCTTAAGTGTTCTGATGATAATTTTCAGGAAAACGAGCAAAAAGGTTCATTTCCATACAGTTGTCCGCGGGGACGTTTGCAGGATTTCTAATGGGGCAGGAACACAACGCGATATCTTTAACGAAATCCCATTGTGAGATTTTTCATTGCCAATATTTACCACACTTCACGCAAAAATGAATAAGGAGGAACGTGCCCGGGTGCCCCCTCTGAATACGACCCCGGCTATCAGCAATCGCTGTCAGCGTTGCGGGCCGAGTCCTCTTTCAATGTCCTCATGTCGTCGCAGGTGGTAAACGTCTGGGACGCCGAGCAGCACCTGCTTCTGCAGTCAGTCCTCCTCGAGTCGCCCCCGTCCAGGAACGTACTGCGACCCGAGTTTGGCATCCGGTCGATCGTGTCCATCACGCCCAAATTTCGGTCGGTGATCATCCTCTTCAGCGACGTCGTGAACCAGCTGTTCGTGCGCCAGCCGACCAGGGCCGGCGACATCGACGAGCGGGCTATCCGTCGCCGGCTGGCCGCTTTCAAACAGGTGAGGGAGGAAGAGAGGGAGAAATCCATCCCCGGGTGGCTCATCTCCAGTAGGGGAGAATTGGGCGGGAGAAGACAATCCATCGCCGACTGGCCGCTTTCAAACAGGTGAGGGAGGACGAGAGGGAGAAATCGACCCCCGGCAGGCCCATCTCCAATAGTGAGAATAGGGCGGGAGAAGACAATCAATCGCCGACTGGCGGCTCCAATTGGTGAGCAAGAGAACCAGAGACGGAAACGCACCGCTGACAGGCCTTTTCAGCAGGTGAGGCAGTGGGCGACAGGGGAAATCCACTGCCAGCTCGCCGCGCCAGCAGATGATGAGGGGTCAATAATGGGAAAACCATCGCAGATGAATTATGTACTCTCAGCCGGGTCATGAGCTCAGAGAGAGGGGCGTAATCCAACGCCATCAGCCCACCCCAAACAGTCAAAACCAGCAGAGGCTGAGGGAGAAAATGTATCACCCACGTCGTGATTGTCGTGTGCTTGCTGGTCGTCGCTCGTCCAAGTCCAGAGACAAGCAAAGAGCGACTGATCCTTTTATCATCCGTGTCTTGCACAAATATGATGACGTACTTCCTGGTACCGCACCTGCTTATTCGGCCAAAAAGCACCTCCACTGCAGGCCTCCATGCTGCAGGCCCCCATTCTGATTATTGATAACTTCTCATATCGCCGTGCCCTTTGAGTTTACTTCTTACCTCTACCCCGCGCTAAGTTTACCTCTGACCTTTACCCCGCGCTAAGTCCAACTCTGAGCTTTATCCGCGCTAAGTTTAACTCTGACGTTTACCCCACGCTAAGTTCACCTATGACTTCTACCCCGCGCTAAGTTCACTTCTGAGTTGGACCGCGCGCTAAGCTCACCTCTGAGCTTCAGCCCGCACTAAGTTCATCTCCGACTTTGAACCTGCGCTTAGTTCCCCTCTTAGCTAACCAGCGAGTTCACCCAACGTAAATTTCAAGTCTGAATTTTACCCCGCGCTAAGTTCACCTCTGAGCTTTACCCAGCACCAGTCAACCGAGTCACCTAAATCAATCATCCCACGAAATCCTCAAAGTCACGAATGACTTAAGGTTGTTGAGAGTAGTCCGACAATTCGCTGCACGCAAAACTCGCCCGGACAAAAGAAAAGAGCACTCAACGTTTCAGGAGTGCGTCACACGTCCACGGACGCCATACAATCTCGTGCAGTGCACACCCCCTCCCGCTTCGCTTCCCCACACCGGCCCAGCCGATAAGGTGCTCTCCGCCCGGCAGGAGCGGACCGGCTCCCAGGCGGTGGGCTCCTCCGGAGACCGTCTGCTGCCGGTCAGCCTGCGCAGCCCTCGCCACAGCCGCCGCTCTTCCATGGTCACCCAGTCGCGCACGGCGACAGCAGCAGCAGCAGCGCCGGCAGCGGCGGCGGCGGCAAGGGCACTCAGGCCGGCGGCCGGCAGGGCCCGCCGGCGGGCGCCACCGCCGCCGCCGCTGCTTCCGCCGCCGCGGGCGTCCTCGCCGTCCGAGGAGTCTGCGACGGCGAGGGAGACCGAGGCCGCCATCCTGGAGTACCTCCGCGCGCTGGAGGAGGCGCCGCAAACCTTCATCGAGATGCGCGTGCCAGCTATCCCGCGGCCGGCGCTCAACAACCTCTCCACCAACCGGCTGATGGGCCGGCAGGCGGCCGGCCGGGAGGAGTCTGTGCGCCTAATCCACGCCTGCACGCCATTTAAGGCGCTGCGCCTGTACCCGCTGGCGGCGCTGCCGGAGCCGGCCGGCCTGCCGGTGTCAGCGCGCATGCGCCGCCTGGGCCTGCGCTGCGAGACGCTGGAGGACGTACTGGGCATGCGGCTGCCGGCGGCGGCGCGCGCCGACCACGCCGGCTCCAAGCCGTCCAGCCTGGCATCGTCTGTGGCGTCGCTGCTGCGGCAGAAGCGGCGCAGGCGCGAACGAAGCCGCGCCAGCCTCTCGAGCATCGGCGAGACGTCTCGCGGCTCGCTTCACTCCTCCTGAGTGCGCGGGAAGGGCGCCGCAGCCGAGCGCGAGGATCAAGACCGGGGTGGCAGACTCCTCCGCCGGCGACGCGAAGCAGTGAATATGACGGTGCGCGGAGTAGAGAATGCGTGACGTAGCCCGTTCCACACGTAATAAGTCCGATCGATTCCGTCGTGTTTCATTTCAGCTGTGTGTTTTAGACGTACACAAAATCTGATACCAACGGCTTCTCGGCCCCGCTCGCCACTTACAGAAATGCGAGTTAGGCTCGCAGTAACCCAGTTTGCATTGCGAAGAAGGTCCGGCCGTTGCTTGGAGCTTAGTGCCTGATGCTTGCTATTAAGTGTGGTGACCATGCGTGGTCCCTATGGTAGTACTTTGCAACAATATCAGATAATTACTTTTTTACGTGCAATAGCAGTACTTGGAGAAGTCTGCCAGCAAAAGCCTACACCCACGAATGCAATCATTGCCAATTAAGTTTGTGAGTGACTTGCGTATTGTTCAGAGCCTGTGATGGGTACGCCCCTCACCGCTCCCACCGGGCGTGTTTCCATGTACCCTCAGTACGGCGTGCGAGAAGCCAGCGACAGGTGAGGCCGGGCAGGCATTTCCGACGCAGTAATAGAGCACGAGATGCACTTGCTCCCTGCCTCCTCTACCGTAGTGTTTGCGTTTTTCTCGTGAAACACCGTGATGAATGAAAGAACGCACTGAAACACACTTGAACGTCGCCGACAACATGGAATTTCGACAACCCAGCTTCTGTCAAATTATCGGCATGGTGAGCTCCAGACCATACGCCACCTCTCCTGGCAGCACTAATCTGCTATGTAAGAGGGGGTAATATTTGGAAGACGGACTGGGTCAGGGATTCCCATGGGAACGCCGCAGCGTCTCGCCCGTTTAAGCGGCGTTCATGCCCGGAACGTAACGCAAAGCAAGGAGCCCGTCACCTCAGAACTATGAACCTCTGCGGGACAAACAATAGTTGAAAGTTAGAGTGTATCTCTTTTTTAAGAGGGGTAACGTCTTTCGATTCTCCCGCTGGCGCTGGTGATCTGTCATGGGGAGGCCATATATGACGATATATTTTGCGATGATGTACTGAAATTTCATATCATATATTCATTTTCCTCTTGCGAGATATAATTCAGCGTCAAATCAGAGGTCAGATATCAAACTCAGATAACACCCTTGAGGTACGGTGTCACGACGCCTGAAAGAGACTTTGAGCGCCGTATTCCAGCTAGCACCTGTCACGCTCCTCTACTTCTTTGCATAGTCATCATCACTGTGTGCACCCAGCTCTCCTTCGTTGTCTTTGATGTCCATCTGCTTGCTGGTGTAACGGCATAGCAGATATTTCTCTGCAACACTTGCAGCAGTCTGTACGTCAAAGGCCTGCGCTGTGGCTGTTGCACTACCGGTATGCAACGCTGCATGCTTTGTTTTCAGCGGCGGAGCTGCAGGGTACTACAGCCAGGAGCGCTTCGGGAGTAACTGCGGCTACTTAGACGGCATGATGGTAGACGCTTTGACGCTCCAACTGAAGTTGGCCATATCTCTAGCTTCTCTCCTTGGGGGGCGGGGAGGGGGGGGGGCTTTAAGTGTAGTGAGCCAGGAGATTCTCCAAACTTTCGACCATGCCCTCTGCGGTCCAAGGAACTGGTCAAACGACGCGGTACAGCAGCTGACCAAGGTCAACCAACATCTCATCTGCTGGCATTGCAGTCTCGCTGTCTGAGCGTCACCAGCCGTGCGTGCCCGCCAGTAGACCATCCCTGGCGCGATGGAAAGGTGCTTCATCTGTCTCACATGTCAGCCCAGTCAGCGAACATAACTGTGGTGACATAATTGACCTGGCACGAAAAAGTACGACAGAATTGCCTTAAGACAGTGCTGCTGGAGGAGGAATCTGCCGTTCTGTCCTCCGCGCAGGAGCATGAGCACCAGCAGTGTCGGCCTGGAGAGGCCTTCCACTCACATCCTCTGGTCCGGTGCTCGTTAGCTGTCCCCAGATAGTCTGCCAGCTCCTGGTATGTCTTGAAGCCTTTCGGGCACATTCTCTGTAGCAGAACGGCGACAGTGGGATGTCCTTTTTGCGACCCACCCACCAGGCTATGCAGCTGCAGCGCTGTAAGAGGCGTTCCAGTCTGACCGCACTTCAGCTCCCGACAAAGGCTCTGTGCGCCGAAGAGTCATGGATTCAGTCCACTGCCGTCAGATTCAGTCGGCAGTGAAACGTGCATGACTGTCGGAAGTCCACAAAATTGGAAAGCCGGCCGAGTGGACGGGTTCCACTGATCAGCAAGACCGGCTGGTGGCGGGTTCTGCCCCGAAGTTTCGACACCAGGGGTGTTCGGGCTGATGGTTGCCTCGCCGCCTGGCAGCCAGACGTATCTATCATATCGATAATCCATCTGCGCTTGAAGGCTTGAAAGGACTCACAACGTTCTCGGGATGCAGCAGAACCATCTCACAACCAACCTCCACTTGTATTCGACTGCATGCGTGGATAATCCAAGGACCCTCAGCGCTGGACCAATCTCATATTTCACTCACAAGGGCATAACGCACACTCATAATGCACGGGCATGCTTCACACAGGCATGATACGCACTCCCATGAGTGCCCTGGGCTATGTAGAGACACTGATTAGGGGGGGGGAGGGAGGGGGGGCATCTGCCGTGGGCGTAACCATGAGCGCAGCGTCTGGTGGCGGTGTCATTAGCAGAGAAACGGGAAGGTCTGGAACAACACCCAAAGGGCAACCACGCCTCATTATCGCCGTGCTGCTGATATGTGCTGTGCTGAAGGCTGAGCGTGTCGCATGTCGCCATGCTGCATACTTAATGATACCAAGTCATACAGGAGCTGAACGGCTTCCTGGAGTCAGACAGAGAGCAATCGATCGGGGGAATACGGAGATGCTCCTTGGTGGAGGGGCGTTGCACGGGAACACCACGGACACGATTGCAACAAGGTTCATGGCATTGGGGGCCAGCAAAATACAGATCAGTCACTCAACTGAGAATAAGCACCATCACTCTAGCCTCAGAGATACTCCAAACGTTACTTGAACGTGATCTCGCTACACTTTCGTACGATTGCACACTGCTTCACTTAAACCCAACCTCGTGGGCTTAACTGTTTTCTTCTTACACTGTTTCCTGGACGGAAGACAGTCTCACTTCAAATCAAGGTCACTTTGACAGGACTTCAGCAACTTTTGGGGAACTGCGATATGAGCTATCAAAGACTTCCTCGTTTCATTGCTCCTACTCCCCGATATGTAGTTTTATTAGCATTATTTTTTAGCTAAGGTATCACGTCCTGACATAGTTGTGCGCCACTCATCGCGTATCGCCTGGCGAGTTTTTGACCGGAAGCTTTAGTACATCCATAGTACGTGTCAATGTATGCTTTATAATCCCCTTTCATACACGTATCGTGCATGCAACAAATGACCATATTATTATAGTGTAGTACAAATGCAGCTGCTGAGAAGCGTACTTGCCCTTACCATGAGTATGAGAACACAACAAACGGCATATTTCGATCAGTAGAGGGCATTTTGGTGATTCACGATCAGCTTTGACATCTCACTTCCCATCTAATCTTGAATTCAGCCCGGTACATGAGAAACGCTGTAAAAATGATCTCCCTGCCACAGAATCCCAACAACTGCATCACGCGCGCTTCAAGTCGTCGAAATGAAATCTTGAAACTGGACGAACATTCATAGTGGCGGTAGCCAAGACCCTAAAACAGCAGGTTGGGTGGCAGGATAATACCAGAATATACTAGATATCAAATTGGTACCAGTGCAACGATCTCATATGCTGCTTTTTATCGATTATTTCTGCAATATTGGCATTTAAATAAAAATTGGGAAACACAAAATATCTGGCGAAGGATTATAATTTGTTAGAAGAAATATGTAGATTAGCATCTTCGGTAGCCTAAAACTTTGACTAAATCTGGCAATGTTGGAATTATGTTATTCCGGTGACATAGCAAAACTGCACTGTTTCTACTGGCAGCATGCAGGGGAGTACAGCCATTTTCCGCCGTTCATTGCTCGGCAATCCTGGTGAACATTTTCGAAAGAGTAACTACAATGACACTTTCCGGACGTTTATGTAATCATCTTCCCTAAATTGTGTCCTAAAGTAGCCTACAAATAAACAAAACCCCTAATCTTTGGACCCTGCACCGGTGTTACATTCAAATTTGTCATGGAAGGTCCATCTGTGTGTCAGTCCAGATGTATCTCTTCATAGACATTGCAATCAGGACATGTATGTGCTATTTCACGCCAATAATACAATTTCAGACATAATGAGGCGAAACATACCAAGAGCATTCAGCATCAAGCCATGCACTGGTTGTCCTCAGGCTGTCACCTACCATGTTTTGATGTTGAACACGCGCCTGGGTAACCGGCTAGACACCCGTCGCTCGTGTGGGGGTCAATTTGACCCCCTGAGATCTCGGGAACTAAGAAAGTTAGAGACACCAAATTTACATGGTATATTGGCCTGTACGTGAACTCACTTAGGTTAAAGTTTCAAGTTCCTAGGTCATAACCTTCGGGTAAAAAAGGGGAAACAAGTTCAAGTTCCAGGTCGGCCTTCAAACTGCCCCCGGAACCTAGATAACCGTTTCTGAGCGAAAGGTGACATACTCATTTGACGTCAGTGATCTTGTTTGGCCTCTTGAAGGTCAATATAACCAAAATCACACAAGATTGCTTTGAGTTTTGGATTTGACTAAGCAACGAAGATAACGCTAGTCAATATGCTCCTAAAACAAAATGTTGACCTGAGTCATTTTAGATCAATGACCTATTCTGACCTCCAAGAAGTCCATGGAAGACGTATAAGGCGGTTCCTGCTATTAATAAATTTAAAATGAGCACCAGAAACTATCCCGCACAGAAAGCCCTAGAGCAACAAAACAAGTTGGTTTTGACCTTGGCGTGACCTTCATGCCTGACCTTAGATCAATATAATTTGCTCATTCAACTGTCGCGTTGCCTAAGAGAGCATTTCAGAGATGTATGGCTTCGTCTAACACTTTGCTGTTGGATCAGATTGAAGGATTCCCTAGAAATTGCCTTCGCTGAAACCTTGACATGACTTTGACCTGCCATAGGTCAGCGACCTTACAAGGTAAATCAATTTTTTATGCCAAACGACCCGCTACTAAATTGTCGACAGCTGCGCAAAATTGGGAAACCATTCTGGAACAGCTGCGCCGTTTGGAAACCATTCTGAAAAACCTTCGGGGGGGGGGGTCAATTTGACCCCCCACCCCAGCGCGTGTTAAAATACAATCATTGGCATGCAGTCAGTCATAATGCTTCCTACTTTTTATAACAATGATAATAATGTTAACACATAGTTTTGAGTGTTACACCAGTGGTAAGTGGTCAAGGATGCCAAATGAGTTGGGGCCTTCAATTCATGCTTACCTCAACTCACTCCACTCAGCCTCAGCGAACTGAGCAGTATGGAAATGATGTGACCCACCCTCAAAATACACCAACGAACAGGTTTGTTTCTTCCCAGATTTGACTCATTCTGTTCTCAAAGTCAGGCTGCAGGTCAAAATATTTTTTTTGGGGGGGGTGGGTGGGGGTGGAGCGCCTGACTAAAAAGGAAACTACACTCTTACCAAATGACAGTCAGTGTTAGGCATGTCTTTATAGTTACCGATGTCAAGTGTGACCCAGCACACGCATGATGCTCTTATGTTTCTAGTACTGGTACAATTACAGAAGTATGTCTAGCGCATGCCATTTGGGGCACAGGCGAAGGTTGGCACAGGGTGTCCTCCACACAGGCAACTCCTTATGCTGTTGGAAAAGGACTAGCTGCAACTATTAGTACTGCACTGCACATGGATGAACTACCCTGTCCCTATATCCTGTTAGGTTCTGTGGAGCCAGTCGGCATTGCATGCCGACTAGAGCTGTAATTTCTTTCTCATCTTTATACTTTGGAAGATGATGTCCTGCCCTACACACTCAAATCTCAAGTCTGTCTCGGCCTACCAGCAGATATCGAAGAAATCACACAAAATGTTTCAGTTCGACACTTAAAGTTTTGCCTTTAGATGTGCAGCTAACTATGTTTGACACATCAAACCAACTTTGTAAGGCCTCGCTGCGCCAGGATCATCTATGTCACAAGTTACCTACAAATGTGCAATATATTCAGGCCCAATTTCTATCATTTCTTGGCTTTTGGAGGTCAGGGGCATGGGAGGGGCGGGGGAGGGTGAGAAAAGTACAGCTCGGGGCTGGTCTTCAACCTCTCTGAAAATTTAATGCTGACCCTATGGACATTGACCGGACATAACTCCTCAAAACTATATTCGAGAATCCATGTTGTCCCTGCTCGTAATGTAAGCCTGTAGCACAACAGTTTCTTCTCAGAATGACTTGCAGAAGCCTGGCTGTCGTTTTTTACCTGCATTTAAGTTTGCCTGGGTGTAATCTCATTACAACGCATTAGAGACAATAACTGCTCCGGCCCAAAATTGCAAACAACGTGAGGTTAGGTTTGGCTACGACGGTGCACAGAAGGAGCAGGCCAAAAAATGGCACATACGCTCTTACCTTTTGAGGGAAAGTTCCAGTTCTGAGCTCATGCATGTGCTCAAAAGTGATTCATGCATTGCTATCGCCGACATCATGCGAAATCAGATCGTATTTGCCTTTCGGGCCCTTCTGCCCAGCAACGCTCCTAGTGCCTCTCTTAACACGCGCTCGGGTGGGGAGTCAAATGACCTCCCCACAAAGTTTTTTTGCGAAATGGTTTTCGAACGACGCAGCGTAGCCGCGCCAAATTTTGCATAGCTGTAGACGATTGCATGGCGGATCGTTGGCAAGGAACCTAAAACTTTGGCTCACATGAGATCACGTACAGGTAAGTACACCAGGTGAATTTGATGTTTCTAGCTCTCTTAGTTCCTGAAATCTTAGGGGGTCAGATTAACCCTCCGAGCGAAGGATATCCAACCAGCCACCCTGGCGCGTGTTAACATTTAATGTAGCCGTTGCCGCCTTCTCAGCGGTTGTGCACTCAAATATTTCCTTTCCATTGAGCTCACCGCTCTTTTATACGTATCACTAGTTTGAAGTAACCTGCATCTGGATCGCAGTTAGAAACGCTCCGTGATAGTAAGGGTGATAATCACATCTTATGTTCGTAAAAGTCGCCCTAATTGGATGTAAGACATGGTACATGGGGATACGGGCTGGTGCTGGAATAGCTGAGCAGCCACAGCTGTTTTAACTCCTGGTATGGCTAGGAGACATACTGGCAAACGTCTTGAGACTTGTTTTATGGGAGAGAACGGCTTAGAAGTATTCGCAAACGATTCTTTAAAAAATACGCATTGCAATACCCTTCGATACGTAAATGCCCTGGGGCAATCCTATGGTGACGTCATCATGGAATTGCCAGGTCTGGTCCCGACTAGGTTCCGGCCCCCCTGGTTCCGACCTCCCCCGGCGGTAGTCGCCGTCTTGATTTGTGAGAAATGTGCAAAGTTGCACAAGTAGCAACAAGCCATTTTGACTCTCCTAGCCACATGAAACTAGCTGCATAGAAAATTTCCGTCAAACGTTCACGGTAGTTACCATTACATGGTTTCATCTAAGAAGCATAAGGATGGCAACTCGACGACATGTACCTGACCAACTGAAAAGCGTCTCCTATAGTAGATGCGTCGTATGTGTCGCACATCCTTATATCACCATAGTACATATAGCTTCTGTGAGCATTACCCCTACAATGAGTATGAGAAGACAACGAACGACATACATCGATCAAAAGAGGTGATTTCATTATTCGCGATTATTTTGACGTTTGAATCTCAATTTGACCCTGAATTTGACAACATACTTAAAAAACTATCTGCGTGAAAGAACTCCCTGCTATAGCAGATCCCTTCAAAACAGTGTCACACGGCCCCCAAGTCATCGAGAAAAGCTTTGAAACTGGACCAGATTCAAAATGGCGGCTGTCGCCAGCTTGGATTCTGAGAAAAATCCATAAAAACAATAAAACTGAACCGTACATATATCAAGCTGATATTTCAAAGTTGTACAAGTGGCATCTTAACTTAATTGGATCTCCTCGCTACAAAGGACATATTTCCGGGGAGAACGTTCGTGGTAGTCGACATTGCAGGGTCTTCTGTAGGATAAAAAGGATGGCAACTCGACTACCACGGCATACCTACTGCACTTCATACTTGGCGTGCCAATTCATTCAGCAAGCGCCAGTGACGTGTTTTGGAGGAATACTTCAACGCGCGAGTGCGCGGTGTGTTCGGACACCTGCAGGTTAATACACAAAGTAAGAACGTAATTTTCATTTGCATTTGGAAAGTGCTAAGCATCAGTTCTGAAAGTTCTCACAGAGTCTAAACATTGCATAAACTCACTGGTGTTCAACTATTGCTCGATACACTGGGTACGTACTGAATTGACTGAGCGAAATACGGACAAATATTGCATTAGAAACGATTGGCGAATGAAATCCCTCACTTTTTCTGGTTCATGCTATGCATACGTTTACTACTCCAACGTGATCGAAGCCGCATCGGTATGGGTTACCAAAGACGACGGACCCCATTAACTCAAGTTTTGGATATCCTAGTGGTGACAACAAACACGTCTTTAGCAATAACAATATTGCCTATCCTACACTGCAAAATGTGTCTAGCTGTCTAGCTAGCAAAGCGGCTAAAAACAGCCTAATCGCTCCATTGTAGTCCAGTAAAATCTCATTACCTTTATGGCTTTGCAGATGCCATGCATATCGCCTGATCAGTGACAAAAGCGACGCATTGTAGCGGCTCGGTTCCGGCTTTTCAAACATGGTACGTCACCTCATCTGGAAGATTGCATGCATAATTGCACTGGCTTTTAATAGGAGTGCTATCGGCTTTCCAAGCGCTAGGCAATGCAGGCAGCCCTCGGGACCTTAAGGAAAACTGGTCCACAAGGTCAAACGGTGACGCAATCAACGGGAACAGGCCTGGGTCTAAGGGCAATGCGTGGCGAAACATGAAATGAACAAGGCGAAGCGTATGACGTGCGAAGTCTCTGATCTAAGAGATAACTTTGCTTTTAACAGAGGCTTCGGTGAATCTTGGGCCCATTTCGACAGCTGCAACAAACTGGGCAGGTACGTACGTCTCCCAGGCATTTGGGAACTTTTACGAAAAAAGACCGAATTGGAGTAGCTGGAGTAGTACATGCTCCTTGTAGCGCACGCGCACAATGCGGCCGATGCAATAACTGCGTCTTTACCCAGCTGTAAGTGTCTAGCTGTCTTTCGGCTTACCCCGTTTCCTAGACAGCATACCGTCTCGCTTCAAAGCATTGCCATTATAATAGGACTCCAGTAATCTGCTGATAATCGTCGTCGACTCCGCGGAGACTTTCTTGTTTCGTTGTTTCTTTTTCTTGATATGTAGCTGTAGTAGTATGATTTGCAAGCTAAAATATCCCGTCCTGTCAAGGCTGCGTGCCACTCTTGGCTTATTGCTTTCCAGAGGCAAGTTCCTGAACGGACATTATAGTGCATCCGATAATGTATGCTTATGTATGTATTATAGTCTCCTATAATACATGCGTCGCGCATAAAGCATGCGATCACATTATCATGGTTTATAACGCCTGTAGCCACTGCGATTTGTATCCTTACAATGAGTACGGGAGAGGAGAGAAGACAACTACGAGGAGACAACTAGAGAAAAGAAGACAACTACGAGAAGACAACAGATGGCATGCATCGATCGGTACGGGGAATTTTGGCGATTCATCATCAAGTTTGACCGTTGACTCTCGATTTGACCTTGACGTTTACCCAAACATTAAAAATAACAACAGAAATGGGCTCCCTGCCATGGAAAATTACTAAAAACGGCATCACACGACCCTCCATGTCGTCCGGACAAGACTTTGAGACTGGACTAACATTCAAAATGGCGTCGGCCGCCATCTTTAATTCTAAGAAATGCGTGAAGGTACGCAATTACCAACAAGTTAAGGTGGCTTGTTAGGGTGGCTTTCCTAGCTACATAAATCCGGTCACATAAACGATTTCCGTCAAAAGTTCACGGCACCTCACGTTGCAGGGTCTTATGTATGAGGCGCTACGATATCATACATACATATATATATATATATATATATATATATATATATATATATATATATACATATATTTATATATATATACATATACATATATTTATATATATATATATACACATAAATATAAATATAAATGTATATATATATATATATACATAGATATTCAACCTTGAACCTCATATCTAAAATCTAGCACAGAGCGGAAGCCATGTTCGGGGCGCGCAGGGGGAGGGAAGGTTGGGGCGGCCGTCGCTGCAAGAGTGTCGTGGCTCGCGCTGCACCGCGAATACAAGATGAAGAAATACGGGTTTTACAAATCGTAAAATAACGCAAGTTGAAGTGCCGACCGCGTGCATGGTGATTAAACAAAAAAAAAAACCGGAATACACACTTAGCAATTATTTTGACAGCCCTGACGGCAAACTAGGAAAGGAAAGTAGAGTAAGCCTGAGCTTTGCTCATGCTAGCTCATGCTCATGCTCATGCATGAGCTTCGCTCATGCTTACTCTACTTTCCACTGCTTTCATGTGCTGCAAACCGCGGTAAATGAGATGAACCAGGGCGAAACCCATTCAGATTTGGTTCCAAATTAGGTGCCCTTCTAATAACGTTTCTGCGAAAATGGTAAACATGTAGCACTTTCCCTTCAATCGGCTATAATCATCCAGGAGCACGGCGGTGTAAAGAGGGTGCGGGGACTAAATACAAAAAAGAAACTGAAGCCAGCACCTAAAGAAACATGTACGACGGGTACCATCTCCTGCAGAAAAAAAAGCACCGAACCTATCCTACTTTTGATACCCGGCCAGTGTAGGTGAGCAGCGAGCATCGGCGATGAGTTGGACAGCGCTGAGCAGGGCTGTGTGCCGCTAACGCGTCGGAGGTGCCGGGAAACACCAGCTACTGTTCCCCAACGGGCTGTGTTTAAATTCGCTACAAATGTTTACAGGCGATAATGATGTAGCAGCGGGAGTGACGGGGGCCCAGCGCATCGGTACCCGGCTGCTAATGCGGACCAGCGCCCTGGATCATGCTGCACTCAAGTCGCGTGAGCCAGGGGCCGCTGCCGAGCTGGCGGGGCCGTGCGGTCAGCCTTAGGTAAAAATCGATAAATATGCTGCGTGTTTTGAAGCGAATTCGGCGCACCTCGCGGCCTTGTAGTACTTGTTTGAGCGCTTTCCTTTGAACATGCCATTTTGAAATAAAGCAGGTTGTATGGCACGTCTGTTGACCCCTCAGGCATGCGCCACAGGTTTACAAGTGATATTTATTTGCGTCCTTTGACAGGCCATATGCCATCATTCATACAGTAAAACTACTTCTTTCACAAGCCTTTGCACGTAAATGACATTTAATGAATGGCATGACGTAACAGGTGATCTGAAGGACTTGGTCGACGAAATTCAGCCACATCGTGCCCGCTCCTTGAACGAGAAGCCCTTACTTCTACAAGGAACATTTCGGACTTTCTCCCAAGAAATTTTCAAGTGCCTGGGAGACGTACGTACCTGCCCAGTTTGTTGCAACTGTCAGATTGGCCCATGATTCACCAAGGCCTCTGTTAAAAGCGAAGTTATCTCTTAGAACAGAGACCATGCACGTCATACGCTTCGCTTTGCTCATTTCATGTTCCGTCACCCATTGCCCAAAGACCCAGGCCTGTTCCCGTTGATTGCGTCACCGCGTGACCTTGTGGACCAGTTTTCCTTTGGGTCCCGAGAGCTGCCTCCATGGCCTAGCGCTTGGAAAGCCGATAACACTCTTGTTAAAAACCAGCGCAATTATGCATGCCATCTTCCAAATTAGGCGACGCACCATGTTTGAAAGGCCGGAACCGAGCCGCTACAATGCGTCGTTTTGGTCACTGATCAGACGATACACAAAGCATTTGCAAAGCCATAAAGGTAATTAGATTTTATTGATCTGTAACGGAGCGATTAGGGAGCTTTTAGCGACCTTGGATATCACCTAAGCACATTTTGCACCGTAGGGCAGACAACATTGTTATTGTTAAAGGCGTGGTTGTTTTCACCGCTCAGAGGTCCAAAGAAAGTTGATGGGGTCCGTCGGGTTTGGTACATCATACCAATGATGCGATTATGTTGGAGTAGTAGCATGAACCAGAAATAGTGCGTGGCTTCATTTGTGAATTCATTGGTGCCTAATGCAATATTTGTCCGTGCTTCTCTCTGTCAACTCGGTACGTGCGCAGTGTATCGAGCAATAGCTGAGCACAAGTGAGGTCATGCGGTGTTTAGACTCTAAGAACTTTCACAACTGATGAAGTTATGCTTAGCACGTTCCAAATACAATGCAAATTATGGTCGTGCCTTATGCATTCACCTGCAGGTGTCCGAACACACCGCAGACTGGCGTGCTGAGGTATTCTTTCACAGCATGGCACTTGTGGTTACTGAATGAATTGGCATGCCAAGCATGTAGCGCAGTAGGAATGCGGCGGTAGTCGAGTTGCCACCCATATTCATCCTATAGAAGACCCTGCAATGTCGACTACCGCGAACTTTTTCACGGAAATATGTTTTTAAAGGCGCGAATATCCAAATAAGTTAAGCTGCTTCTTGTAAAACTTTGAGCATTTCCGAGAACCCAAGCTGGCAGCCGCCGTTATCTTGAAGTTTGGTCCGATAGTAAAGTTTTTTTCTCAATGACTTAAAGTGTCACGTGATATCACTTTAGAGCGGTTTTCTATAGCAGAAAGCCCTTTTAAGCAGCTATTTCTCCGGCATGGGGTCAAATTCAACGTCAACTTGAAGTTCAAAGGTGAAAATGATCACAAATAACGAACATCGCCTCCTTTGATCGATGCATGTCGTTCGTTGTCTTGTCGCACGCATCGTGGGTACCACTCATAGACGCTGCTTGTTTTATGTACTATGGTTATATAAGCATGTGCAAGATATACGACGCACGTACTACAGAAGACGCTGCTCACTTCGTTGGGCACGTAAAGTCGGGCTGCCATCGTTATGCTTTTCACACAAGACCCTGCAGCGGCAACTACCGCGATCGCGAATTTCCTTTAAATGAAATTTCCGTTTTACGGATATTTTAGATGTAAGTTGTTTTATGTAGCTGGGCGAGCCAAATTGGCCTGATCACGGTTTGCGCAACTTTACATGTTACTCATATTAAGCCGCCGTTTTGAATGCTGGCCCAGTTTTAAGGTTTTATCTCGATGACTCGGAAACTCATGTGATACAGGTTTTTTAGGATTTTATGGGAGTGAGCCCCTTTGCGCAGCCTTTTTCTATTATATGGGATTAAATTTAGTATTAAATGGAAATTTAAAGGTCAAGGTCGGTCATGAATCACCAAAATCCCCTCTGCATGTCTTCTCGTACATTACGGGTACGCTTCGCAGCAGCTTTATTTGTTTTAAACTATAATAATATGGGCATGTGCTATATGCACGATGCTTGTATTGAAGGGATTATAATAATTACACAGACACGTGCTATGGATGTAATAAAGTGTCCGTTCAGAAACTCGTCGCTGCCAAACGACACGCGCGATGAGTGGCACACAACTGTGCCCGGACGAGATACCTTGGCTCAAAAACAATGTTGCCGAAACTATATAGCTTCGAGGAGTAGGAGCAAAGAAACAAGAAAGTCTGTGATATCTCATATCGCAGGTACTCAGGAAGTTGCTGAAGTCTTATTAAAGTGACTATGATTTGAAGCGAGACTGTCTGCCGTCTAGGAAACAGGATAGGAAGAAAAACAGGCAATCCCACGCAGTTGGGTACAAGTGAAGCAGTGTAAAGCTTTTAACAAGAAAACTCAAACCACGTTCAAGTAACCGTTGAAGGACCTTTGAGGCCAGAGCGTTAGGGCTTATGCTCAATGGGATGATTGATCCGGATCCTGCCGACGCTCAATACCACGCCGCTCGTTACAATGATTTCTATGCCGCCTACGTGCACCGCCGCCCCCAAAGAGCTTGCCCACACTATTCCGGCCGAGTGCTCTTGAGCTGACTCCAGGAAGTCGCTCAGCTCCCGTCATGACTAGTCACCGTTAAAAGGCATGCAGCCGCACGGCGATGAGACAGTGTCATTAAGGCTTCACTCCAGGACTTCTCGTTTGTCCTGCTTGTAGTGCCGCCACCAAACGCTGTGCTCATGGCTACGCTCACAACCGATCCCCTCACAGCCCAGTACACTTATGGGGTGAACATCATGTCCGTGTGAAGCATGCCCGTGCAGCATGAGTGTGTTCCCGTGTCCGTCCCGGTAGCTCAGTTGGTTAGAGCGCCTGCCTTCAGGTCCACCCACCCGTGGCGGGGTGGGTTCGAGTCGCTTTAGGGCGCTCGCTGTTTGCCCTTGACAGGTATGGCCTGCGGCCGGTGGCAGCGGTCGCGCTAAAGGTCAGTTGACGTCAGGGGGCAGGACGGTCCGTGCCGGGCATTACGGCACGTTAAGCTTTCGCCACAAAATTCTGCCGTTGACATGGAACTGCGCGATCGGATGGTAGGGGTCAGGGCTCACACAACAAGCACTGCTTAGCGTGAGCTCTGATCCCTGATATCCATCCATTTAAAGGGTTCGGATAAAATCTTGAAGAAAGTTGAGGATGAAGCTAACCCAGCGCTAAGGTTTATTAAATTGGAACAGGCATGCAGTCTGACACAATTGAAGGTTGAGTCCGAGACGGCTCTGCTGCATCAGGGGGCAGGACGGTCCGTGCCGGGCATTGCGGCACGTTAAGCTTTCGCCACAAAATTCTGCCGTTGACATGGAATTGCGCGATCGGATGGTAGGGGTCAGGGCTCACACAACAAGCACTGCTTAGCGTGAGCTCTGATCCCTGAAATCCATCCATTTAAAGGGTTCGGATAAAATCTTAAAGAAAGTTGAGGATGAAGCTAACCCAGCGCTAAGGTTTATTAAATTGGAACAGGCATGCAGTCTGACACAATTGAAGGTTGAGTCCGAGACGGCTCTGCTGCATCCCAAGATCACTGAGAGTCATTTCGAGACGCACAATCATAGACAAAAGGGTGTCTGGCTGTCAGACGGCGAGTCGGCGATCAGCCCGAACACCACCGGAGTCATAAACTCCAGGGCGGAGCCTACCACCAGTCTGTCTTCCTGATCATGAAACCCATCCACTCGGCTGGCTTTTCAGTTTTTTAGACTTCCGACAGTCATGCACGTTTCACTGCTCACTGAAACTGACAGCAGTGGACTCCTCAGTGGACAGAGACTTTGTCGGGAGCTGAGGTGTCCCTTGATTGAAAGGCCCCTCCAAGCGCCGCAGCTGCATGACCTAGTGGGTGAGTCGCAAAGAGAACACTTTGCTATCGCCGTTCTGCTGCAGAGGTTGCGCTCGAAATGCGCCATGTCACAGCAGTAGTTAAGTGACTACCTGGAGAGAGCCAAAGAGCACCGGACCACAAGCATGTGATTGAAATACCTCTTTCAGCCCACGCTGCTCGAGTGCATGCTCCTACGCGGGGGACGGAACGACAACTTCCTTCTTCAGCGCTGTCTCAAGGCAATGTTGCCGTATTTCTTCTCGCCGTGTGAACTGTGCTTCCTAAGTGAGATGACATATCGGCCGGAGAAAGCACCTTCCCCAGCGCGCCAGAGACTGGCGGGAGCACACGTCTGGTGGCACTCGGGCGGCGAGACCGCGGTGCCAGCAGGTCAGATTTCAGTTGACCCTGGTCAGCTGCTGTACCGCGTCGTCTGACCAGTTCCTGTGACCGCAGAAAGCAAGTTCGAAAGTTTGGAGAATCGCCCGGCTCATTACACTACTAGCCCCATCCCACGAAGCAGCTTCCCTGTGCCTCCCCCCCCCTCGAAAAAGAAAAGCTAGAGATATTGTCAGCTTCGGTTGAAGCGACGAAGCCTCTACCATCATGCCGGCCGTCTCAACAGCCGCAGTTACTCCCGAAGCGCTCCTGGCTGTAGTGCCCTGCAGCTGCACCGCTGGAAGCTTTGCATGCAGCCTTGCACCCTGCTGATGTAACACCCAAAGCGCTAGTCTTTGGCGTAAAGACTGCTGCAAGTGTTGGGGAGAAATCGCTGCTCTGCCGTTGCACCAGCAAACAGATGGGCATCAATGACAACGAACGTGAGCTGGGCGCACACAGTGATCATGACTTTGAAAAGTACTAGAGGGATGTGATGGGTGCTGGCTTGGAGTACTGCGCTCAAGGTCTCTTCCGATGTCGCCGCACTTAACGTCAAAGGTTTCACTGAGTTTGATATTTTACCTCTCATTTGGCGTTGAATTAGACCTTGTAGACCACAAACAAGTCTAAAATGAGCTGTTCGGCAACCAGGATAACCCCCATGAAGAGATAACGCACGACCACTTATGCCATTCCGATCAAACAAGAAAAATGAGTTAGTATTCAAGATGGTGGTGGGCGCCATCTTGAATTTTGGAAAATGTTCAAGGTCACACGAATAGCAAGCATGACGTGCAGTCGGTATCTCCATTACCTTCGTGCGGTCTTTTATACGCATTTTAGTGTGATTGGCATAGCAAGCAAACAAGCGAACACACAAGATAGACTCAGATCTAGCCTCGCCCGTATTACTGCGTTCATTCTCTCGGTTCGCTTGCTCACTGACTACATCTGAGCTGTCCTCCCTTCATTAGTTTAACAACAGACCAACTTGGCCTCATAAGGTTGATATTCACCACTCTGCAGAAAGATCAGTAGGTTGAAGGCTAAGATGATCGGGTTATCGTAAACAAACTTGTCATCTTTATCCGAGACTTACAAAATATCTCGGAATTTAGCTGGGTGTAGGCCGCAGCAGAAAGCCCTGGCCATTTTAATCGATCAAACCGATGACTTTGGACTAGTTAACGTTTTGGGTGATAGTGACTAGAGTAATGCAAAATTATTAATATTTGGTGTGGGTATTAGTCGGAATACGTCGGGCCATGCATGGACCTTCATAGATTTTCTGAGCTGACCTGTCTGTGGTATAGGCCAAAGCACGTTGTATTTGAGGCCGGTTTCGCAAAAGCTGACATTGGCGACTCCATGCTCTGTTAGTACACCTATGGGTCGTACAGCGTTAATATTGCGGAGTGATTTGTACACGAGTAAATGATTTCTAAACGCAGCATATTGTGCTCTTGCTCTCACAGCAAATGAAAAATTGTGTGCTGGACTGAATTATGTGCACTACCGTTACTATTTCATGTATTCTTGCAAGCACAGGTGAATGTGGCTAAATGCACCAAAAATTGTGCAAGCTGTGATGAATGCACTTGAGCAAAAGGTGGAGACTGGAACTTGTATAGTTCCTGTACCACCAGTTGCACAATATTCCACTCAACACGAGAAGGTTGGTTTTCCAACTTATTCAACACGCGCTCGGGGAGGGCAAATTGACCCCGCCAAAGGTTTTTCCAGAATGGTTTCCGAACGACGCGGCGTAGCCGCGCCAAATTTTGCACAGCTGTAGATGATTGAATAGCGGATCGCTTTATGTCACAATTTAGATTTTCCTTGTAAGGTCGTTGACCTATGGCAGGTCAAAGTCAGGCCATGGTTGCAGCGAAGTCAATGCCTAGAGAATCGTTCAATCTGATGCGACAACGGAGTGTTAGACGAAGCCATACATCTCTGAGATGCTTTCTTAGGCCACACAAAAATAGAATGAGCAAATTACATTGACCTAAGGTCAAGTATAAAGGCCACACCAAGGTCAAACACAACATGTTTTACTCCCGCAGTCTTGTTGTATGGGTTAGTTTCTGGTGCTCATTTCAAATCGTTTGATAGCAGGAACCGCGTTTTACATCTTTCATGGACTTTTTAGAGGTCAGAATGGGTCATTGACCTGAAATGACCCGGGTCAACAGTTTGTTTTTAGTAATTTACTGCCTAGCGTAATCTTTGTCGCTTATTCAGCTGCAAAACTAAGAGCAGTCTTGTATGATTTTGGTCACCATGACCTTCAAAACATCAAACAATTTCACTGACCGTAAATGGGCATGTGACCTTTTGCTTAGAAATAATTATCTAGATTCTGGGGCGCATTAGAGACCAACTTGAAGTTTGACATTGTTTGACCTTATTTGACCCAAAGTGAATGACCTAGAAACCTTAAACTTTGACCTAGGTGACTTTGCCTGCAGTTCAATACACCTTGTTAGTTTCGCGTCTCTAGCTTCCTGAGTTCTGGAGATCTCACGAGGTTAAATTGACCCCCCATCCGAGCGAATGGCAACCAGCCGGCCGCCCGGGCGCGTGTTAGCACGCGCCCGGGTGGCTGATTGAATATCATTCGCTCGTGTGGGAGTCAATTTGGCCCCGCTGAGATATTCTGAACTCAGACAGCTAGAGACACCAAATTCATAGGGTGTGTTGAACTATGAGCGAACTCACTTAGGTCAAAGTTTGAGGTTTCTGGGTCATGATCTTCAGATCAAATAAGGCCAAACAAGGTTAAATTCTAGGTTGGTCTCCAAAGGCCCCTGGAACCTATATAACTATTCTAAGCAAAAGATCGTATGCTCATCTAAAGTCAGTGACTTCGTTTGATCTTTTGAAGGTCATGGTTACCAAGGTCATACAAGACCGATTTGCGTTTTGCATTTTGATAAGCGACATAGAGTACGCTTGGCAGCATGTGCCTAAATACAAAATATTAACCTGGACCATTCAAGGTCAGGGACCTATTCTGACGTTTAAGAAGTTTAAAAGGTGTTTGAAAAGTGTCTAATGCGGTTCCTGTCATCAATAAATTCGAAATAAGCACCAGAAACTATCCCATGCTTTAAGCCCCAGAGTAATAGGGCAGGTTAATTTTGACCTTGGTGTGACCTTCATAACTGACTATAGGTCAATGTAATGTTCATTTAATTGTTGTGTTGCCTGAGAAAGTATCCCAGAGATTTACGGCTTCGTATAACACTTTTACGTTACGTGGATTTCGTGTGGGAATGGCCTCATATTTGTGCATGTTCTTCCCCTAAATCGAGGGTTTCAAGATCTCATACCATTAATCACACAACGATGTGGGCAAATTCGTGCACTGAGGATATAACATAACACACACGTTTGGCAAGGTCGCACAAATATGAATAATGGATTCAATTGCGATGTACAGGGAGTCCAACGACAGTCATCTCGTCGAAGCGTCTGCATCAAAGCAAATTTCTGGTCATTTGGGAACCATTTCAAGAAAACTGATCTTACCGATCTAATCGGATCCGCGTGATCTTACCTGGTGTAAGAAGTGCAACGAGGTGAGACACCCCCTTTAAGCACGCCCAAAAAGGGGGAACGCACAGTTTGCACGCGATAGTGTGCTATGTCTGCACACATCAGCTTGCGTCAGCATGCGCAATTTTGCCCGTACCTTTATGCGTTTTCTCTTCCTGTGTTATATCGTCGGAGCTGTTGCTAGGCTCATAACTATCACATTTCACAATCAGTCAGGTCTCCATCTAAATATAGGAAATCACACATTCGATTAAATTATTCAGTCTGCGAACTTATTTTTCAAACACATCTAGATTTGAATCATGGCCATGCAGGTTGAATGGTACATTTTCGTCTATTCATGCTGCACTCTCCACCTTCTGTCCTTGGCAAATACATAACAGTCCGCAATATAGTTTGGTGTATGTACGTGTCATCAGCATCATTTTTTAAATAGGTTAACACATGCGTAAAACTCGTGCCAAAACGTTACGCACTGAACTGGTTGCCTGGTGCAATAAACTGAACTAGCACAAGTTGTCTACTTGGCTTCAAATAAGTCAACCACCCCCTGTTGGCATCCTTGATCTATAACAGGGCTGAGGTCCCAGGGGATCCCACGAGCAGTTTCATTTCATCCTTACATTATATCTAAAAGATCAATACTTCATCTGTTCCATCACGAAATGGGTCCTACAAAAGAAGACCTGCAATATGGTTCGACGGTACCGTGCAGCAAAGATCCAATTCAGCAGGTATTTCCCAGCTGAGAAAGAGTCGAGCGAAGTGCCACGGGGTCCCACCCTGCGGTGCAAAACTATGTGATTAACGATATGTGTGTTTGTAATTGTATGTAATTTGTATGTAATTTACGATGCTGCCGCTGAAACTCTTTCGAAGCATGAATCCTGATGCCGACAATCAACCCGTGTTTGGGATGAGCGCGCCAAACCACGTTGTGCTGGATTCAGCCGTCCGCGGTAATAGCTTCCGAGAAGTGGACAAAGCTGATGCTATGCATTTGTGTAAACAAGGTGTAATGAATGGAGCTAGTGTCAGCGCGTAGCAGTACGCGCTTCCAATACGACTTTGTCACAACGGCTGTCCTCGGGGTAGGGCAAGCGGAAGATCCAGGAGACAGGCGCACACCAAAAACAACAAACGTACTTTAACACCTGAATACGACGGCTGCTTTGGACCATCCACTTATCACATATCGAATTGGTCTTATCACATGAGAATAATTTGAATAAATTTTTGATTTAGCTATTTCAAACAATCGTTGTTCCGCGTTTGTCATGCTACGCCATCATCACTTCATGCCTTTTGCAGACTGTCCAAATTGGCTGCACCGAATTATCGCAGCATTTGAATGCTACGCGGCCGAGGGATGGTTCGGAGTGTAGGGCATGGCGTCGGACTCGGAACCCATAAAACGAAATCGTGCGCAGTTTCCAGACCAAAATCGATGGGTGAAGCTGTCGATCGCCACGCGGAAGACGTCGTATGTCGGGCGATATCAGGGTCAGAAGCCCGAAGCGGAGTTGAGGAGAAATAAACGCTCTCATTCACACGAAATTTTATGGCGAAAACCGCAAGGATCACTAGGGGGATAAAATGAGCTTTATGGGTGGGTTCCCAGGGATGCCCACACCGCAGTAAATTCAAGGCTGTTGCACAACACTCCATGGTTTAGAAGATCATAGGTAACAGATCAGGGATCATTTTCTGTTTTGAGGTTGCCTTGCCAGGTGAATTTGGTCGGTCTTTTCACGGAACGATTTCGAGTCCTCTTTGCCGGACCGACCTGGAATCGTAGAGAGGGTACCTGGGACCCGCAGCATAGCACCTAATAACGCGCTCCGATAAGTTATATGCCCCCGAATTTCCAGCTTTTGTGACGTTCAGCTCTTTTGCACACCCAACACTCACGTTCCACAAAACGCCTGCCCATAAATACTTGCTTTTGAGGCCCGTAATTGTCCTCTTCCGACAAGCAACCGCAGCCGGCCGAAGTGACAGCTGCCACCACGCCGGGCGTCTGACGCCTCCACGGAGCCCAGTGTGTTGCTAATCCGTCGCAGCCTATCACACACGCTTGGCACGCGCCCCGCCAGGGTCGGGCCGTCCCTCGCAGGGCGCGTCGGCGGCAGGGCCGTCCCTCGCAGGGCGCGTCGGCGGCGGACCGTCCCTCGCAGGGTGCGTCGGCTGCGGACCGTCCCTCGCGCGGACGCCGGGCGCGCGGCCTCCCTCCGCCGCGGACCGCAGGCGACGGTCGCTGCGATCGGCGCGACGTCCTGCGCCGGTCGCTATCTGCCGGCTCGGCGGCCGATAGGAGTCCGGCGGAGGCGGCGACGGTCGGCCGCGCTCCGTCGGCGACGACGCGGCGACAGCCAGTCGGCGGCGACGCTCGGCTCGGAGGCGACGTCGACGCTCGAGCCCAGGCAGCCAGACGACGGCGCGCGGCTCGGTGACCCGGGGAGTGAGACGCAGCGGCGGTCGGCTGGCGACCAGTGACCAGGTGAGGGGGAGCACCGTCGCCGGCCGCACTCGCGCTGCTGACGCGGACGTGGGGAGCGGTCCAGAAGGGCTTCAGCCTGTAGGTTTGGAGACGCTTTCTGGCTTTGGAAGCTGTCCTTACTGCACGGATGACTGTGATTTGTTTCACGGATAGCTATGAGTCATATAAACCAGCTCGTAGCCGCTCGTACAAATACTGTTGTAAAAGGTGTCGCAGGACACGCTTGTGCTCTTGTGATCTGCTCACCTTTCCCGAATGACGTAGTTTCGGGGAGGCGCGCAGGGACACGGGTGGCTTACGGGCCCGTACTTCCGCCTTAGCAAACGCAGGTGCACTGGGGCGATAAGGAACCCTTAAACGATGACACTTGAAAGATGCCCAGTGTTAACTTCACATTGGCTGTTGCTGAATACCAAAGCTTAACGGAAGAAGCCGTCAATCTTGACCAAAAATGGTGATCACCTGCATCTGCTGCTTCCGGAGGGCTCCCAGGTGAGGACCCTATTTGGACTCCTTTTACGTATAATTGTGCAAGCACCTACTCCATACCTTAGAAGGCTGTTGTGGTTTGATTATATTGCAATTTTCTCCTGTAATGACTACGGACCTAACTTATTGTGCTTAGGCGGCAGGTTTCTTCATTGCTGTCTGTGGCACTGAGGAGCGGCATCATTTATTTGCAAGCCTCGTACATTCTGGCTAGTTGTCCATGTCAAAAAATGACGTTTCTCTAGGCAGGACCAAAACTTGCATGGCGTTTGCTGTGAACTGTTCGCGAGTGACTTCTGCCAGACAGAGATAGTGGCTCCGTGCCAGTATTGGCTCAAGGTTCAGATAGACTGAGGATTCGCTGAATCCGCCCTGTTGACTGTGGCTGTGAGATATCGCAGTCTGCAAACATGCAATATCGCCGAAAAGAGTGGCAGCCGTCAGTCGCCCAGGTCCGTGCGCACGGGTACACTGCAGATCGGACCCGTGACCTGAAGGTGGTAAATACAGCCGCCCGGCTTGATTGTGACGCCGCATGATGGGTCACTGGGTTCGTTCATCAGAAGGGGTGCGTGTGATGTTTCTGAAGTCACGGAAAAGGAGTGGGGATCGTCTTCTCCTCGGCGGCAGGTCGGTTGGATCAGGCAGCATCCCTAAACCGTTTCCCTCATCTGAAAAAGTTAGCCCGCTTTGCTCCACGACACACCTCCATCGGCCTTCAAGGTTACGGAGCCCAGGAACGTTTGATGAAGCTGTTCTTTTGCAGTGTGGTCGTTGTTGTGTCCCGTTTTCAACGTCTGTCGAAGACTCAAAGGCGCCAAGGTCGCGGACGGAGAAAACTTGCCTAACAGCCTGTCCAAAGGCGTGAGGAAAACAGCGATCGGATAGTTCCGACTGGCTGCGTCGACACGCACTGAGAGCCCCCTCATCCCGCCAGAAAATGGGTGTGAAACTCTGACACATCAGCCATAGCTGATAGTCCGACGTGACGGGTCGAGGAGTGGCTGGCATGCGGCGGCTAAGCGAGCTGGAAGATCGGAGCACTTGTACTGTACCCGGCAGTCGATGTGGTCGTCTCAAAAGCAACTGGTCGATAGAAAACAAATAATTTCAGTTCTCTGGCACGATGATGTCAGATGAATAAGCATCATGACTTAGAGCGAAGTCGTAAATAGCATTGTAAGCTGGGACACAGTTGGAAATGCCTCAACAGGTGACCAATGCCACGTGGCCACTTCTCACAGAATCGAACGGCAAACTGTTTGCGACCTTCCGCACGCCACCAAAACCGACACAGCACACGCCACGCACGGCTGGTCAATAGCAGTGGAGCTGTGCTCCCCAATGCGCCAATCACAATCAGTGGTGTGCAGCAATGGAAGGAGCGACGCCAGTGTCGGCGGCCCGGGCGAAGGGGGAGGGGAGGGGTGCAGCGTCCGGTCAGTAGGCCAGCACCGGGCGACCGGTCACGTGTCCAGGGCCGCACGACGGCGCGCACCAGCTGACCTGACCATCGGCCGCCAGCAATGATCCGGCTCCGTTGGGCTGCCCGGCCCCGAAAGTACTTGCCTTGTCTGGCATTACCAGTGGAGGGGTCGTTCTGAACAGGGCAAAATCCCAGGCCAGGCGTACCTCTGTTGTACACTGAGCTATAAAGGCCCGCGAAGAATAGTAATGTCGGTGTACACGACGAGATGCTCACTACCATTACTTGGGGTAGTTGCGGGAACTGATGTGACCTTGATCCTAAAGGGATGTAACGTTAGACGTCGCACACATCAGTCACGTCGAATCACGATATCATAGGCACGTACAGGCAACATTGCTGTGCGCCTGCGTGGAACCTTGATTTCGAAATGAAAAGTTTACAGGCTGGGGTTCAAAATGTAAGAACTCTGGCACCACGACAGGTAGTCAGCACAAAGGAATGTGACGCACATTGCCAAACCTACATTTCGACGGCATAGTAATCATTCTGGCGGCTAGGTCCAAGACATTTTTGTCGAAACGGTGATGCAGTTTTGTGCTCAGCGAATAATAACAGGCCTAGCGAATAGCGTGTTGCATGACTCAAATCGCTAGACTGTGGCTCTGCGGTACAGGGGATCAGTCTTTACCCTACTGGCCCCGTCACTCACAGTCTTGTTTTTATCAAATGCGTTGCCATGGTTTGAATGGGCGGCTACGGGTGGCCTCAGAATGCTTGTTAAGCAGAACTTGCTCCCTTTCTCGGACCCGCCACCCAATGTGAGCTGTTTCAGTACAACAGATAATTTACCGCCGTCTTGTTCGCAGGCATGACCGCGGAGGGTTTTACGCGTCGAACAATGCTGAGGTTGGGGCAAAACCGCCAAAACCAAAACCGCCAACGGCAAAACTCCAACCGAGGTTGGGCAAATCCTGGTTGAGCCTCGTTGGCAATTTGTGAGCTGACATTCCCTGTACGTCAGTGCAAAGAATGCATCTATCTGCTCTGATACCCAGAGCTGCTGGATAACGAGTCGAGTACATTTCCACCTTACCACGGACCGCAGGCCGGAGAACATTGAGCTCTAAGTGACCTGAAACAGGTACCGAGTCCTTCCAGAAGGCTCAACAAATTGTCTGTAGCTATCAGGTAATCAGCTTGACAAATTAATGAAATGTGGCGCACCAGCTCACGCCATAAATATGAAACGCGATTAAGGAAAATCTGTTTTGGTTGTCGTTGTCTGCAGGAGCTTGAACTGTCTTTCACTGTTTCGTATTGCATTGATATGATCAGTCAACGTTTTGACTTGGTGCTTGCCAAGAGCTTTCCTACAACTAAAATGACCACCTTTCACAAGCATCACGTCAGATCAGCGTCTAAAAAACGGAACACAAATTTCCCACGTTTACCATTTTTTAAACTAAGAAGTAACACCCGCATTGACTATGTTTACCGAAGTAATCACTACTGAATGGGTTAGTATAGAACACAATCGATCACGTAGCGCGAAGACGTAGCAAAATAGTATAAAATGATGCGGTCTGTCCTGATGTGACTCCATTTTGACATCCGCTGACCTTCTCTTTGCCTTTGTTAATGTGTTTCTAGTGATACGCCTCCGACGTGGAAGGAGACGATCTTCCACATGAACATTTTAAGGATACTCTGGGGTCACTAAACCGTGTAACATAAATCCGTGCCAAAGCGCTACACAAAACGATAAGGATTTTAGGGAATTGTGAGGCATTTCACAACGTCTGTGACATCGGACACCGTGCGGTGGACGTCAGCTTAATGTTGCCAGAGAAGAAGTACCGGCTATCGACTGTTGCCATTTCTCCAACAGCGAAACGTTTACCTGATCGATCGAATGAATCCCGAGATAACAGTAGGCGGGATAACGTACCCTTCCTCAGGCGGTAGCAGTTCGTGAAATGCCCCAGGGCGCCATGTTTGCATAGAAGTTTGCAGCAAACATCCTACAAACGAAATGACTGTTCTTTTGATCATTGGTAACAAACCTGAAGGACTGTTATGGGTGAATCAAGGCGAAGTTTGTGCTCCGTGAGAGCAGCGATTAACTTTCTGACGTCACGCCGGTGCGGGGGTCACATGGATGTGGTTCAGATGGTGGTACGGATGCCAAGCTGGCTTCGGCAGCGATGAGTGATGGCCGGTGAGCGACCAAGCATCATCAAGAAGAATCGTGCTTGCTGAACAAGATGCAAATTTACAGTCGATGTCTGTGCCATGGCGATGCACGCGCGATGACGGACCCTCAACTGACGATGCATGCGCGATGACGGACCCTCAACTGACGATGCATGCGCGATGACGGACCCTCAACTGACGATGCATGCGCGGTGACGGACCCTCAACTGACGATGCATGCGCGATGACGGCCCCTCAACTGACGATGCATGCGCGGTGACGGACCCTCAACTCGTATAAGCCTGGACACATTTACGATTTGGCGATTCGAAACACCTCTGTGCTCCATTGGGAGGGGGGAGGACGGAGGGGGGGGGGGGCGATAGGGAGCGGCTTCTGCGCAACAGGTGCTTAGTTGTGACCCACATCCCAAAGCCACACACATTTAAACAGCCGTGTACCATTAATACTTCGCAATGCCGGAAAAAAGATGTCGCTAAATACGGCGTGTATGCGAACGAATGGGCAACGATGCGTGATGGAAAAGAGGTCAGCACATCTCATACCAGAGCATTACTGCGGAAACTGGTTTCCGCAGGGCGTGGCATTCGCATCACCGTCAGCAACAGCCAAAGAAGGAGGGCGAATCGTCTCCTGAACAAAGACACATTTTTATTGAAGCGCGGTGCGCAGCGACTCGCTCACAGCTCCGACGTGACTTGATGACAAAGTTGACTGCGGTATTCAGCGTCATGGCTGTGGGCTGCGCTTTCCCCGACACGACGTCATCACGCTAAGATGAAGCCTTCAGAAACGCAAGACCTTGGTGCTGATCTGGCACTTTTGGAGTCTTTGCCAACTATAAGTTAAGAACGTGTGTGGGATTTTTAATAGTTGAAAATAATTAGTTTTTGGTAATGGCTCTTGAGGTCTGCGATTGACTCGATTTGTTCGGGCCTCCAGCCATACTTACAACCTACTTGATATAAAGCAGCACGACCAACGGGCAAAGTCCCCGGTCTGTTCTGTCAACTGTTGCTAGGTAGTGTTCTCTCCTTCAAAACAGAGTGCCTGGCCTATGGCGGCTGAACGAGCGAGCGGTGCCGGCAGACGGGCGGCGAGGTCGTCCCATCCGCGATTCACTCCGGGCTGACCGGAGATGAAATTGGCTAATCTAGGTGACCCTTTGGCTGCAGATGGGCAGCCGGCGTTGCATGCCGCTGCCGATCGCGATGAGTCGGCCCGCAAGTCTCTCCGAGCGCCTCCCTTTAGAGCGCCCGCATACCATCCACAGTCGACCGGGATCTGTTGGAAGACTCGGAAACGTTCGGCCAGGGTGGTGCCGCCATGCTGCTGCCAGATGCTGTTGTGGGCGACGTGCACCTTGTAATAGTCGGCGGCAGAGTACCAGCAATGATTTGGGATGCCTATAGACTTGCTTGACGTCACTTTCACCCTCAGCTCTCTACATTTAGTTGTCGCGCTTAGCAACAGTGAAAATACACAGCATCATGGGCGCAAAAGCATGGCAGTCTCCCTCCCTGGGTTGAGAAGGCCCATATCAAACAATGCACTCGGTCTAACAATGCTTACACAAAGTGTTTACGTCACTGATTCACCTCCCTGATAATACTGCCGGGAGGTGCCAACTTCCCTGCTATCGGTAAACGGCGGAAATGATGTGGCAGTTTCAAGGTCAGACCCTGCGAAGACGCCCAAGCTGGGTATTGCGGTCACCGTAACGCGAAACATGTGCTGTGTTAACGGGACGAGTTTTCCTTCTTAAGGTAAGCACTTCCCTCATTATAAATACCTCCGAACTTGTTCAACCAGCATCTGGTTTTAAACTACCCACGCCAAAAACAGTACATGCTTGACTCGCGATCCAACAACACTGGGTGTGAGCGTCTGGGGGAAGCGCGTGTTCCACGATGATATAAAAAGGTCAGCTGGCAACTTCACACAAGAAACCTTTGAAGGGAATTTCCGGAAAAGGAGCCAAAACGAAGACAAATGTTGTGTTTCAGTTGGCACTGATTCCTTTCAGTTCCGAACAGATTGCAACTCACACCACTTTCACTTCACGGGAATGTTTCGCAGTCTAAGATACTGAGGATAAGTTGAAAGAAGCTAACTTGCAGTGATTTATTTACTTTTAAGTGGAGAGAGTGCTCTAAATAACACTGCTTTTTGCGTAGCAAATACACTCCTCAATACCACATTGTTAAATCACGTCATCATACCTTGCACAGCATTGATTGAAAGCCAATTAACGGCCGTTATATTTGGAAATCGTGCTTCTGATCGCCGGATATGACCGACGCGACAATTATATTTGTATCGGTCTTTACAACCGCATGACCAAGATAATGACAGAGTGTAAATAATTATTATGGTGTCATGGGTACATTGATGACTTTAAAATAGTCTCCCGAATCAATCTGCACATCTTCGTGGGCGCTCAGCTCAGAAACTACGGGGGTTTAGGTCTTAGAAAGGCAGGGCTGTGAACTGCACCAAATGATCTTCAAGACAGCCATTTCAGCTCAAAACGCTGTACAAATGTGGACCATTCCAATTCAAGGGTGCTTGTCAGGCGTGGTTTGTTTTGTGGACTTGGCTAATCGGCATATACCACTGTATTTTATGAAATATGGCAATCTGCGAAAACTCAAATGTGCTGCATCAATGTTTCGTTGCAGAAAGAAGTGAGAACACAGAAGTCGCGACAGTGCACGACTGTTTGGACCCAGACTTTCTGCCCATCGCGGTGCCAGAGAGAGAAAGGCACTTAGTGTATTAATTTGTCAAATGTTCATCTGCCCGGCATCTGTGGATTGGAGCGGCTTTTAGCACCACCGCACACTGCCAAACGCAGCGTGAACAGTGGCCGACCGGGTGGAAATCAGGCGTCCAATATGGGCCGCCACACTCTGCTGAAATCAGCCACTGAATGTGTTTGTGACCCACATGTGCTTTCCTAAGGAGATTTAACTCATCGCTCATTTGGGGACGTGGATCTATGTGAAGGTATCCAAGTGTGTCTGCAGCTAGATTAGAGGTGAGTGCGCGAGCCATGTAGACCGCCGAAATTGTAGCGGGTTCACGCACGTTCACGACTGTGCGCCTTCCAATCCATTCAGCCTAAACTTGTCTCTTTTGTGCAGAAGTTTTACTCCGGAGGGTAAACGCCCAGCGCTGGCTTACTACAATACACGGTTTGGAGATCAGTATCTGACCAGGATCGCCCTCCAACTGCCAACGGCTTAAAGTATCCGCGGCTCAGAAGAATGCGGGCCTTATAGAATGACTTTCCTGCTGGAAACCACTTTGCTACGCACCTTGAACATCGAAGCATCCCTGATCCTTTCTGGGACATTTCATCTGGCACCATAATAGCGCGCAGCCGAGTCAAGTAGCGACGGACTCAGGCACTGGAAAATGGGCGGATGTGGGTCACTTCCGTCTCGCACGCGCCCAACGAACGCCTGCACCACTCATATTAAAATCTGTTACTAATTTCCCACCACGCTGCGGATAAGAATAGCGGCGCTTGAAGGTGGAGGAGAACTGAGATGCGTGGTGAGATAACGTAATAGAAAATGTACCATTTTCATGAAATCCGTTTTTCAAGAAATAACGCTTAAGGCAAGAATTGGGCTAAACATTAATAGATCGATTGCAAAACGTTACTTTCTGCATACGGCAAGCAGGCAGGAACATATTTGCATGCAGGTTAAGATTTCAGTTTTTGATTGCAACCCGCCACCTTTTTGAATACAAGCGAGGGAAACACATTTCACCTTCTTAGCCATCCTTTATATGGTAGCGCATGCATCCTATGGCCGGTGATATGTAAAGTGGCCGAAAAAGAGTTAAGAATAATGCGTGTGTATATTGCAGGCTATTTAGATGTGGATGTGAAGCCAGTGATTGTGCTTTTTTGACAAGTATTATCTACCTCGTTTG
This sequence comes from Pollicipes pollicipes, assembly GCF_011947565.3. NCBI lineage: Eukaryota > Metazoa > Arthropoda > Thecostraca > Pollicipedomorpha > Pollicipedidae > Pollicipes > Pollicipes pollicipes. The sequence goes on from NW_023596746.1 coordinate 11,556,161, forward strand.
ACGAAGACGTGTTGCCGCAACTGCTTCATGTAGGAAATATTCAACATGATTAGAAAATCTGGCACCTTAGCTCCACACCTCAGCGACACTTTTGGCTCCCAAACTAATTCTTAATTTGCCTGCATTCTTTACAGCTTCTCTCTGCATCTTTCTAAATCACAAAACAGGACTTAAACCCATATTGACATGACAGAATATGACCACAAAAGGTTTCCGTGGCAAAATTTCCCCGCAATTATGCCCTATTACAGCTCAGCAGGCATTATAAGCTTCGTGAAACTGACCACAAAACAATGCGTGTGACCTTTTGGGCTGACGTCAGCATTTCGTTAAAAAAGCAGGTGGATGTACTGTCGCCACTAGATATGACAGGTATTTTCCCACACATTTCGCCATATGGGCGTCGTGAATGATGCGTAGTCAAAAGCAGGCCCGAGTGAAAAAGTAGCGTCGGCAGCGAAATATGAAGTGATAAACACGATATTATGTTGGATACCCAATGGTGGTACCAGGGAAGACTTAATGTTAAGTGAAGTCTTCCCTGGCAAGTGCATCGCATTTTAAAACACTCCACTAATGCCTTTCCTAAAGCTACTTTTGGGATGATTTCACGAGAAGACAGGTGGCTCGTTCAGAAATCACTCGTGACGTTCCGGGAACCCAGAAGGCCCGGCACCTGCAGCACTTCAGCATCATCCCGACGCCCCCCCCCCTCTCCGACCCTGAAGCCCACAGGCGTCACCCAGATTCAGCCCGGCTTGGCTGGAACCGCCGCGCGAGCGAGCAGTAATTGCGACGACGTGACAAACGCGGCCTGACTGGCCGGCACTGGCTAGCGTTCGCGCTGTCCATCGTGGGTGGACAGCCGGCGACGCCGAGCGAGCGGCTGCGGCACGGCTCGGCGCCGCGCGGCGCTGCTGGCACCATCGAGGTGTTGTTCTTCGCGTGCCATTCTGAGCAGCCACTGTGTCGTCGATCAAATGCTGGATTGAAATGACGGCTCTCAGTCGCTGAACACGTTTTTGGTGGGCCGGTGCTGGGTCCGATTCAACGAAGTACGGAGTGTTTTTCTTTGACGTGGGGTTTTTAAATTTGATGGCCAAGCTCTAGCATGCCGATACTAAGCAAGTCTGGTCTTGTGGAGGGATAGCGCGGACTGTTTGACATAAAAAACATTGACCTGGGATATGCTTCATTTCCAGATTGGTTGTTTTTATAACAATGCGTGATCAGGTCCGTTGTACAGCACGGAGGCGGTGAGAAAGCGCTCCACGCAGTGCCGTGCAGCATTTTGTAGCAAAAAGGTCCGTTCAAGCAGTGATTGAACAGTGCATTACGCGGTGTGCACGCGGTAGCACCGTCATTGGTCAAATTATACTGCGCCGTTACGGCGCGGTGAACACACATTACGGCCATTTATTCGCTGCTTTGCACATGGAGTGTAGCGTTGCTTTTTGTAACCACAATTTCCTCGTTCTGCTATCTTTTAAGTTGAAGAGATCATCTTTGATGCGTGCAATGTTTTTCAGAATCGCCATTAGCTTAGAGCGTAGAATCAGCGGATTATTGTATGATTTCACCATTTTGCGTTCTAATTCTGCTTTGTCCTCAACAAGATTAATGTTTCTTGCAATTGTAAACGAATTCAACCTGCTTGTTCAATGGAAACCAATTAACGAACCCATACGGAATATTGTTTCGGGTCAGATGGTAAATACCATTTCAACAGTACTGTTAAGTTAAACAACAATGAAGTGGAATCAGCTTTTCTAAACGGCATCGCGAAGCAGTAGCGTTTATATTACAGTGGGTTGTCGCAAAATCAAAGTCTGCGTGACAAGCGCCACCAGGATACCTTACGGCGTCCGCCTAACCAGAAACAAACCTTAGCATTATTTCGAAAATGTGGACGGACATGGCTTGAATAGCAAGTTATAAGCTGGCTGGTTCAAAACTAAAAAAGCATCACCACGTGACATTCGTCGACATTATCAGATTTTTGCACCGTCTTCCGACTCGCTTGCTGCGCATTCCCTTCCGGCGTTAAGGTGTGCGTCCTGTAGTGGATGCGCACGGGCCGTTTACGGCGCGGAGGTGACAATCGGAGTCCTCTTCGCAACGTCTCAGCACCGAACATCACGTGGTGTTCGACACGGAGGCGGCACTCAGACTTGTCTTTGCAGCCTCTCAGCGCCAGATGTCACGCGAACGGGCAATTCATAAATCGATAGATTTGATACTGAGGGTAGATACGGCGATAGGCCGTGTCCGGGCTGTCTGACACTTTGCACAGTCGATATGTGGGCTGGCTGACAGTGCACGCCTGAGGAAGTCCGGTAGTGGGATCTAGGCAGAACGGGAAGTCCCGAAGGCTGGTAACGCTATCCGAAAATTAAACTTACGGAGGAGAAAGCTACTGTCGGGTGTACCGGGCAGCCGTGCGGAATCAGGTTCCGGACTGATGGCAGTTGGCAGGACTTCCCACGTGTTTCCGGGACTCCAGCCACCATTGTCTTATGACTATATCATAGATACCATGGGCGTTACGCAGGTGCGCACCGTAAACTACGATGTGTCATGGCCCCAGACATTCTGAAATGTCTCTCTCCTCTCTCTGTTAATGGCTCTGGTGCTTCACACCGAGGTGGCTGGGACTTAAGCTCACACACCGCATTGCTTGGAGGCCAATGGTCTGGACTGCAGGCGCACCTGCGATGTGCTCACCCAGCACCTTTTACCCATCCGACGTGACAGCCACCAGCTGGGCTGCAGAGCGGACTAGCCGGGATTTCGAGTGCCAGAAATATTTGGAAAAATTCGCGGTCATTTTTTTGGATTTCAAGTGTCCGCGCACACTACGAAATAAAAACAAGCGAAAGAAGAGAAAATAACTTGCACTTACAAAATCAAGTTAATATTGACACATCCTCAAACTTGTTGATAACATCTACAGTCAACATATAGAGGTCAGCTATCCCAGTTTCTTTGCTTAAACGTCTTTCCCTGTAAAAGCCTAGTGCATCGATGAGTCGAAAGCGCCTTATGGACAACTTTGATCGTCTCCCGTTTTGTTGCTGTATTAGCCTCTGATATGCCCCTTGGGCCGTGCCCCTGATATGCCCGACCTCACCTGTCCTGACATATCCCAAAATCTGCTGAGTACTGCCCGGCAGAATATTTCGATTGCGCTTCCTCCTTGTGAACATCACGCACCGGCCATGACCGTGGAATGTGTGAGGTTGAGCGAAGTTACACAGTGGCAATTGATGATTGCAGAATATTAACGCATCCCACAACGCCTGGGAACAACCGTTGAATGTTGATGACAAAAAGAATCAACGGCAACTAGTTCAACGCTTTAAATGATTTGCAGTAACTACGTGCTATTGCACTTAAATAGGAAGCAACGAAAGAGAAGTTGTATTCCATATTCCAATTCACCAGGCACGGTGAATTAGCACCATACATTTCCAAGCTTGATTTATCTTAGTATTTTGCGTAGAATATAGCAGTGCATAGAAGGCCGATATTAACGAGTCACGATTGCTGCAGAAGGCGATATTTCACCAGGTAAGTAAGCATAGAGCGTTCATTTCCGTGTCCACGAGACAACAAAAGAGCAGGCCTGAAATTCCTCAAAACTTCTCAACAGGGGGAGGAGTAGGGGGAGGGGGAGTGCACATTAAAGGTCCGATCAAAACCTATAAACATGCAACGTGGTCAGAGACGTACTGCAAACAAACATACATATATATATATATATATATATATATATATATATATATATATATATATATATATATATTGTAATTTAAGTGCGATTTTGTGTTGAATTAGGTACGCAATAGCGTACCACAGCACGTAGTCATCTGCTGTCATTCATCACCGAGCGGCAGCACACCGCGGTGTCGTTCGCTACGAAGCCATATCTAAACGTGTGGATTTGTACCTTCACACGAGGATCACTTTGTGTGGAAGGACTGTTTGTTATAGGATTGGATGTGCCGGGTGTAGGGCAAATATGACACAAAAGCGGTACGTTCAAGCTGATTATGCTGCCCGCATCTTTAAACGTTTTCGTCCAGCCTGCTAGGCATCAGCGAGCTTTGAGGCTTGCCTTTTTCTTACCTTTTGAGGCTTCACCGAAATCGTCAGCAGTTGTTGAGTGATCTCGGCATCCTGACTAAATCGCCACGTGACGTTTAATTGTCCTCGTTCTCATCTCATGCGTCGATGACACCCTGTTCTTAAGGACACCAGTTCAGCAACTAGGTCATTGGAGGGGATGAAGAAGGTAGGGTCCTTTTCTTAAAAATTGTCACTGCAGGCAAATCAATTATGTTATGGAATACTTATTGCCCTAACAGAGGTGAAATGAATTCAGCGATGCGCATTAACAACTGGTGAAGTGAAATGCAGGCCGACTACGTACTTCTGGCTGTTGACTTTAATATACGACGGACGAAGCTCAAAACCGAGATAGGCCGAACCAGTGAGGAGTAAGTGACTGCTGCAAACGTAGAAACGAAGCGTTTAAGACGACCCTTAAGGAGCCCAGCATACTGAAGGTGTAATATCAGTCTTCAACCCGATGAAAACTGGTTGCCAAGCTAAGCTAGCTAATTAATCTAACTGTATTCATTCGTGATGCTTTAAGGGAAACGATTTAACGGAAGTTTCCAAAGTGCTTTTCTGCGAAGCAGTGCTTTGCTTAACATGTGGTAAGGTGATTCAATATGCGTGCAGGGTGACAAAGGCAAAACATAACGTTTGATGGAACTTAAAAAGATAAAACGCAAATGCAGATGATTCTCCGTCGAGAAGTGCCATGGAAGAGAGAAATGAAGTAACAGAGACCGAAACGAAAGCTGTGAAGCTGCTAGAGCGGAGCTGAAAACGAAGTTGCCATGGCATATCCCTCAAAGGTAGGCGAGAAGCCTCGGCGACCACCACACGCACATCTTTCCGCTAAGGAAGTCGCACCCTGCTACTATTAGGCGGTTTCTGATCGCGAACACGCGTAAAGTCGGCCCTGTCGGCGCAGGTGTCGCGCTCGCCGTCTGGCCCGGACATGAGCTCTCGCAGGCCCGGGTCGTCAGTCAACGAGGGCCGTGCGGTTTGGAGACGTCTGGCCCGGACATGAGCTCTCGCAGGGCCGGGTCGTCAGTCAACGAAGGCAGTGCGGTTTGGAAACACGTAAAGTCGGCCCTGTCAGCGCAGGTGTCGCGCTCGCCGTCTGGCCCGGGCATGAGCTCTCGCAGGGCCGGATCGTCAGTCAACGAGGGCCGTGCGGTTTGGAAACACGTAAAGTCGGCCCTGTCGGCGCAAGTGTTGCGCTCGCCGTCTGGCCCGGACATGAGCCCTCGCAGGGCCGGGTCGTCAGTCAACGAAGGCCGTGCGGTTTAGAAACGCGCATTCTTCTAACTAGGCTGTGGCGGTTCATCACAGCGTTCCACACTGTCATGAAGTGCCGCAGACATGCGCTGACGTCAGTGGTGCTATCCGCCCGGCTCCAGTCAGATGAGAGACGTTCGAGACAGGTGACGTTCTAGTGTGCGCGGTTCCAGCTGCGCAGAGTACGCCAATGCGGGTTTTCCGTATACGACTTAGTTGTGCGCTCACGACAGGCTGTTGATCGCTTATGACGTCAGACAAGATGCTGACTTCAGGTGTCACGCCAGTTTGCGACGATGTAATCCCGCGCTGATGGAGTTGGATGAACGCGAGTCGGGCTGTCGACCAACTGCACCATGCTCAGCTTGCTGATAATGTCAGAATGGCGGCGTATGTGGGGCGAGCCCGCTAAAGTTCACGTCGCAGAGGGGGAAGTCGGGCTCGCCTGGGCCAAAGGACTCCCGGAGCTGATCCTACAGGCGCTCCAGGCTGAGCGACACAGGGCTATCAGGTGGGCGGTAGATGACGCCCAACGTGGTCGGCCGGCCGTCCCGCCATATAGCTGAGACACAGGGTTGCCAGAGGTCCGTCCGCCACCATGGCGGACAAGCTGTATTCTGCTCCTTGCAGAATACCGCTTGAGCTGCATTTCTGCACGGTGCAAGATGGCAAAGCCACCGCCGCGTCGGTTGTCACGTTTTTTCCTGGAAAGAAGGAAGCCAAATTTATGCGCTACTTCACGAATGCTCTCAAGCCACTCTACAGCCACAGGCGTACTTCATGGCAAGATTGATCAGATTCAGAACGAGTTCACCGTTTTTTAGGCTAAGCTTTACAAATAGGCACCGCGAGAGTTATCTAGAGTTCGTAGATTCTTGGAAGCGTTAGGAAAATCACCAGCGCACAGCGCGAGGAATGCGATCTGTAAATTTGAACTGCCGAATTCACAGCAGCGCTCGCAACCTTCCTACCAAACGAGTCACCAGGCCCTTGAGGATGGACGGCGGAATTCTCCAGAGCCTTTCGGAATCTTTTTTACCCCTTGTTTCTAGGGACCTTGAACGGGATTTGTGAACAAGGAATTCCCCTGGTATCATTCACCAATAGTGTGACAACATTAACCACCGCCCCTCCCCCTCCCAAAAAAGGAAAGAATGAGAGGCACATTGGAAACTTGAGACCCATCGTCCTTTTGCCTGACCCTATAAAATTCTTGCAAAAATTGTGACTTTGCGGGCTGAAAAGACTGTAGACCACTTGACCCATTCAGATCAAGCTGATTTCCTAAGAGGCCAGTATATTACTGACAATGTCAGGCTGATTATGGACTTAACGGACTACACAGAGCGCAGCAGAATAGAAGGGCTGCTTGCTCAATGCAGTAAGTTTGAAGTGTTCGACTGCATAAGCTTGGATTATGCAAACGGGGTGCTCAGAGCGCCAGGCTTGGGGCCTAACCCCCGACGGTTTAACGTTCGTCTTTTACGCTACTAAAGCTCACTGTGCGCCAATACATGTTAATGATTGTTTGTCTCCTGAGTCCTGGATTCCGCATTGAACGTGGAATCAGGCAAGGGTGCCCAATTTATTGCCTGAATTGGGCGTTGTGCATTGAGCCACTGTTGCTAACAATTCGGACCAGCAAGGCTATTCGAGGCATCAAAGTTGCTGCGGCTGACATTGTAAGCCATCAGCTTATGCGGACGACCTGACAGTGGTTTTAGTCGGGTCGGAGAATTGGACGAGAAGCATGGTGAAGGTATTGAAAGAGCTTTGTGCAGAAGCTGGACTGAGACCAAACATTGTAAACACTGCCTGCGCGTTGATCGGTGGCACAAGTAACTAGCGAGCACTCATTTGCCAAGACTTAAGCTTAAAATGGCGTGAGGAATAGGGATAAAAATATCCTAGGGATGAATATCCTAGGGATATCCTATTTTGCATTCAATATCCTGGGGATAAAAATCCCCGCTCGTACCAGTAAAACGCCTGAAATGAACTACAAAGATCAAATCAATGACACTTAAAACTTATGTTCGCATGATTTAAAGAAATTGGACACTGCTTGGTCGAGTCCTTTTTATGAAGACACTTGTGCTATCTGACCTCGTGTGTTTGCTCCCTGTCCTGGAAACCCCGGTAAAATCATACACGTTGAGACTAGAATCGTTCATATTTAAGTTCGTTTGTGGAATGGGGAGTGGCAAATTAAGCGAGCGTTTGGAAAGAAACAGTTCGCAGAAGGTGACATTAGAGCTTCTGATGTTCAAGCATTTACCAGCGCGCTGAAGGCAACGTGGATTAAAACATGACTGAACCCAAACACCCTAGTTAGATGTTTTTTGTTAACAAGCAAGTTCATGTTGAAAACAGATAAAATATTTTTCATTGTGTGATTAGAGGCCGCCAGATTCGGAGCCGGAATCTCACTAAGTTATGGGATCAGGTTTTCACTGCATGGGCTCAACTACAAATATGCGGAAACGCAATGAACGATATATTGGCACAGTCATTGTTTTTTAATCGTTCGTTAGACGTCCAAGCATACATACTACACGGACGATTGTGGTAAAAGGAGAGGCACAACTCAGTTCAGGTCAGAGACCTGTTCAACCTTTCCGCTACAAAGTGGTTCACCGTTATGACACTAAAACAAAAATTGGGTCACATAGGTGCTATGCCGTGCTACAGCATCATCAGTTAAACAACCAAAGTATAACGATCATTCCAACGACCTATACAAGTCTCGGCTTTCTCAACGGCAGTATCAGAGCTAAGTTCTATGAAAACATCCACGTGATCGACATACAGCGCTCTGGTGATCACCAAACTGACTGTTCATTGCGACTACGGAGTAAAACGAAACTCGGAGATTGGAGATACTCCCAACTGGAACAAACTGACCAGCGATTTAATTGCGACCACAAAAGAAACATTGAGCTTAGGTGACTTTAATTCCGCATGGGGCATACAATTTTTCCAACCCGCAAGATGCCAGAAATATATCGCATAATTAATGATGGCAAGTGCGGCTGTTGCAAGGAGGGGGTAGAATCAACACTACCTTCGGTGTTTCATTGTTGAGTAGTTAAGGCGCTTTGGGACCAGGTTCTGGGTATTTTTAGGCCAGGCACAAGTGAGAAATATCGAGCGACGGATCTTAAACTTGCCTATTTAAAAAAAAATAATACGAGCGATACATACAACCTTACCTTGTTTTACTGCTGGCCAATTCGTCCACTTAGAAAGTAAGTAAAAGTGATAGTAATTTGTCTGTTTCACTATTTTTTGAAGATTTAGGAGCTCTCCAAGGAGTGCAAGTGCGTGTTCATGTAATAAAAGGTAGAACCGAGGAATGTAAGTTGTTGTGGAACGCAACAGAAAAGATGATGAGGGCGTTAAAGATTAATGTTGCTATGATAATTAATGTGAGCTTGTGGTGCTTATCATGTTTACGTCTGTTCTAAGGAAAAGAAAGCTAGAAAAGACCACACGAGGGCACCAGATCGGCTGAATATATGCTCGTGGAAAGGGTGAGTGGATCAGACAAATGCAAGAGAGGGCGGGGAAGAGGGAGCTACAATGCTAGAACTGTGAAATACCACTGATAAACTGAATGATGCGAACGAAGATGATGCACGTTACGTGATGACGATATGTAATGGTGGTGAACTTTTGAAAAATCTTTCAACACGCGATCTTGATGAACTGTTCGATAGGCGCATCTGGGCCGGCCATCGGATACACATTCCGGGAAAGGCTGTCAGATTTGTCTGAACTTCAGGCGAGGAAACTGGTGCGGCGGATTTCCAGCATTGGAGGACGATTCAGCGCGACGGCACCCCCGGGGGCCCTGTCCGCCGTCGAGTGGCCTCCTGGGGTAGAGGACTCTGCGGCCGCGCATCGATAAGGAAAGGACAAAGACCCGGCCAACTCTACTGAATGGGGTCCCCATATATCTCGCACACCGCTGAGATTTGAGACTCTACTTAACGGCACTCACGTTAACCAATACAAATCTTGGACTCAGGATTGGCCAATTGCGTCGCGGGCCAGAGAGTGACGTAAGCCGGTCACAGGAATGGGTCATCGCGTTGAAGGTCCTCACCTGACCTGTCTGTATTATGTGGTTCATTAAGCCTGAATGCACACGAGCGTGCACGAAGCTTCCTTCAGCCGGCTTCCCCCTGCTGTCGGCCGAGAGTCCGAGACGGTGCTGGCCAGAACTACTACATGCGTTATTAAATTAATGCATATAATTGCAGTTCCTGCATGATGCGGCTTAGTGAGCGGACTCGGTGTCAGGCATGGTGTGGTTGGGTTTGTTTTTTAAGGCATCCGCGCGACCCCATCTCGAAGCATGTGCTTTTTATGACCAGGGTGCCGGTTCATGTTTTGAGCCGGAATATCAAACAAGGGCACTTCGACTCGAGATTGGGGAATAAAATGCTCAGGCACGGCGTGTGCCTTCGTGTGCAAACTAACCAACGGAAGCCAAGTACACCGATCACGGGCTGAGTATTCTTTACCAGTAGGTCCCACGACACAGGGCACTGCCGGGTGAGTTCGATTTAGCACTGGTAGCTGGCTGTGAGTGTCCAGTTGTACTATTTTGGAACCAATCTCCCCTAGGGGGATGCCGAGGGACAGCAGGGGCGCAAATGAAGTAATTTGTTACATCCGGCTCTCTGCGGTACATGCGGCGCATCTGCGAATGAAAATGGGCTTGCCTGCCATTCAATTTTGTGGCAGCCTGCCTGCGTGCTGAAACGCCAGTTTTTTTGTGATGTTTCAGCTCACCGACAGCCATGCTGATTCTTCAACAGACGCCAAACAGGATATGGGTATTCGCGCGCAAAGACGGTCATTTTTTTTTTGGTCTGCAAAACTAACCGAACCTTTTGAACGGATAGATTTCTGGGACCGGAGCTTACGCTAAGCAATGCTTATTGTGTGAGTCCTGACCCCCACCATCCAATCATACAATTACAAGTCAACGGCGGAATTTAGTGGCGAAATATTAATGGGCCGCAATGCTCGGCGGCGTTCGTGCCACCTCTGACGCCACCCTTTTTTAACGCGAGCGCTTCCACCGGCTGCGGGGCATATCTGTTAATGGCGAAAAGTGAGCGCCTGATGCGACTCGAACCCACCGTGCCGCGGGTGGGCGTGTTGGAATGCAAGCGCGTCCCACTGGGCTGTCGGAGAGGGCGAAAATGTCGGCGATGGTGACGAACACGGACAGCAAAATAAAATGGTGCCGAGAGCAGACAAACCTGTAGGATGGCAATGGCGCATTTCCGAGGCGGCATGCACTGAACCGGCAGGGAGGAGTTTGCTGTGCAGAAATTTCAACTGTATTGAAACGGTAGCGATGAAATAGCAGGTCGGTGCGACCGTGAGATGCGAGAAATACGTGCCGTACTGCGCGATAGGGACAATGCAGTGTAATATACCTTTGCGTGGTATGGCTCGTGGTTGGAGCAACAACTCTGGCCACTGTACCTTTTAGATATGCTGCGAATGAATGGCAAAACCACATTAGTTGTTCAATGCATTAGCGAGGAACGTTATTTCTATAGGTGATATAGTGGAATAAGCCTTATTCCTCTGAGAAAAAAACAGGAGAATGGAGATATAGTTGGGCTGATATTTCGACATGCCCGTATCGAAACCATAGCAAAAGTGCATGACAATAGGAACAATACCAGTTCTGCTATGGCAGCAGTTCTGCTATAGTTCTGCTATAGCAGCAGTTCTGCTGTAGTTCTGCCATAGCAGCAGCAATAGCAGTTCTGCTATTGTGTCGATAAACGCATGTTGCCAAAATAGCAACCCAAATACATCTCCATTCTCTTGTTTTTTCTCCCAGGAATAAGGCTAATACCACTGTCACATGAGTTCTAAAACCGATTAATGTAATGGTGAGGTCAACTACCGTAGCAGGACATCGGGGAACGAAGACGATGTCAGGAAGAAAAATGCAAGGCGGGGAAAGACGATTTAAGACGATGATGACGTCTGAATTCTGAAGCGTACAAAACGTTGTCAGGATGTTGAATGCCTCTCGCCGAGGACGCAGCATGGCACATAACTGTCTTCTCTCACGCCCTAGTTCCCTTGGGTCGCGTGCCAAATAATACGAGAAGAAACAATGAAGGCACCTAGAACTGTGAACATCACCATTTGAGTCACAATATTGGGAAAGTCATCTGGTATTTTTTTCAGTTTTGTTTTATGTTTTGCAACAATCGCATTCATTGTGCGCGCAAAAGTTCTTGTGCTGAGTTAACGACCTTCAGTAGATCAAGAAGTACTGTTAAATGGCGCTATGCTGCTAAACACCATACATTCCAACATTTAATCCATCCATTCAGGAACCATCCAATCCATCCAGTCATCACTCGAGCATTTGGTATTATTGGGCATAATACCGAGAATGTCGAAATGTGCCGAGATCATTCTGCTGAAAAAAACAAATGAAGAATTTTCCTTCTTCTGTCAAGTACAATCATATTCCTGGTGTTGCCGCGTTTTATGAAAGGAAAGACATCAAGTTTTTCGGGGCTAGTTTTCACAGACCGGTTTTCATCACCATGCGCCAAGGTGTTGTGGTCAGGTATGAGCCAGTGGACAGGCGTCTCACTCAAACGAGGTTTCCTAGCGGCCGTTGTCGCAGAACCGGGCGTACAACTTCGCCCGAAGGCAATAGATCTCAAGAGTTGTTTCTCTCTGATTTGAAGATATGATTGCTGCCATCACATCTGCGTAAGCCGAGTTTTGCCAACTATCGGGTGTCTTAGCATATTTTGGTGACGTGCGTGGGTTGCATGGCATCATTCCAATTGACTACGTGCCGTGTGATATGAAAGCCACAATACCCAAGCGCGGCTGGGCCCCTGGCAGTCGTTTAGCACCTTGTCCGCCACGAGGCTGGTCTGCGGGGAGCGACCCGACCGCATCAGTCATGGGGCTGGTCTGCGGGGAGTGACCCGGCCGCATCAGTCACGAAGCTGGTCTGCGGGGAGCGACCTGACCGCATCAGTCACGGGGCTGGTCTGCGGGGAGCGACCCGGCCGCATCACTCACGAGGCTGGTCTGCGGGGAGCGACCCGGCCGCATCAGTCACGAGCTGGTCTGCGGGGAGCGACCCGACCGCATTAGTCACGAGGCTGGTCTGCGGGGAGCGACCCGACCTCATCAGTCACGAGGCTGGTCTGCGGGGAGCGACCTGACCGCATCAGTCACGGGGCTGGTCTGCGGGGAGCGACCCGGCCGCATCAGTCACGAGGCTGGTCTGCGGGGAGCGACCCGGCCGCTCCAGCCACCACTCGGGCCTGCCCCCGGCGATGGGGATCGTCAGTCAGATGTGGCCACGTTCCGATCATCGTATAAATCGACGCTCGTTACGATGCCCATGAATCCCCGGATGTTCGCCATCCGGGTACCAAAGCAGGCCGTATCGAGGGCGCCCAGACTTGTGGGGCGAATTGAGAGGGAATGACGCCACCATGTGACGTCACGGATCAATTTGGCTGCCCCAATCTGTACAAGCAATGACTTGTTGGACTAGCTCTAGCCTGACTGGGATGATCAAACACGGACTACGGGAGCTGACCAATCGTTAATGAGTGCCGGATATACTTGTGACCAGCCCGCCGGAATTCATTCAGAGAAAAACATACCAACGCCACGCTTGTGGAAGTAGTGGAGGCTTCGGCAATTTGGTTTTCTGGAACACCTTGAGATGCTTTTGACACTTGTTTATTGGTTTAAACCCTACTTAGACACCTTTAAATTTTCAAGGTCCTAATACTGCCAGTGGCAGCCTCAGGGGGTGTCCAGTTAGACTTGTCGGGGTGATTCCACACATTTTCCTAAGGCGAAAGCCAGTGTGAGACGGGAAGAATAATGCAAGGCAATGAGTCCATTGGTCGTCGCAAAAATCGAACTTCTTAAATCAATGTCTAGATACGGCATAATTGCAAAAGTAAATGCACATGAGGTCGCACGCCATCATATCGCCCATGGATGTATCGACGAGCAAGCTAATAAAATTTCCACAGACAGATCATTTTCCTTACTTCTTAGGCGAAATATGTGGATCAAACTACATTTAAGCATCCGGTCCATCGATCTCTGTTTCCAAAAATGATATCCAAAATTAGCCCAGAATACAACCAGTACTCTTTAGCCACTCGTACACGCCGCTGTACATTCTGTCCAAAGGAAGGGTGGTGTAAATGAGCCTCTAGCTGCACTCAATATTATCGTTCAGGATGAGCACTTCCAATCGAATCCTAGCACCCAATCTGCCCAGCCACGTGCTATCCACGCCGGGTCCAAATGCATGCTGCAATGCAATGTAATACAAACCGCAATACAGCAATGTCATGTTCGCTGCAAACTTGCTGCCTTCTTTGAGCCAGGGTCGAAAAGTACCACGCACACTGATTAAATTTAGATAAGTGAAACGAAGGTAAACATCCCGTGAGTCACCTGAACAGTCTTCTGAGCTTGACGGTATCAGACGGCGCCTTATCCATTTAACGATTCTCATTTTTGCTTACCGAACTTGGGATTACTGCCGTCAGATTGTATACTCGTCACATTAACTCGGCGATCGAACTCCACCTCTCCAATTCCAAACGGCTGTTTACCTAATTTAGCCAGCCCTTGAAAGTATCTACACATCGACAGCAAAGGCACGGCGATAGCTTAGCAGACCCCGGTTCCGCTGGTTCCAGCTTTCTACGAAGAGATACCTTATCAAATAGTTGTATTAGACCGGCACGATCGACCGCACTCAATTCGCTGGAAAGCTCAAATCCCCGGCCTCGACACGCTAACACAGCAGTCTCCTTTTACGGAGCAGAACTGTGCTGAGCTGGCCAGCACTGAGGCACGCCGCGCCGCCGCCGACACCGCCCTGGGCGACGCGGCTCCTGGCCGGGGAGGAGCTCATGCACGTCACCCATGCCGCAAGCTGGCCCGGCCAATGAGCTCAAGTCCCTCTTCGGCAGGACCCAATTAGAATTTGGGATGACCGAAGATGCGAAGCGAGATTGCAGCGGAATGGGAAGGCAAGAGAGCACTTCTGAAGCCATTGAAGTTTTAGTGGGATCCACGGTAATGTTAGTTCCACGCGTACCTCAAGACCAGGTAGCCTCCGAACGAGTGCCAGCCGGCATAAGCTGATTATCCAGCTACAGTCTGAATCTGCCGACCGACATGGCTCTCAGGGCCGTCCAGCGGCTGCCGGTGCGCGCAAGCGAATAGGCCACGAATAAAGCGTGTCTGCTGCAGGGGTTTGTAGCTGAAAGATAGATGTCACGTGCTGATATAACAATGTTCGAAATCTGCTCTGAAATGAACAAGTGTGCTTTTCGTTTTTAAGCAAAGAAGCCAGACAAAGCTGCCCAGGACTCTTCCGGAGCCAGCTAAATCTATCCAGGACTCCCCCGGAGTCAGCCAAATCTACCCAGGACTCTCCCGGAGCCAGCCAAATCTACCCAGGACTCTCCCACTTAAGCCCGACGACCTGATAAAACATCTTGGGTACGGTGTTGGGACAAGACGTTCTCCAGCTGATCACATACCAAGCGGGTTTTAATTGGACAGCGGACAGAAATGCCCAGCCTGAGTGGCGTGACTAAGACGATCCGTCACCCTTTTTCGAAGGTCACATT
This sequence comes from Pollicipes pollicipes, assembly GCF_011947565.3. NCBI lineage: Eukaryota > Metazoa > Arthropoda > Thecostraca > Pollicipedomorpha > Pollicipedidae > Pollicipes > Pollicipes pollicipes. The sequence continues at coordinate 11,571,244 of NW_023596746.1, forward strand.
CCTGCGACCTCCCATTGCAACCTCGTGAAACTATCAACAACAAAGAAATAAAAGCTTTTGAGTTTGTGATGCACAGACCTGGGGAGATTTGTACGCAATCTGTGCGCTCAGACATTCCGTTCCGGCAGCATGGCAATGTGAACAACGCACAGCATTCCCCATAGGAATGATGCAGGAAACGTAGCTGTTGCCACCGTGAACAGTTGCGCAGCACACGTGGAAATCGAGACCGATCTTGACAATCTGGCGTCGTGACGCCACGGGGTCGGCTCATCTTGTCAGGAAGGACCTGCCACAGGTGTCAAAGGCCGATGTCGGTGGCCATTGCCGGTCATGCGTGCTAGAACGGAAGCATCATATCCTGCCGTTTTCTACAGGCGTTTTCAAGGATGTGTGCCAGACCCCGTAAACCAGCAGGAATGAAGACGTGAGTAGTCTCATCCCCTATCCGATCCACAGTGACCTCAGTAAAGTAATCTGTCCCATAGCGGCGTCAGTGATGGATGAAGACGTGAGTGGTCTTATCTCTATCCGTCCCATAGCGGCCTCAGTAATAGGTGAAGACGTGAGTGGTCTCATCTCTATCCGTCCCATAGCGACCTCAGTACTGGGTGACGACGTGAGTGGTCTCGTTCCTATCCGACCCATAGCGGCTTCAGCAATGGACAGGGAAGCGACCGGTTTTATCTTTGTCAACGCGAGGGCGTCGACACTCGGGTTTTTAAGACCGGGGGGAGGGGGGCAACCTTTAGATTGCTGGCCAAAAGCAACTGGGAGCCAGAGTAATCCCAATAAACTGCTACCAATTTTCTAGGATTTTGCAAAAGTCCGCAGATTTTTTGGACTCATTTTCTAGGTTAGGGTAAACGACCCCGCTGATAATTATGCAAGAGAATATATTGCCTTATATGGCCCGATCATGTGGAGAGCCTCGTAACTACGCCCGCTGTGTCTGCTATTTCACAACAGATACCAAGATCCATATCCGTCTCTCACACGACCCGATCATCTGGGGAACATTGGAACTATGTTTGCTATGTCTGCTATTTTATGATAGATATCAAGGTCCGCATTCGTCTCCCAAAAGCTTCGCAGTCACAGGACACCGCTTGGCATCGCGGCACTCCTGAGAACCCGCAAACTGCAAATACTTTGTGCAGACACGCCAAATTGCAAAAACCTAAAGCAACAAAGCTTGGAAGGTGCAATGAAAATCACGCTCGTAAAACCCTCAATATTGAAACATGAATTGGAGGTCATGTATATGTCCACCTGCAAAACTCCAACCGACTTTGCAATTATTGAGATGCCATTTTCCGACCTGCACAGTTATCTTCCAACCTTGCCAGCATGGAACGCTCTGGTGTTTGTGCCGGCGTGTTTATGTTAACTGTTCCCTGGCAAGGCCGAAGTGACGTCACAACGGGCTCCTTCGTTTCGGTTATGCCAGAGCGTCAGCGACAGCCCCCGAGTAAGTCATGATAGGATGCCCCACCACTAGTCTTATTGGTCGGGAACAAATGTACGGCCGACCGCGGGACTCATTTCAGGCTGACATTATTTGGCTTCCCGCCGCCATGGCGCTGTTGCCACATTACTATGTGACGTCATCACCGACAAAATTTCGTGCTGGTGGTCACCGCAACGCCTTCATCACAGGCAGTGGTGTGTGACGAATAATCACATGGCAAACTTCTTGAAACGGCAGCGGCTCGCTGAAAGAAAGGCTGGTTTGGCCGCCTTCGTAGCTTGATCGGTTAGAGCGCCTGCCTCTCAGCCTACCCGTGACAAGGTTGGTAGGTCCGAGTCGATTCGGCGCTCGCTGTTTGCCGGGCTGGAATGGCCTGCGGCCGGCGGCAGCGGCGCCTCGAGGCCAGGTGAGGTCGTAGTGCGGGGCGGCATGCCGTGCCGTGCCGAGCATTGGGCACTTTAAACTTTTGTTACATGAAATTCTACCGTTGACCTGAAATCCTCCGATCGGATGGTGGGGTCAGGGTTCACACAACATGCACTGCTTACATTGGACTCTGACCTCAGTAATCCATGCAATTGCAAGGCTCGAACTAGATTTATTAAAAGACGTGAATTGCATTTGGTGTTTTAATTCATTCCCCCCTAAATGCTGCCACAATTTTCCAGCTGACATTCTGTATATGAGTGGTTAAGAATTGATATCATTATGCAATGCAAGTGTGCTCAAAGCTTGCGAAGGCTTAGGCATATTCCTTACGCACGACCGGAACATAGCAATATCAATTCAGACATCCGAGAGGGCTACCAAATTTCCAGGCTCCAAGAATGTGAAGCTTGCATTTAACCTCGCTTGCTGTCGCTTCAAACGTTCTGCTCTGGCATGCATCCATAATTTTCTTCAAGGAGGATGAAAAGACTCGAATTGTGTCCGAAGCCCTGCGAATTTGGACCAAATGCCTGCAAAATCGCTCGATATCTTGGCGAATATCTTGGCTCAGCTCAGGGAAAGGGGGTCTTGGCTCCGTTTCCACTTGACCTCGTCCCTAGTTAAGCTAGTGTATGTAATAATAATTATCGGTAATTATCGGTATCGGTATCTGTATCGGTGTATATCAAGAGTGTCGGCTGAGCTGCCTAACGTCACGAGGGTATCGGCCGAGCTGCCTAGCGTCACGAGGGCATCGGCTGAGCTGCCTAACGTCACGAGGGTATCGACTGAGCTGCCTTCTAACGTCACGAGGTCATCGCGCCGCCATCAGAGCCCGTCTTAATACGCGACCATTGTAAGCATTGGCATGAATCGGGCCTGCGATAAGACTGTACCCGAATCCCATCAAGGTACCCTTGGCAACGGACGCTCCACCCTATGGGCGGATTGGGAGTCGTCTCCGTTTTCAGCGCAACTGTCATCGAGTCAGGATGGACCAGACACCTTCCGATCTTATCTAGAGCAGGAGAAAGTCGAATGAAGCAAATAAACAGCGATTCAACTCAAGTATCAATCTCCGTAAGTAACCCAACATATTACTGATGTACCAGCTGTCTATGTAGATCACTCGAAGCGCAGACGGATGTTGGTCATGTTCTTACATAAATGTAAAGTATAGTCCATAGAAGTCGGAGACATCGTAGATCCAAAGAAGGGGTGATGTCCTAAACGAATTGTTTCTAATGAATCGATTCAGTCATTGAGACATGCCCCCATGGGCAGAATAGGATCTCACTTCCAGACCATCACACTGTTTCGAGACTAAGTCAGAACCAACCCCATGCACAGTGGGTTGGTGCCTGAATGGATTTCGTCGAGGTGGAATCAAGCACACGTGTGCTGCGCCGCCGCCCGGGTCTTGCTCTATCCACATCACACAAGCTAGACAAAAGGAGACGGGCATCATCGAGCTGTCCGTAATGATTCTGTTCCATTGTATGATATCCGCTCCGCAGCCACAATCCTGGTGAAGTTTTTGCTGCTCTCAGTTTAGCAGCACCATGATGACGCACGATATGTGGGGCACGGGCGAGCAATACGGCTGGAATTAGATGCGGACGGAAATAAGGGCACCTCAGATACACCCAACACGAGAAATTACCAGATGTCCGATGCTTCCACAAAGTTAACGTAATAAACTTTGCTGCGAAGGCGTTTGCGAAACCGACAAAGAGTTGGTCTCCAGAGGTGATAAATTGTCCCCAGGAAGCCACGATTAGTGGGTCTGGCGCCGCCGGCGCATGCATTTTGGCGACGCCTGCATCCACACAGTTATTTCCTGATCTGCGACGGTGTCCGTTTGATGGCAACATGTTGTCCTCACCGGGCATCCTGATCCATACACTGTTTATTTACATCAGTTGAAATTATGATTAAGTGATAGTCAGATATTTCATGCCATTTGCAACATTGAATGCATTAGGCGGACCCCAAAATCATTTTTCATTCGAATATTTATGATGTTGCGGCATACTCTCCAAACTCAGACGGAATCTTTTTCCTAGGAGTGTTGTTTTTACGCTGCAATGATTTTACGAAGTGCATTTGAAGGCGGATATCGCTTGGTGGAACTATTATGTTGGAATTTTAGGTAATAATGTTATGGGTGAAGACAAAGAGCAAAGGCGGCAACGTCAGAGGCCTTCGTGATTTCCTGGGATCTAGAAGCTGCCGTCTGCAGCCCGACATTCTGCTGGGTCTTGCAAAGTAAATAAAAAACATTTTAGGTGCCCCAAATCCTGTTAAAGGTCGCGAACAAACCACTATGCGTGTTGAAAAAGAGTGCACAGCCTCTGGGGCATATTTCAAAAACATGCTCCTGAGAAACCTTAGAGCTAGTTAGGTCTATTGATAGCACTGGGTAGTGTCACTGCAGCACCGTCGAAACAAAGACCGGTATCAAATTTTATTATTTCCTAGTCCAAATTACGCCGTGAACGCTTTGTAACAGCGCCGTGCTTCTTTTCTGCAGTTGTCGCGACGACCGTCGTCCTGGCAACCACCGCGCGTGCCTCTACTGGCGCGAATAAGAGGAAGTTTGTGATTGGCCCAGAGGGCAAGGACCTGACACTGATAACGTACCGGTTGGAATTTGAGCCACTGCGTCACATGGATCACGTGATGCTCCCATCCCCAAAAAGCCAAAATGCGCCTCGCAAAGTGCTGCTGTGGCAAGCGTCATAGGGGATAAAGCGAAGCTATATTATAATGTTTTGCTGAATTCGCGTGTTAAAAGCTTTATGTTCGCCAATCTTTGTGTCTAAACACGATGTTTCAAGCCTTCGAAGCATTTATTACGCAAACATTTTGATACATTAGCATGTCGCGAACATTACGGGGCACACACGTTGGAAAAACAAGGCGAATTAAGTGTATCTCTTTCATAGTAGTGAGCAGAGAGTAAAGTGAGATTGTCCCGCAGGGTCGGCTACTTAAAATCGAAACCTAAGCTATTCAGAAGGATCTCGAGGAATGTGATATTACTAATCAAATCGTACTCGTCCGATGAAACAATAATTGAGCAGTGCAAAAAGGTGGGTTACTCCCTTTTATGTGACAGCTTTCAGTTCGTGCACCAGGTGTTTTTTGTTTGTTTTGTTTTAACAATTCTTCAGTTCGCAGCGACGGCACGCTTATTTGGACTAGCGCGTTCGGCGTGTGTGTAATTATGCACACAAACACCCGGCGGCATCTTCACGCGCGCCCCAGGGGCTTAACGCGCCATACAAATAACCCTGAGGAGTGTTTCGGAAGGTTATGTTTGATACAGAAAGGCAATAACGCAAACACCAACTGATCTAACATGCCTAAAAAAGGACAAAACCTGCGCTCAAAACAGTTGTGACCGACTGGCTGCATCCATTTTACTGAAGTCCACACACAGCGTTCACCGTACCTCCAAACCAAAGTGGAAGCCGGCATTCTCACACTATTTCATACGCGTCTAGGAGCACGCAGAAAAAGATACCGTGGTCGCTGAAATAACGATGTCAGTGTGGACCGTGGCAGCGCGCTGCCCAGATGCACCTCTTGCATTTGACTGCATTTGCCTTAATGCTCCTCTTACAGTGAGAAGCGACGACAAGGGCAGTCGCGATGCTACGCAGCCCCACGATCCCAAGGATATATGACGTCAGAGGAAAGGACGAACCGTGCCGACCATTGCCGCAAGTTAGCTTTCGCCGCCAAATTATACCCGATGGCCCGGAACTGCGGGATTGCATGGAATGGACCAGGGCTCACACAACAAGCACTGCTTGGCGTGAACTCTGATCGCAGCAATCTGTCCATTCAAAAGGTTTGGATTAAATATTTCATTCCAAAAATTCATATGTGCGACGCCACTGGCTATGGCTATGCGAGTGCGCATTCAAGAACGTGTGTGTGCTCCCGCTGAACCATCGAACGCATCAAACGCAATTTTGACTGTTTAAGTTTAACTCTTTCGACATCTGACCCACAAGCAGATAAATCCTCCCCTCTCACACTGACGTGTGAGCTCGCTTCCACGGTTTTGCACGACGAGTTTTGGAGAGGTCGCGCTTGCCATGCCACTGTTACCTCTGTAAGCGCCGGGTTTTTTTTCGTGCACCGCTGTTAAAGTTTTGAGCTGTTATTTCATGAACGCCATCAATGTTTTTGAACTTTCCTTGGGTTATTCGAGGTCAAAGTCCTGACGGCTCGAGTCTGGAAATAAATGTGAAATTTGATCTAAAACCCATTAGAGTTTAAGTGTAAGTGCCCAAAACGTGCCAACTTCCATGCAATGACCATGTGAGGTCAAGGTGAATTCAGGCCAAATATCACAAAACCAGACAAAGATCGCTAGTAAAAGCTTAATGTCTTGCCAAAATTAATTTTGATCATCGTCCAACGTCAAGGTCGTGGAAGATTGTGAAATGCTCCAACGTGACCTCGCAATAGCTCTTGAAAGTAAATGGCGTCACACTGTCTTGTATCACCTTTAATCAATACAAATCCACAAAACTGCGCAGAGATAGCAACACAGTACGATCCCTTTTGACCTGAGAGCCGTCTGCAGAATGTAATGCAGACCGACCCAGTGCAATTCGAATACCACGTGCCGCTCATGATTCACGATGCATATCGTGATGGTGATGTGACAAGATTCCCCACGTGCAGCGTGACCATATCCTAAAATAGATGCGTCGTTATCTAGATTTCACGACCTCGCCATACGGCCAAGCCTCACCAAGCATTCCGGCTGCTTTCCGGACCGCACGGCGCACGCGGTCCACTTTCATGCGGTTGATGACGCCATGCTGGCTCGCGTGACCCGCCTGCAGACGGCCCGATTCCTTCCACAAACGGCCAACTTCGTGTTGAGCCGGCGCCTATCTGCTCGCTACTAATGGCGCGCGCGCGGCCGCCGTGCGACCAGCCGAACCCGCCAAACCGGAAAGGCTCATCAAATGGAGTCGCACCGACTGCGAACAATGCGGCATCGTGTCGTTGACGGGTGGCGTGATTAGGGACGCTACGTCGTTACGCTAGATCGCTACGCTGCGTCTCTACGCTACGTACGTCGCTACGCTACGCTGCGTCGCTACACTACGCGTTTGATGTTGGACACATGTCCTTACGCGATGAGACATGCTTTACATGCTTTACAACACATGCTTTATATTTCGTTTCAGGTACTGAACGCTGGAAGTTCCCTTCTTCTATTTCTGGCATGATAGGCAAAGCCATTTCGAAAATCTGAAAAGGCAACATCCAAAGTCAAACGTGCTGTGCACAGCTAGTTATGAAACGAAAATCTGAAGAACAGCTCCCGTCGTGAATCAGCATTCCTCGGAAAAATAGAGCAAAGTCGTCAAAAACGGATGATGTGGCTCGATAATTCACACTATATGTTTTAAATGACTGCTGTAAACGCTAAATATCCGCAACATCCGCCATAGATGACGTCAGAGTCTACGACGGACCGTGGCGAGCAATGCAGCACGTTAAACTTTCGCCCCTTAGACTCTGCTGTTGGTCGGGAATTTCAGGATCCAACAGCGAGGTTAGGGCTCACGCAGAACGCGCTGCTTACCGTGCGCTCTGATCCCAGAAATGCATGAAATCAAGAGGTTAGGGCCTAACGTTACAAAAAAAGTTGCCTACCGGCATGTAGGCAAGCATTGCAACATGAAAACCACCCCGGCCATTTCCTGGGCACGTGCAGCCGATTCACCAGATCTTTACGTAGCTGATCATTCCTTTATCTACACCTCCGCCTACATGTTTTTCCTTAAGGCCTTTTCCTTGTACTCACACCTTTTGCACAGGTGGAGTAGAACATGAATAATTGTGATGATGGTGCGACCAAAAGCCGAATTTCTTTAAGAAACACGCAGCTTTTAATAACATATCTTAGTGGTTCTTTCTATGACAGGCATGTGACTCCGCCTTTCTCATTTTAGAAAGATTTGTTCCGAACGTTCTGACTGCATGGATTTTTGGGATCAGTGTCCGCCATAAGCAGTGTTTGTTGCGTGGGCTCTGACCCTACCATCCAATAGCGAAATCTCGGGTCAGTGGCAGAGTTTTGCGGTGGAGGCTTAACGCGCCGGAAAGTTCGGTTCGACATAATCCATCCTGTCCTCTGACGTTGCCTGACCTTTAGCGCGGCCGCTGCCACCGGCCACGGGCCATTCCAGTCAGCGGCACATAGCGAAGGCCCAAAACGACTCAAATCCATCCCGCCGCCGGTGAATGAATTGGGAGGCAGGCGCTTCAACGGGCTGAGCTGTCGGGAGAGACAGCTGTGGAATTGCTAGCCCTACATATCCACCACCACATTATTTTAGATGAAGATCGATGTCAGGTTTCCCCCCAATAGCGAACTATGTGGACAAAGATGTGGGATTACGCTCTTGCACACGATACTGAGCCATTGATCATCCCCATCTCGGTGTTGTTAGTTCCGTGGATGTGCTGATCACTACAACGCATGCAGAGATCACTGGCAATGCCTAGTAGGCCCATGGAGTCGCAGACCTATATATCGTACAGTCGCAGCCGTATAGCTCCTGACAAGAATACGTTTGGCGGCTAGCGTGGGCGATGAGAATGTCTGCTTCCGCTGGCGTGAAGATCCTAGCCAGAGCGTTCTCCGACAGTAGCGAACAGTGGCCTCGCTATCACCAATTACAGTGGTGAAATGACCGCTCGCGTCCGGGGGACTTAAAGCGCGTCCGTAGAACTGCACAGTGGTGAAATGACCACTTGCGTTCGGGGGACTTTTAGTGCGTCCGTAGAACTGCCTCTCACGGGGCTGGTCGAGGTCAAGTGACAGCTTCCCGTAAGCAACATTTCCTTGTGATGGTGGCTGTAGAAACCGGGCCCTTGGTCCGACATCTGAAGACCGATTCATCGACTATTTTGCGAAAGCGGGTCAGCACGCAGCAGTGCTGCTCCCAGTAGCTAGCTCAGCGCGGACCTGCCTCTCCGGCCGCCAGCGGTGGTCAGCGGTGGTCGCCACGGCGAGTCTGTCGCTCCGTCGTCGGGCTTGACACCACTCACTGCAGCGCGGGACCAGCCCCAGTCCCGCCGCGCCAAACAACGTGCGTTTGACTGTACTGCGGAGCCGTTCCGTAGTGGTGGGTCTCCGTCCGTTACGCTCTGCCGATCTCTCTCTCAGCTCTGGCTGCGCCGCGCCACCTGCAAGTTCCCAAACACTGCAGCTCGGCTGAGCAGTGGATCACTGCCCGAATCCCGGTGCTTGATCACTTGATCCCCATCACTTGATCCCCATCACTTGATCCCCATCACTTGATCCCCATCACTTGATCCCCATCACTTGATCCCCATCACTTGAGGCCCAGGAGGCTGCCAGAGAAGGATTTCTTTTCCCAGCTTTAACATTGCTTCCCTCGCTGCATGTTACCTATCACACCGCCCTCTCACTCGATAGAAAAGGCCGTCGCTGACATTGCCATACACGCCATCAACAAGATGGACCAGGCACGGTTTCCGCCACCAACTTCATTAGTCTGCCGAAGGCCTTCGATGCTGATGACCGCACGGCTCGTTTAGCCAGCCTGGAATGGTATTGCACGTCATCGAACTGGTTCACCAACTATTTCAATAACCGCCAATGGGCCGTCAAGCTCGGAAATGCGCGCGTTTTGAAGTGGCGTACGGTGTGATCCAAACTGGCATCGTCGGACCGCTGATGCTTTTGCTGCTCACGAACATATCCGACACAAGCTGGCATGTAAGTTAGCGTCTTAAGCATACGCCATGCAACTCACTCACAGCGCACGGTGAACTGCCGACGGGCTGATATGTTTACTGTCATGCGATATGTATAGGTATATATACATATAAATATATATATATATATATATATATATATATATATATATATGTATGTGTGTGTGTGTGTGTGTGTGTGCGTGCATATAATCACATATTCTTTATCTGTTCAAATCTAATAGGCAGACCATTCCACTTGACCTTGGAGATACCTGACCGTTGTCCCGGTGGTGTTCTGCCGCCGTTCGGTGGTGTTCTGCCGCCGTTCGGTGGTGTTCTACCGCCGTTCGGTGGTGTCTTAGTAACGTTTGATGGCGTTTATCCGTCGTCCTGTTGGTATTTTACCGCCGTTCGGTGGTGTTTTACCGTCGTCCCGTGGTATCGTGGTTACCATGTCAGTTTCCTTTCAGTATGTGTCGATCAAGTGAGTTTGAGGTACATAGCCACATCGTCGCGTGGTATGTGCCTTAACCTGGTCTAAACACCTCCCGAGCAGCTGGTTCACGGGAATCGATTTGTTTTGGAAACTGTCATTAGTTCTGAGTGATGTCCAGAGCTCCAATAATTTGAGCTTCTCAGTGATGACCTCAATGCCACCAGCCTTTAACTGCGTCGTCCTCGGGTACTTTGAGTGTAATATGTCTATTGCCGTGAAATTATAGCAGCAGGAGTTGCCAATGTAAGTGGACTGTTTTTTTTACATCAAATGTGCGCAACTACAATCATTCGTTGAAAAAAAATCAAGTTAGACAATTCCGAACCGAGAGAATTTTCGTCGCATTGGTACTGCAGCAGATATTGCATATACGACAACGTACGCTTACTTGCCTCTTAACACGCGCCCGGGTGGACGGCTAGATACCCTTCGTTCAGGGTAGGATGGGGGGTGGGGTGGGGGTGGGGTGTCAATTTGACCCCCCCTATGAGACTTTGGGAAACACAAAATCTAGAGACACCAAATTTACAGGGTGTATTGACCTGTACGTGAACCCATTTAGGCCCAAGTTTCAGGTTTCTAGGTCATGACCTTCGGGTCAAACAAGGCCAAACAAGGTCAAGTTCCAGGTTGGTCTTCAAAGTGCCCCCAGAACCTGGATAACCGTTTCTAAGTAAAATATCGCATTCTCATTCAAGGTCAGTGACCTTGTTAGAACTTTTGAACCTCAAGGTGACCAAAATCATAGAAGATTGTTTTGAGTTTTGCATTTGACTAAGCGACAAGGATTACGCTAGGCAGTATGTTCCTAAAAAAAATATTGAACTGGGTCATTTTAGGTCAATGACCTATTATGACCTCTAAGAAGACCATGTGTATAATGCGGTTCCTGCTATCAATAAACTCGAAATGAGCACCAGAAACTGTCCCATACGGCACACCCTAGAGTAACGAAGCAGGTTAGTTTTGACCTTAGTGTGACCTTCATTCCTGACCTTAGGTCAGTGTAATTTGCGTGATCAACTGTTGTGCTGCCTAAGAATGCATCTCAGAGATGTATGGCTTTATCTAACGCTCCGTTGTTGGATCAGATTGAAGGATTCCCTGGAAATTGCCTTCGCTGGAACCATGACCTGACTTAGACCTGCCATAGGCCAGCTACCTTACAAGGTAAATCAATTTTTTTGTGTCAAGCGATCCACTATTCAAATGTCTACAGTTTTACAAAATATGGCGCCGCTACACCGCGCCGTTCAGAAACCATTCTGGAAAAACCTTCGTGGGGTCAATTTGACCCCCACCCCAGCGCATGTTAATTTATGGGCCGCCTGAGCGATGTTCTACGCGTGCCTCTCAATCCAAAGAGTCGGAAAAGTTTGCAAAATATATGCTATATTCACACACCATACCGGAACATCAAGTCTGCAGCATCAAGCGGAAACAAGAAGTGTTGCCACCTAGCTACAGCCTTTATCGACAATTTGTTTACATTTTTCGAGCGGGCGTTTTCTCTCGCTCGCTTTTCTCGTTTTTCTCTTTTTCCTGCAGCGACCAGGTGAGGTTTCGGTGTGTTTGCCCGCCTGACAGCGCCGTCCACGGCGTTTCCAGTGGACCGAGGACCGCGCAGGCATCTCAGACCGGCCTATAACAATCTACCAGAGGGCTCGTGGGCCGTCTGTTCCGCTGATGGTGCGATGCACTTGGAGGCGGTCGCGGATCGTCACGGCGTCTTCGAAACTAAGCCACTCGAGGCTCTGGCGTCATTCGTTAGTATGGTAGTGTGGGCAGATTGCGGTGGTAATCGTGACGGCAAGGATAATGGCCTTGTCCATGCGTTTGTACTGGATCCTGACTGTGGGGGCCATTGACGGCAAGCAAGACGTGATGTGGTGGAAGAACAGTTAGGGGCGGTGGTGGTATATTGGTTAGGGCGATAGATTTTGGACGTGTCAGTCTGGGGTTCTGGCCCGGTCCCACATCTGCCGCATCTCACCCGATGCCTAATAAAGCCGTCCGTCCCGACACGGCCGTGGTAGTCGGTGAGACGTAAAACCCCAATCATCATCATTGAGAACAGTGATTCGGTCAGGTTTTCAAAGGTAGACAAGGTAAGCTGCACTTTAGCGCGCTGATGTCGGTAAAGGAGCCGAAGCAACGCCGAGTGATGCGGCCTGTGTGACATAGCGCTGTTGGCAGGCCATCGCGGCGGTGTCATCGGGGGGGGGGGGGGGGGGGGGGGGGGAGGCCGGCCACCAGACCGGAGTCGACGCGTGGCAGCGAACATGTGAGTCCGTCGGCAGTTGGCCGACTGCGCTGATAACTGCGGATAAACGTGCGCTGCAGTGTATATATGTATATACATATATGTATGCATATATATATATATATATATATATATATATATATATATATATATATATATATATACTGCAGCGCGTCTTGTAAAGAACTGAATTCACTGTTGCTGAAAACTCTACGGTGATTTGCTTCACAGATGAGAGGCTGCACAGCCCGACAGACGCGTGGGTGGTTGAACTGGCGAGGCCGGACCGGGCGCTAAAAGTCACACGCACTCGGCTAATTGACGTTAAAGGGAGTGTTCCACCTCGTTGCTTTGGCATTGACGTTGTTATAGAAACGTCATACTAGCGTCGTCATATTACAGGCTGTTTTCTGCTTTTGGTCAAAAACAGCACATCCGCTGATATATTCCCAAAAGCGATTATAAGGCACATATGCCATAGTCCGCGAAAGGTGATTGGCTGTTGGTAAGATTTCGCTGTTGAATATGCGTGACGCGAACGTAAGCGTGAGCACGTTTGGGTTGTGCGGCACTCGTCGTCAACATAGGTCATTGTATGAACATAGACCAGTTTTATGACAAAAAATTACCATCAACGGATGCATTTTTTCAGATCTTCCTTCTCCGAGTTGTATAAGGAGAGCGAGGGGAACAATCCCCCTACCCTTCCCCTAGACGGGAGCTGACTCCTCTCTCACACGAAGTTATCTGCCATGTTCCAATACTATGTTCAGGCAATTCTGAGATTCGTCACCACATAACTTCCTGCAAACGCGGGGAGAGCAACGACCATGATGCCTAAACGTCTGCCTACGCAGTGCCATTTTATTCAGATCTGGCATGTGTCTCATTGATGCATTTTGCCAGTTAGTTACGTGTTTCACTTTTTTTTCTCTGCTTCGCAAAACCACGGCTAATTTTTAAATTTTTAATGTAACTCAGAATGCTACATGCCTTATTCAACTGGTCAGAAAACACAAAAGTCTCGTACGTAATGCAATATCTTCCTGTGTACCTTTGACCATCGCCTCCCGCTCGAGTAGAAATTTGTTTTTGAATATAAGTGTTACAGCGTGACCGCGATGCAAAAGCAACAAATTACACGCGTAAGGCCCTTTTTGAATCCTAATTTGCAACGGCAGAATTTACCGTGCTCAATGAGCATAATGGACCATTGTGAAAATAAAAAGGTGTTTTTTGCGGTATGGTAGCATCTGGTGCTTCTGATCAGTAGCATCTCATTTTGAGTCTAAAAAGTCGTTGCCAGCGAAATCTACATCGGGTGTTATGACCGTTCACAACACTCGGCAAACGGAGGGATTTTTGTTGGAGATAGTGTTTGGCAAGGACCGGAGATAATTTTTCTCATAAAACCGGCCTCATGTCATGTTTTCCGCTCCATGAGCTGGATGCTACGTCCATTCACAGGGAATGTCAATACACCGTCCTCGGTTCACAGCCTCCGTTATCGCAGATGGTCAGCCACCAGCTGATCCTCGCACGCCGAGCGGGCTCCATCTGGCAGCCATGCGGCCAGATTTTTGCAGCTTAACGCGGCGATCCGTCAGCTACGTCCATACACAGGGAATGTCAATACACCGTCCTCGGTTCACAGCCTCCGTTATCGCAGATGGTCAGCCACCGGCTGATCCTCGCACGCCGAGAGGGCTCCATCTGGCAGCCCTGCGGCCAGATTTCTGCAGCTTTACGCGGCAATCCGTCAGCTACATTGCTTCATTTGGGGCCGACCAGCGCCGCATGGGAGTGCGATGTCCGTCGGAGATCGGCCCGGTCACAGGTGGTCGATCTGTGGAGCACTTTATCATCTCGGGGTTCTGATTTTCAGCCGCTGCAGAGGGTGCCGATGGTTCCATGTACTGGCCCGTTGCTGACGGTAAACGTCCTTACTGGGATAAGGCGCGTGAAGGAAATATGCCACCTTTTTGTACTTTTTACTTTTCGTTAGATCCGACGCGGACGATTTTATCAGTAACACCAGTTTTCTCGAGACCCTTAAAAGCAGTTCGACATTTCAATGGAAGAGGCCGCTCCTGCGGGGGAGATCTCATTGAACTCCCTGCTCACCGCTATGAAAGTAATACATTCCATTTGCCGTGTTTTTTTCAAATAAGTGTGTTCTGTAACGTTTGCAACTCACTAAGCTGTCAAGATGTTTATGTAATGCATGTTATAATGAAGCCTGATACGCTGCTTAGACGAAAATATGTGCGAATATGAAGCTGTTATCTCGGTGATTCAGCGAAGCATCGTACCATGGCTTTGATTTCTCCCCTGGGCGCTTAGCGCAGCGGCTGTTTTTGTGACGCTTTTTGGTTTTGGGAGTGAGAGTATCGTTTGGGCCATATTTACACTGATTCAAACTTCAGCCAATGCTGTTCTCGGTAACAGGCCTTTACCGCCCGCCGGACCTATTACACATGCTCTTTTATCGCACCAACAGAGGTGCCACGACGATTGTCATGATAACGGCGATCGCCACAACTGCAGGGAAGAAGGCGTAGTGCTGTCACAAAGTGGTAATAGCATCATTCGGACTTGAAAATGATTAAAATTGATATCTTCATTATGTCTTGATGGTTCTGCAGTGGTATAACTCAGTACTTTTATCAGACGTGATTGGTCCTGAGGTTTCACTAGTGCAAGTTTTAAAAATGTGCCCCAAAGGTGGGACACTCCCTTTGTTGGGGATTCGGAACTGGGTTAGACATTTTGAAGATTACTCGGTGCAGTTCACAGCCCTGCCCTTTTTTAGCCCTAAACCCCTCTAGTTTCTGAGCGCACGCGAAGATGTGGAAACTATTTCGCGCCGACTATTTCAAGCCCAGTCAAGTATGCCTAACGCCATGGCAGCGTCGTTCGAATCCTAACACCCAAAAGGCCACCCGGCGTTCAAGGCCCAGCGGAATATTATCGTCGAGCTGTTCAGATCTGGCGCACGTGAGCACGACTTGCAAATACATCGGACATCGACTGGCTCCCCATCAATGTTAAACAGACTGTGCAAGTTTGAATCACGAATCACGTCTTGTGCTAAGAAATATATGGAGTTAGACATGGTTCACAGTTATCATGCAAGTAAGACTTGTAATAGAATAACTCAAGAATAGCGCCATAAACGAGTATGTGAATACAAGAACGGATCTAAAAACCACGAACAAATATACAAGAACACCTCCGAAATTTAAACTACTCAAACAGTCCACCTTGTGTCCCTATCCGATCCAGCCACACACATGCAAACCACCACATGTCGTATGGTTCTTCGGAGCATAAACTATGCATGCCATCCGTAATGCGACTTAATACTTCCTTTAATAGTCACACTCAGCGCCTCACCAGCCCTCTGCTACGTCAGATAGTTCGGGGCTCGGAAGGCGATCACGCTCTCTGAGATTGGTTTAGCCGCCTGTAGGACGATGTCGTACCCGCCTCTCATTGGTTAAAAAACACGTGATTCCCGTAGAACGTCGCGTCACGTCGCGATGATTTGTTTCCGCTAGTAGGTAGTACACGCGGTGAACCGTTTGTTGCCATGTATGCTGATATGCTTATAGACTCGGAGGCGCAAGGCCGCCGTGGGATGCAAGGCCTAAGAACAGAAGGTATAACCGTCCAGATTCCGAAACCAAATACCGAATACCGATAACCAAATTTCACTGCTCTCGACTGATGACGTCACAAATGCACTCGCCGCGTGATGGTCAAAGGCCGATGCATGCACACCTCAGTTTGCTTAGCTTTTTGAAACGGTTTAAAGACTGCAAGTCGTCAAATATTTTCGGTTGAATCATGACCAGAATATTTCTTCTCCGAATATACATATATATATATATATATATATATATATATATATATATATATATATATATATATATATGTGTGTGTGTGTGTGTGTGTGTGTGTGTGTGTGTGTGTGTGTGTGTGTGTGTGTGTGTGTGTGTGTGTGTGTGTGTGTGTGTGTGTGTGTGTGTGTGTGTATATAGGTCCGTATACTTAGTCCGTCCCGGTGGCTCAGCTGGTTAGAGTGTCTGCTTTCGGTTCCCCACGCCCGTGGCGGGATGGGTTCGAGTCACTTAAGGCACTCGCTATTTGCCCTTGACAGCTATGGCCTGTGGCCGGCGGCAGCGGTCGCGCTAAAGGTTAGTTGACGCCAGAAGGCAAGACGGATCGTGCCGAGCATTGCGGATCGCTAAACTTTCAGTCACTAAATTCTGCCGTTGCCTGGAATTGCGCGATCGGATGACAGGGGTCAGGGCTTACACAACAAACACCGCTTACACGACAAACTCTGATCCCAAAAATACATCTATTCAAAGGGTTTGCATCAAATCTTTAAAAAAGCAGGCCGTAATGTCAGCTCCAAACCCTATCATTCATCGATTGGCTGACGTCCCAGCCGAGCGCCCTGGGCTGGGAGGCCTTGAGACAAATTTCAATGAAGTTCTCCCGGGAACTACTTGCCTTATTTGGAAATACATGCGCAGCCGGAAAGAGCTAATGATCGCAGCTTCAAAGAAACAGACCAGAAATCATGCTGACAGGAAAGATCAAAGTCAGGTCAAAGGTCTGCAGGCCTATTGGCCTTTATTTTATTGTTTGCAGGGATTGGGCCAACTGTAGCGTATTTCTCTCTAAAAAGTATATGTTGAAGCCGTAATGGGGATCAGGTCAATGTCATGCCATAGGCCAGCGCGATAGTTCGGTTTATTCATGCGACTTATGTCTCAAAATATTTTTGTATGTATTTTGCTCGTGTTATGCATCTGAAAGGTCAGCTACAAGTTTTTTTTAGACAGTACATAGTCAAGATGTAGGTGAGACACCAAGATGAGGTCAGACTAGCTCGACATGACATGCAGTAGGTTAGTCATGCGATACATGGTTCCAGACTACTTATTCCACAGGAATCCAATATTATCACTTTTAGGTTTGCATCGGGTCATCTAACTGCCCAAAGAGTTAAATGACCCGTGGTCAAAACCTGTCGTTTTCACAACCTACTATGACCTCTGAAGGACATACAGAAACCATGGGCAGGCTAGTAATTGCCTTTGAACTTGCTGCGTAAATAGCCATCGCTCCGGTCATTACATGTTTGAAATGAAGATTTCGTACTTTGCAAAGGGGTAAAAGTTTTAATTCGCCAGCAATAGAGGAAAACCAATATTTCCATAACAACTGAACAATGTCCAGTTCAGAGGGCACATATATGTATGAATAAAGGACTAGCATGATTTCATTTGTGCCAATAGCAGCTGAATAACAGCCTTATTCTGAACATCACAATCGATGAGGTATAAGTAAAAGGCCTGGTTACAGCAACTCTTTTTAAATAGCATGCACAGTTCACACTATTGCTGGCTTGTGGCATGCTGGTACAGATGATTGTCCCAACATCTTTGCACAGCAACACAGTCCTTCGGGCGGTTCTTCTCACTTTAAGGATTGCAGACCCCTCGATCATGCCTCCCTTTAGGCGCCTATCTCTGACCATTTCATCACAGTCCCTGGCAGATCAAAATAAAAAGTTGGTTGCTATAGTTCTTATAAACTTTCAACGGAAGAAATAGCCTCTATGGCACCTTTGATATAATTGGACTCATACAGCAAGTTATTGGGCCTGGACTTCGAGACATGTAACGGAACAAGCGCAAAATTTCATATTTGATCACGTTCATGGAAATGATTTCTTCCATCGCACGTTACTACTGTGCACTTGTACACCTAAGGAAGATGATGTGACAATGACAAATTTATGTGACATGGCGTCCATTCTCAAAACATGATATTTCCAATCAACTATGATATGTAATTAAATGGGATTGCCACCCCACTCTATCCAAAAGCATTATAAGGTTTACTAGCTATCATTAATGTCATGCTGATAGTTTATGTCTCAAAATGCTTTCAAACGAGAGAAAATATTGTTTTTGTACTGCATGGAACTAAAACAAAATAAGTCAAACAAAAGTTTGACAACATTTTTATGCTGAACCTATAAGTTCATAGGCACTAATGATAGTAACACTTATTGGCAGCTTAATAATTACTTAGGACTCTCATATTGTATACTGTAAGGGGCCCCTGTCCCCAAACTTCTGACTTGAACCAGATTATGATCACCACCACATCATCATCACCGCCATATATCACAATTGTCAAAACCATATCACCTTCGAATGAGATGTCCTTTCTCAACATGGAAAGAATGTCGGAAATGACCAATTGCTTTTGCATGTTTTGATTTAAGCACCAGGGATGCAAATCAAAGCGGCCTGAACATAACTGCTTGCTAAAATCGAATTATTCCAGACAGGCACAGCCAGGAATGATGATCGTGTGGTTTACTTTTGCCAGAAAAGCACCCGTCTAATAACACATATTGGTAGCTTAATAATTAGTTAGGACTGTCATATTTATATATTAGAAATTATATATTATATAAAAGATATTAATATTACATTCTATAAAAGACATAACTGTCTGACATACTTGGGATCAAAACAAGATAGGCTCAGTGAGGAAACAGCTTGCGGCTGCAACATTCGTCAACCATGCTGCCGAGGCAACAGAGCAAATGAAGGAACATCTAGAAAGTTGTCATTGGAAAAATAGAAGCTACAAATCCAAACAGTGCCAGGATTGATTAAAAGAACGTATCAGCTTTTTTATTATGATAATAATAAGAGATATTTCGCACCACATGGTTTGCATATACTTTTGCAACTACAGGTACGAAAACATGACACACAAATATAGCGCAATACAACGTGCAAGGCACTCATTACTTGCTGCAACTAGTGGCCCAATGTTACCTTATACTAGAATTAAAAAATAGAGAAAAAACTGACACCTTTTTACACTACTTCCAAGCTTTTATAGGGCTACCGTACACACAAACGGCTCCGTGCATAACGTGCTTTAAAGTATACAGCTTTAAATACATCATAAGCAAAGCCAACAAGCACAACACCAGTCCTCCACAGCACATCAATAAGGCAAACAAAGCAAGAGCAGACGACGCGCAGCGACGCACGTCAAGGTTGGTTGAAATATTTTATCTCTTCACCGCCACGTGTTTGACACTTAAAAAGAGAATCTATGCCGACACACAGGGATGACAAGGGGCTGGTTGGATGTGCGCGTGGACATTTTGGTGTAGAGTGAGTGTTGGTGAGTGTGAAGTGCTGGCCAATAGAAGCTCTAGACCGACAAGATCTATCTTTGCCTGACTCGCGAGAAAAGCTGGCGCCAGCGAGGTCGTCACTAGTCTATCACGCAAGCAGTTATAAATCTTTCACACGCCGACTCTGGCGATGCGTCAAAAATTCTGTTCGAAATAGTGTAGCCGTTGCCGGACTGTAATCGCCCCACGAATTGCTCCTACGACATGGCGGCTAAGGATGAAGCGAAGGCTCTGATGCGTAGATTTTGTATCGTTGAATTCAGCGATTATAGTTTCCGGAGTACGAAGCATTCATATTTTTAGGAGATGTGTTTTTGATGGCCTATGGCGCACGTTCTCGAATTTGGTGTCCCTCTGCTTCCATTACTGGTGTGCAACGCCCGGACTATAAAGTAAAGCTCTTGAGTGATATTCACGGGGCTCGAATGATATTTGAAAGCCATGGATGTTGATGTTCGCATGTATGTGTACGGTCAATGTCGAACTGGCGACTGCATGTGCAAACTTCCTCAGCAAATACAGTGGGTGAGCAGCGTCGATACTGGTGTAATGTGGTCGTTGCAACCGCAAAATTTACCGCACCGCCTTGCGTGTTCGACTACTATACACACATCTCTTAGTGAGGTGAGTTAAGCCAGTGGTTTTTGTTCTATATATATATATATATATATATATATATATATATATATATATATATCTGGTAACGCTGTACGTTCCACAGCCTACGTCTCCTGCTCGCGTAGCACATGTTCACTCTCGCTGGCGCTCCAGGTAAATGACTTGGCTGAGATGGCAAAACCACTGGCACATTGCAAAGTTCCCGTTGGAAGCGCCTCCATGTACCGAGTACATGCAATTCGTAGGTACTGCTGCGCCATAGTTGGCAGGTTTCAGGTGACAGAAGGCTGAGGTTTAGTGCGCTAGGGACATGCACAGACCGGTCCGCCGATGAGCGCATACAAACCGACTTCAATCGGTGTCATAGGTGCAGGGTGCGCATACAGATGTCCTCCATCTGCATACCGTTCTACTTCGGGTGTTCCGATTCGGCGATGCATGGGGATTGCCGACTCGGTAATGCCTGGGGAACCCCGCACCAGATTTCGCTGGCTCCGCTCGAGTCATTGTATTGACATGTTGGCAGGTCTCTATTTTACCTCCAAGTGACGGCGGTGACACGGCCCGTGATAAATTCTGCTCGAGGCTGGTATAAGACTGTTAGCAACCGAGTTTTTGAAAAGGGTGATGCACCTGGCCGCTGATCCATTGCTCGATAATTTGCAACGACAGTGATACTAAAAATATTGCTGGTGCATGAGCTGTATCGGCTGGAATAAATTTTCAAATACACTGCCACACTGGGAAAATGCGTCTGATGGTTAAATTATAAGCTTAATTAAATGGGCAGTTTTATATTGGTAAGGGTTTTTAACTGAAATTTTAATTTGGAAGATCATTCGGTGCAGTTCACAGTCCTGTCTATGAAGACCTAAAACCCTCTAGCTCCTGACATACACGCCAGCAAAGATGTGCAAATTACTTCGTGCGGATAGTGCGTTTCGTACGTCAAGGCCATTCAGGCACGCATGATGCCACGGCAACGTCATTCAAATTCTGCCACGCCATTGGCCATGCGGCGTCCAAGGCCAGTCAAAATATCATGGCTGAGCCGTTCAGATCTGTCGTACGTGAGTACGATGTCCAAATACAGTGGACGTCAATTGGCTCCAAATCAGTGTTGAGGAAGCAGTGCAAGTATCAACCACGAGCCACCTTTTGTGTTCCATGATGTTCGAAGTTGGAGATCATTGCAAGTGTTTAAGGACATAATGCTTGTGATCGAATAAGTTAAGAATAGCACCATAACCGAAAATATGAATACAAACTTCCTACGCTCACTAAAAATATACAAGGCCACCACGAAAATGGGCCAAAACAAGAGCACACCACGATATTTGGCTCAGCAAACGCTTCCAGCACCGCCACTGCCATCACTCAGCAAGCTGAAGTACCACATGTGAGTGCTAGGGTGTCGCACGGTTAATTTTGGAACACCTCATGTCGTACAAAGGCTCTTTGACAAATTGGCGTATTGCAGGCACGACATGCAGTATGATGGAAAAGTCGGAAAAGCAAGGGAACTTAAGTGTTTTACCTTTATAGTGATGACGGTGAGTCCAAGTGACATTTATCCCGCAGAAGTGGCCACTTCAAATAGAACTTCCGAGATGCGCTAAAGGATCTCGACAAAACTGTTATTGCAGATCAAATCGGGACACGTCTGAGTAACAATAGGTGAAAAGTGCAACGAAGGTGGCATACTTCCTAAAGTACTTGCTAGGTCAGTTAGAATAGGATAGATGGGCATTGTACAATACCTGGAAAAACAATGCCAGGACGACAAAATGAGAAGAAAAAAGACAAATAAGACAAAAAGGAAAATCAGAACATCATGGCCCACATCTATAAAACTTTATCGGGTTTGACATCAGCATTCGAACGCTGGGTGACAAAACCGCTCATGCGACGCCGACGAGGAAGCCCGGATCAGCTGCTCTAGAACGCGCCTCGGCCTGCACCAGCGCACGGGTGTGGCGGGCCGGTTCACGCCGAACCAATCCGCCTCCTCCGACACCGGCCGGTCAGGCGCCGGCGGCCCACAGTCGGCCGCAGCTTGGTACACTCGCAGGCTCGCCTCAATCGGCGCTTGGCACGGGCAACATCAATAATCAGGCGGCCTCGGCGGCGGCTGCGGCCCCGGCCACGGCAGCAGGTGGCATCCATCCCGCTCTCGGCTCGGCCGGCGCGCGAGCGAGCAGCCGGCGCTCCATCAGCCGTCGCTCGGGGCCGGCTCCGCCGCGGCACGCGCGCCCGACGCCTGGGGTGCTGCAGTACGCGGAGCGCTTCCAGGCGCACCGCCCCGGGACGGCACTCGCATCCTGAAAGGGCGGCGCTATCCGCTTTCCGCTCAGGATCGCCTCGGAGGCGGCTCAACAATCCATTTTTGGACTCGAAAGTATCGCTAATGGGTGATGATCGCGAAACCCGTGGATCCCCGCGCGCGGAGAACGATGGAGAACTGGCTCGCAGCTTCGGGGCGCATTGATTTAAGGCGAGTTCACAGCGCGTCAACAAGTGTTCCTCTCTACGTAACGTCACGTAGAATAGCTATCTTCGTTTCCGCAGCACGACGCGTTCTGTGCTGAAATTTTTGTTACTGCCGTGATAATAACTGCGCATGAAAAAAACCTTAAGGTTTTCGTTCCCGAGAACTATGCGTGCTCCTAACAATGCAAAGTGCATATTGTGCCGTTTGCAACGCATACAACACCTGTCCTCGTGACAGGTGCTCGGCAAGCAAATAAACTAATTCATGACTGGATCTGTCGCGGCATTTCTGTCTCACTTCGACCAAGGCGCGGAATATGATTTCTTGCGTCCGGCGAGGATGTTACGTGACGTCACCTAGACTCTTTGTCGTCCGGGTCGGTGCAAATACCAAAGGACGCAAGATTTATGGGGTCTGACGTCATGAGTGACATTGACGGCATAGATTCTTTGTCGTCCGGATCGCCACAAATACCAAAGAGTGCAGAATTTATGGGGTTTGACGTCACGGGTGACAATGACGGCATAAATTCTTTGTCGTCCGGGTCGCTGCGAATGCACTCTAAGCCTTCTTCAGCTGAGCAGCGACAGTCCGCTGATCTTCACCAGCTGGCCGGCTAGTCGTAATAGCGGACAGTTCTGGCGAGAACCGGTCACGGCAACTTTCAGGCTAACGGCTATCCTGACGGCGGTGCTGATCGGCTGCACTTATTATCAACGATGCGCGTCGAGTTCCCAGCAATTAAAGTAGAGTCGCGACTGTGTTTGGCAGGTGGGGGGCTGGCAATGCGTCCAGTCGTCTAGGACTGAGTTCAAACCGTCTGCATTGTTTTTCATCTAAATTGAATAGTTCGGCCGGTGAGCAAAGCTAGGTAAGAACCTCACTTTCCAAACGTCGTGTGCGATGGCGTGTGATAATGAAGGCAGCAGTGACAGACTCGGTGGATGTCTCTCGATTGCCTGTGTAACTCGTCTACAGCAAATAGTTCCCCGTACTCAAATGCCACGTGCCAACAAACTCAAATACTCCCGACTGGTACGGCCAGTGGGAATGGCTTATCATATGGTTATACGTTGGATATCAAGAGCAGGTACGCAGCCATGCCTCGATCGGTATTTGATGACATCACTGATATTAATGCAAGCTTTAAGTTACGTTACCTTTGCGACTGGGAGCCCTCGTTACGCTCAGTTGACAAACCTTGCCACACTAGTCGCGCAGACCATGTTCCTCGGTAGCCAACTACGCTCCTTGCCATACCAATCGCGCAGACGATGTTTTTTGGTAGCCAACTACGCTCCCTGCCATACCAATCGCGCAGACGATGTTTTTTGGTAGCCAACTATGCTCCTTGCCCTACGAATCGCGCAGACAATGTTCCTCGATAACCAGCCAACAAAATGTCCTTCGCTTAAGGCGCACACGTTTGAAGGCAGCCTTCTTATAAATGGTCCTTGCAACGTTATAAAACGGTAAGGCGTTGCCTTTTTAAAGGTCCGTTCCGCGAAAGTGTTGCGCATTTTTGTTCTGAGCACGGAGAGGCGCGTCTGAACGGAAAAATAATTTGTGACCTCCAACAAGTGATGAACACCTGACATTTTGTCATTTTTTTATTTGCATTCGGCCTTCATGCTATGAACAAAAACTCAGCCGTACTGTACCGAAAATAGGCGGTGCTCGCCTTACATAACGCCTGTGTCAAGGCCAAAACACCGTGGTAATATTACAGGTTAAAGGAAGACTCCATGCCAGCAGAGAGGAAGTTTTGAAATTTAAGTTTGGACAGTATGCCGCAAAACCTTGGATTTAAAAAATCATTATTCATAATAAAACCAAAACCACGTTGGGCCCGAAGGACTTTTTGGTGCCCCAGAGCTTTAAAGTATTAACTACGTAGCGATACATTTTAGACACAACTCGCGGTCTGTTCAGACCGCAAACGCCACTTCTTTTTCTGCTAAGCTGAAGTTAAAAACTCCACCAGGGTGCATTGCTAAACATTTTTTTTTCAATTAAAGTATCAACTTAATATGAACAGGACAGACATTGAGCTCCTTATTGTCCTGTGTTACGAGTTCGGAGTTGCTGCGCTGGCCATACTTGACCTTCGATATGACGGAACACATGGCTTGAACTTCGATGTGACAGTTTGGAGTTGCTGGCTGGCCATGCTTGACCTTTTATATGACGGAACACATGGCTTAACCTTCGATGTGACAGAACACATGGAAATTGCGGTCGTGAGTCGTGAACCACTTGGATCGTCCAGTTTTGGCAATGCAGCCAAGTTTTACTTGATGCGGTCATTATAACGTCGGTAACGATAACGTCGTTACTTAGTGCTGGATGGTATATTATAGGTCGATTTCCAGCAGTATCAGAACTCTAAACTCATGATGGCAGAATACCAGATAAGCTTAAAGATAAACGTCACAAATATACATTGACAGCTAATAAAAGAGGACCAATTACAATCCGTTTCTGACCACATCAGAGCTAAAGACGATGTCAGAGTGAGATTTGAGCTTCCCAGTGTTGAATGGCGTATCAACACGTCGAGCTGGGTTTTATATCCCTGAACGCATTTTTATGCGAAACATCTGCTAAGCTTTGGCAGGCTCGGTATTAGTGTTGCATGTTTAGATTCAGTTTATTTATTTGTAACGTGGATGGGCACACGACTTTTTTACTCCACGGTTAAAAGGGCAAAGTTAAATTCTTCATCCTTGCCAAAGGATGCGCCAGGGAATTTAAAACGTCGATGAACTGGCCAATGCCATCATCAGTGCTCATTCCCGCTGTGATTGCGGGACAAACACAGTGATAAGAGTTAATAGGGTATGCCAACACGGGTCTTGAGGCTGGGTGCGCGAATAGAAGTAATGTGTAGTTTGGGCCAAAGCTGAGAGCTTTAACTCCGCCGTGACACGACTGACCATGCAGAGTTAGCTTGGCCATGAAGTTATGCTCCGCTTGTCCCATTTTAAGCAATTCCCTCACAAACGGAGTGGGGTGGTACCGGAACAATCAGGATGACTTAACATAACTTTTCGCTGTTAACGACTGAGCTTAATGTTCGCGAGCCATGGAGCGAGCTAGCCTTTCTGCTCGTGGGCTGCGGGGCGAGCGGGCCTTTCTGGTCCCGAGCCGCGGGGCGAGCGAACCTTTCTGCTCGCGGGCCGCGGGGCGAGCGAGCCTTTCTGCTCCCGAGCCGCGGGGCGAGCGAGCCCTTCTGCTCCCGAGCCACGGGACGAGCGAGCCTTTCTGCGCGCGGGCCGCGGGGAGGGCGAGCCTTTCTAGAAAAGCGATCACAAATGTTTAAGATGGGTGACCCGCCCCAGGTCGTCACACTTTCTGGATGCCATCGTCTTGATGACCACTGATAGCTTCGCAGAATTAGACACCAGAATGCATGACATTACAATAGATAACTTTGCAGAAGACGCGTATCTGTTTGGGTTGCGCTATATACATTTTAACCATGTATATATCAGCAGCTTCACTAGCTGGATTTGCGACATTGAGATGTGGGTAATGTATCACATGTCCGGTTCAGTTAACACGGGTAATGACAAAACATCGCATTGCGGAGAAGCTGCACACGCGGATCGAAGCTGGGGCCCAGATCTCGATAGCCTGACGACGCAGAAAAGACTCCGCGCGACGGAGAAGAAAAGTATCTGTACTGGTAAAAGCGTGTGTCAAGCCGTGCAGCAGGCCATGGCGGCTCGACCTCAAGCTGATTACTTGCTTTTTTAGCAAAGCCCAAACCGCCGCTCTAAGGGCTGGTGTCTTACCTGGACAGCCCAAGCAGAGACACGGAACAGCTGCGCGGCGCGGACTCGTCGATCGTCGGTGTCGTCCACGATTTGTACAGCGATTTCAACACTGTCATTAAAACTGCACTGGCGAGCATTTCAGTTGCGTGTGACCAGTGCCATCCGTAATGTCGGCACCTTCCACAATACGCTGCCACCGCACATCGAAGGCGTAACTCACAACAGCGTCACAGCTTGATTTGTCAACTGGCACGCGAACACGTACATCAGAGAATCAATTCGTGCCATATTTTCATGAAAGACGAACTAGCGCTGAATGAATGCATTTTGCATCAACCAGAAACATCTAAATGATTCGTAGAGGTGGCTGGCTCTATTACCGTAAGATGCCATCGACGTGATGGTAATCAATAGGTTCAATCCCACGCCACAAAAGAGGAGTAAGCTAATTTTGGGTCGTATTTTTGGGGCGTGTTGTACTTTGCGGAAACCTCATGGCCAGCTATGTCTAATAATGCTATTGGGGAGAGCCACTGTAGCAACAACAGTCGACCACAGTCCCCTGTAGCACCAACGGTCAGCCACATCCCACTGTAGTACCAACGGTCAGCCACATCCCACTGTGGCACCAACGGTCAGCCCACTGTAGCACTAACGGGTTGGTCACAGCCCCCTGTAGCAGCAGCGGGTCAGTCGCAGCCCACTGTAGCACCAGCGAGTCAGTCGCAGCCCACCGTGGCACCAGCGGGTCGGCCACAGTTCCTGGAGCGGGCGCCGAGAGCTCCCAGCCCGCATTCTCCGGGTGTCCTAACAGAGGTGGCGGCACTGTTTATACGGTGTGCGACTCGCGCCGGGCGACATGGGCGCTCGGCGGCGCCGGTGGCCGACCGCCTGCCGCCAGCTGCTCGCACCCCGTCCACCGGATAATTCACCGCTGTTCATCAACAAACGGACGTGCGATTTTGGCGCCGGATCGCGCCTGAGTGCTGGCCTGTTTGGTCGACACGTCGCTGTCAAAACCGTCACCCGCCGCGCCGGCCGCATGTCTCACCCCCCGCGCTGTTCGCGGGGGGCGCCTGTGTCGGGGAACGGGGGCGGGGATGCGCCATGGTGCTTGCGTAATATCTCTAGGCCAGGCGAAGCGCCCTCGACGTGCGCGTGCCTGAGGGAGGAATTTTGTGCTTAGTAGCTAGAAGTAGCTAGCTGGAATTGATAAGCTGTGATTTCCGCAATGCGGTGTACTTTCATTCCATCTTTCGTTTGCATGTGTACTTGCTCTCAATCTCCGCTGCATGTAATGCGCAGTAGATGCCCGAGGGAATGGTCTCAGAAGTTTGCCGTCGCCTCGGACAAATGTTCTTCGGTGCGACATTCTGAACAGAAACATTGCAGGCACCCTGTCACGGACCTAAGAGTATTAAGATAATGAATGATATCTGAGATGTAGCTATTATGCATATCTGCACTAAGTTATGTAGTCTAGTACCTCACAATCAGAAATACGCGGAATTAAATCCGAAGCAGTAGGCACATCTAACTGGACTGGGACATCGGTTGAGCTAGAAATGGACTGTCTTTTATTAGTAATGAAACTGGGTGTCATATTCTTATGATGGGCTCTCAAGACAATTTAGATTATCTACGAAAACATCGTTAAGCTCTCTCAGACTTTGTTTGTTAACCCATTTCAATCGAATTGGCTTAACAATTCGATTGAAATGGCTTAACAAACGAATTGCGTTTTATTGCGCTCAAGTTCGTTTTTCACCCATTTTAATGGTCCACTGCACTTTGACTAAAGACAGCTGTCTCTTCATTGCCCTATTCCTACCTTTCACTACATGAGACCGGTTTCCTCTATGCCTAATTTCCAGTGCTCCATTTAGATCTGCACTGTCTTTCCTTTCATAATCTTGTGCACCTCTACCAGATCCCTCTAATTTTACAATTTCAGTGGGTACAAATTCAAAAACCCTAAACCTGTCCGTAAATTCTACGTCGCCAATTGCATTTGTTATCCTAGTTGCTTTTCGCTGTGCTTTTCAGGTCTATTTATGTCTTTTTGGAAGTATGGGGACCAAGCCTGTACACAAAACTCCAGGTGCGGTCCGAAATAAGCTGAGTACAACTTTTTGACAACATTCCTATTTCTGTAATGGACGTTTCCGTTAATGACTTCCAGCATCCAAAGTGCCTCGCTCCCAGTAGCGCCACTGTGTTTTTTGCCCTTTAAATCCCTCTAAAGCAAAACTGTCCTTGTCTTCCTCAATCTGATCTAACTTTCGGCCTCCCAATCTAAAGCTAATGCCCTCACTGCTAAAACTCCCCAAACACATCACCTTACACTGATCATAATTGAATGGCATCTGCCACAGAGAAGCCCAGTTCACTAGTTTATTTAAGTCAAGTTGAATTTGATGCACCTGATGTGGTATATTTTTCGACTGCCCCACCAATTTAGTATGGTCGGCAAATATTGGCACCTTACTCCCTTATCCTATCTCAACATCACTCACAAAATAATAAAGAGAAAAGGGCCCAACACCGACCCCTGTGGAGCTCCACTCTCTACTAGCTCCGACTGAGATTATGTACCATTGAGCACTACTCTTTGTTTCCTGGCTAACAGCCAAGCACTTACCCAGCCAAGAATTTTTCCCTCAATGCTTGCAATTTGAACTGATATAGCAGACGATGGTGTGGCACCTTACCAAACGCCTTACCAAAATCCAAATAGGCAGCATGTTAACTGCTGCCTTTATCTATCGGACTAGTAACATGCTCTAACAACTCTAGAAGATTCGCCAGACAGGACCCACCAGAAATAATACCGTGCTGACTACTATTTATGAATTGATGTCTTTCTAAGTGTGGCTGAATGCTAGCCTTCATGAATTCCTCTAATTTACATGCTAGTAAGGTAAGACTCACAGGCCTGTAGTTAAGCACTTTTTTGGTCCCGTACTTAAAAATCGGTTCTACACTGGCGTTGCGCCAGTCCTCAGGTATTTCTGAATAAGCTCAATGATCTATTAAATACTAATATGAGAGAATAAGTTTAGGTGCTAGCGCATTTATTCAACACTGTGCCATATATGTGGTCAGGTCCGGCCGCCTTATTAACCTTGATTCCCTTTAAGCTATCCCTTACCATAACATATCCAATACCGTATAGCCTCGGTCACCGTCAAATCTACAAGACTGCCTTCAGTCTGTTTTTTGCCTATTTTCAGGGAGCCCACACATCGCCTCCTTTATATAAACTGAGGAAAACGGCCTACTAGAAGCATCTACAATGCTCCTGTCCTCCAGCAAATAATTTCCATCTTCATCGAAGGGGCCGAAAGGGGATACCTTAAATTTGAATATCTAGTAGCTAGAAGTTTACTTAAGTTTAAGCCAAAGCAAATGTCTGATTGCCGTATTTCTGATAATTTTTGGGCTACCCTGATTTCCTTCTTAAGCTTTTTGTAACAATCCTATGCGCTGCCGTGCTGCTTTCTGTGCCCGGTACTTTTTGCCAATCATACGCCGCCTTTTTCACTGTCATCAAATTGCGCACTGTCTGTGTGAGCCATGGGGCTTCCTTCAGCTATTTCTCGAATTTTGCTAAACGGAATGAACTTTCCCTACTCTTCTTCAAAAGAACCCTTGAATCAACACTTCCCACATGCGATGTGTAGCGGGTCAGGGGCATTGTTCCAGTCCTCGGGTATTTCTGAAAAGACTCGATGATCTATCAAACGTTAAGATAAGAGAAGTAGACTAAAGCACCAGCGCATTCATTAACACTCCACCGTATGGTCGGGGATGGGACTCTACCAGATTGTCGGGTCCGATTGCCTTATTAACCTTGATTTTGTTCAATCTATCCCACACCATACCCTTAGTCACCGTTAGATCTACAAGACTGCCTTCAGCCTTATTTTAGCCTATTTTAAGAGACGTCACATATAGTCTTACTTTGTAAAACCGAAGGAAACAGCCTTTTAAGAGCATCTACTATGCCCCTGTCCTCCATTAAAAGCTTTCCATCTTCCTCGGGGGGAGGGGGGGGGGGGAGGGGGCGGCAGAAGATTCCTTAGATTTGAATTTGTGGTAGATAAAAAAATCTGGACAGTCGCCAGAGCAAATGCCACATTGTTGATAATCTTTTGGCTGCCATGATTTCCTTCTTAGGCTTTTTGTTACAATCATATACACTGTTTTGTTGCTTTTGGTGTCCTGCACTTTTTGCGTATCACATGCCTCTTTCTTGTGTTGTTTTCGCCCAAAGTTTTGTTGGCCAAGTATCACAGGAATACCCATACCATATCTTTCGTGGACGGCTCTTCAAACCATGTGAATGAATAGACGACTTATCATTACAGCACACGACTGGTAATGCTGCGTTTTTTCATAAACCCGGGCTCATCCGCCGCACCGGCGAGTTTTGATGTATGTAAAATGCCAACTACGCTTACGTTTTGCTGCGTGTCTATGTGTCCCCCCTCACACACACACACTCTTTCAGTGTCGATGCGGAAAATATGCTTGTTTTGAAATTTTGATGGTTATTCTCATGGTTCCCATGCATTCATTTCTTCCGTTTTTATCGGGACGCAAATAGCACACGCATTTGTGCATGCACGCCATTGTGCATGCCTGCACATTTGAATATCCGCATATGAGTGTGCTCACATTGAGAAGTGCCTCATTTGATCTCTGGGCTACATACTACCCGTTTCGAAGACGCCAAAAGAATGCACCCACATCTCACACTCTTGCCGTGTGGAACGCAAACAGCAGCCCTCTGTGTTCCAGATCAATGGCGACGCAGGGAGAAGCCCAGCCAGAACCGGGCGAGGACCCGGCTACGGTGAACTTCAGCGCGATCAACTCCACTGTCGAGGTGCTGCTGAACCTGCAGGAGCCGTCGCAGTGGGAGGACGAGCGGCGCGCCATCTACCTGATCTGGGTGCCCATCATGCTGTTCTTCTGCGTGGTGGCGGCCGTGACAAACCTGACCATCTGCCTGACTTCACGGCTGGTCCGGCAGCCGCTCACGCCCACCATGTGCTTCTCCATCAGCCTGGCCGGCGCCGACGCGTACGCCGCCTCCTCGCTCGGCCTGGGCCTGCTGTTCAACAGTCTGCTGCCGGTGGGTCTGCAGCACCCGACGTGGAGTGTCTGCACCTCAGCTGGCGTTCGAGGCGCTCCGACTGGGCGGCGTCATCTCGACGGCGGCGCACCTGCTGGCGCTGGCGCTCAACCACTACGTGGGCATCCTGCGGCCGCTCCACTACGCACGGCTCATCACCCGCAGCCGCGTCCTCACCGTCGTCGTCTTCCTCTGGATCGTGCCCATTGTCTTCTTCTTTGTCTGCTTCGCAGCCATGGACGCGTTCGCGCCGACCGGCTGCTCATCAGCCTTCATGGACTTCAGCACGTTCCGGCGCGTCGTGGCGACGCTGTTCTTCATCCCGCTGATCTGCATGGTCTTCGCTTACTCGCACATGTTCGTTATCGTGCGCCAGCACCAGAGGGGCGTGCTCCGCAACCACAACGCGTCGCAGCTCAACAAGAACGTGAAGGCGATCGTAACAACGCTGTGCATCCTGGGCACGTACGTGCTCGGCTGGATGCCAGCCCTACTGACCTTCATGCTCATCTGCAAGGACTGTCACTTCAACGGCGCCGATCTCAACCCGCGCGCCTTCCTGGCACTCAACATCCTCTTCAACACGTTGGTCATCCTCAAATGTCTGGTGGACCCGGTCATCTACGCGGCCCGCATGCCGGAGATCAAGCAGGCGCTGCGGCGCCTGCGCGCGCTGCTGCGCTGCCAGCGCGGCTCGATGGAGGAGCTGGGACGCACGCAGACGCTGATCCCGATCCTCTCCTACCGCTACCGCTTCAGCCGCTCCACCACGTCCTCGTCGCGACTCTCCACGCTCCGGCGCACCGACGAGGCCATCATCCCACTGCGCGTCTTCAAAGCGAGTCGGTCGCCGGCAGAGCCGGTGGACTGCTAGCGGGCCAACTGGGGGCTGATGGGGGGGGGGGGGGGGGGGGGGGGGGCGGCGGTAGACGGCGGAGGCGGTGGACTGCTAGCGGGCCAACTGGGGGCTGGTGGGGGGGGGGGGGGGGGGGCAGGGGGGCTGGGTGGTAGACGGCGGAGGCGGTGGACGCTCGGCCAGCAGGCGAGTGGCGTGGAACGCGGGCGAACTGCTCAATTGGGTGACACGTGAGCCAGTGGACGGACGGTGCTGAAAAAGCGGAGCTCTCAGAACGGTGTTCTAGTCATATGGCCTGCTCAGAGCGGAGTTCTAGTCATATGGCCTACTCAAAGCGGAGTTCTAGTCATATGGGCTGTCAAATGTCCGGTCTGGTCTCTTCTGGACAGTTGTGAAGTTGCTGAGGCTGCTGCCGCCGTTCAGCGAATGCTGCGCGGACTCGCTGCACCGACCACTGACCACACTGCGTGCCTCGCATGCCAGTTGGACACGATAAGCCCTCTTCACCGACGCTCGAGTCTGACGAGGTCAAGCTGGAGTGGAGAGCGTGCGCGCATCCCGGGACTATCATCCACCGGCTTCAAAGCTGCGAGGCTCCGCATCCCTGAAAGGCCGCCGTCGTCAGCTCGCAGGACGCATAGGGCGATCGGGCTGTGACGCTCCTACCTGGCCGCGGGTGGCGCGTCTACGCAGCAGGATCGGACAGCAGGCGCATCCCGTGTCCAATCGGACAGTGGGTGTCACTTCCGTGTGTCGTGTCTCGTGTCGTAACAGCGTCCAATCTCGTGTCTGCAGCAGCAGGATAGCAGATGCGTCTCGTCCACAGCCAGACCGGAAGCAACCGAGCTGCATTGCCGCACTGCTGGTGCGGGATTAAAAGCCGGTGCTGCGAAGCGCGATCGACCTGAGTTATCGGGCTGCAGGCACTCCATCTTCCGGCAGATTTCGTCTGATAGAAACGCCAATGCTCACTTAGAAAACGGGAGATAAGGACATCCAGGCGCTGGTCGCAGTGGTGCACATCTTTTGGCTACAGGCGTAGGTGTGGTGTTGTATCGGCATAGGTGATGTAAAACTTTGGTCAATTAGGATGGAAACAGCAAAATAACGACGC
Source organism: Pollicipes pollicipes (assembly GCF_011947565.3). Lineage (NCBI taxonomy): Eukaryota > Metazoa > Arthropoda > Thecostraca > Pollicipedomorpha > Pollicipedidae > Pollicipes > Pollicipes pollicipes. Next base: position 11,604,914 of record NW_023596746.1, read on the forward strand.
GATTAGATCCCTCCACGTCGCCGTAAAATGTTGGAAATTTCTGGCGCAAAGTTGTCCCTGCCTTCACAGAGTCATTTACCGGAACATTTGCTTCCGACAAATATTGCGATTGTTCTTAAAAACGGATGGTCGCTCGGTGCCCTCCAGGAAAGCGTACGACAGACGCGTCCATCCAGGGAGGCATGGCCAACCAAGCGAGAAGAGACAACGCAACGTAAGCGGCGCTCGCCGACAGGGAGCCGAGTCGCGTCGAGAGATGTCGGCTCCGGTTCAACGATCTTTGTCGCGGTCTGCTGGTGCTTATCTGGGATCAGCGCTGTTTCATTTATGTCAGATTAATGTCATCGCACGGGCCGAGTGTACGGAAGCTTTCTCGTCATCGCCATTTTCTAGCATGCCTTTTTGGTAGATCATTTCCAGTGTACCGTTTGGCATAGCGCACGATGAGTGTGATGACCTTTTTGACCTTGTTCTTGAAACCTTGGTTACTGGACCACGTTTGACGCGTCTCAAAAAGGTGATGATTCCGAATGTAGCCCTCTTGCCGGCAGAATATATATGTTTCATACCGCACAAAAAGCACGAAGGTATAAAGTAGTTCCGCAAACCCATACACACGAAGCATCGGATGGTACAATTCCGATTCCAATTCCATTCAGACGGTAGATTGATCCAGTCCTGGGCAGTCTGGGCGGCACTTATCATTACAGGTTACGGCTCGGAGTGTTAAATGTACACGTAATGGAATTCAGTCGATTGAATAGGCGTCTTATTTACGTAATAAGCATCACAACAACAGGCGACCTTATCTTTGATACACATGTTGCAGTAAACTGGATGCACCTTGTGACAGGTTTGTCTGGGGCTGCCCAGGATTGGACTAGGGGTGAATTTGAACTTAGGATGAAATATTCGGAATCCGTTCGCTGAGGCAAAACGAATGAAACGATTCACAGTAATCGAGGCTCGAAGACAACGATTCAGTACCGTACGCCCCAATATTGAGTGAAGCTTTAGTCAAAGGCCGGCCTAATGCGAGGACAGCTTCATTGTCTTACACCTACCATGCGTGTCGCGGTGGATGTCGCTCTGGTGCATGCTCAACAATCGAGTCGATAGTACTATGAGCTGTCGTGCCGCTCGTCCGACAGACGCCGCCGGCGGCTATATGGGTTTGATAAATGTGATCTGAACGGTTGTGCTTAACATGTATTGACTTCGGCAGTGCTGTGTATTGTGTGGGTACACTACCAGCTAATGTCACCGCTTTGCAGCTACTGATGTTGTTGACCGGAAGCAAAGATTCTCACGCTTGCGACATGGTGCGACGTGCTCTTCTGGGCAAGACCTGGTGCGATGATACGGCTTCTGTGTTACGCCCGCAGCTGCGATACGACAGCTGACGTGGTACCATAGCTAGAGCTGTTTGTGTGATTTCATGTCATTTATGTGGGATTGAGCATCAATCCCTGACTGTCGAACAATCCATGTTGTTGAGAGCCGCTTGCTTTCTTCTGGATGAGGACATTGGTCTGATCGATGGTCTCACACTTGCAGTGATATTGGAAAGCGACTGATGAACTTATGTCGTCAACGCGTGAAACCTTAGGGATCTCTCGACCTCTCGACGGCCTTTCGCTCTTGCTTAAAAGTATTAAAGCATACCCCAATGCCACTAAATGTTACTGATATTGTTTTCTCCAGAAGGCTCACCTATTCACAGCTTTTCTTCAGCAAGCTATGCTGCAATGCCATCGGAGTTGCGCGTGGCAGAGCTGGCTATTGATGTACAAGTACCTACGTAAAATACATGCTCATTTTGAGTGAGCCAAAGATAGCCTTTCTATCTTTTCAACTATGTGCTGGCTATAAGAGCACCTAGGCAACACTTACCTGAATACGTCTAGAATTTCTGGTCGCTGCAACAAATTGGTTTGGCGGTGAAAACTGACGTCGGCGGCGTCTCGGACGCGCGAGGGTGATTTTGTCGCATGCTTTGATCATGCCTTGTTGCATGTTTATATTAAAATCAAAACATGGGCTAGATTCAGGCAACCACACATGCGTCGTGTGATCATGCCACGAATGAAAAGAAATACTGTTTACGTGCAAAACTCATTTGGACCTACCTAGCTCGGTAAACACAGATTCGTTTTCAGCTTCTTTTACTTCAACCGCCAGATCAAAGCTCGCTTATCCTTGCACCACAGCTTAACAATCTGTGGTCAGGCAGATTGCAACTTGTTCAAAGGATCCAAACGGTGAGCATGTTGATTCTGCGGGTGAACGTCAGCCTTGTTGGCAGGTAGCGTGGGAACATTCGTTGCCAACACGAAAGTGGCCGTCGGTGGCGCACTACCGTCGTCGGCGGCAGCACACCTCCGCCTCCAGCAGCATGCTACCGCCGTCAGCGGCGCGCCGCCGTCGCCCGGTTCAATCCACAGCAATATTGGAGTTTCTGGTGCGGCTGGGATGTAAGGCGCGCGGCTATTTGTCGCAGTAGCACACAGAACTAAAAACGTCACACAGATACACATTATAATTGCTAATGGGCGGGTGATCCAGCAATAAAAACAGCCGAACAACACGCAGCGACAGCCGACAGTCCATCTTTTTGACGTCAGCAACTGCCCATGCCATGGTTCATTTCACACGACCAGACCAACCCACCCCATCCTATGCCATGGTTCATTCACCCTGATGCTTCTGCTCACGACGCAGGTTTCACATGCAAATAAAACAAACATAGATTTGCCTGCAATGCGAATGGACTTGGCGCAACACAGTGCACCCCTAAAATGCTCCAGATCAATTTCGAGGCAGGACCTGACATACATCAACGTGCAAGACATAATGAGGAATTGGCTTGGTTTAGATAAGAGTCGTTTTGGTTGGCGGTCACCATTTTAAAGATATTGGATTAACACGCGCTCGGAGGGGGGTCAAATTGAACTCCGAAGGTTTTTTTCCGGGGCGGTTTCCGAACGGCTCGGCGTAGCCATGCCGCATTTTGCATAGCTGTAGACAATTGAATAGCGTACCGTTTGACATCAAACATTTGGGTGTACCTTGTAAGGTCACTTACCTACGACAGGTCCAAATCAGGCCACGGGCTCAGCGAGGACAATTTCTAGGGAATCGTTCATTCTGATACAACAACGGAGTACCAGACAAAGCCATACATCTCTGAGATACTTAATCATGCAACACAACAATTAAATAAACCAATTTCATTGACCTTGGGTCAGGTATTAAGGCCAGACGAAGGTCAAAGCCAACCTGCTTTATTACTTAAGATTTGTTGTATCGGGCAGCAGCTGGTGCTCATTTCAAATAAAGTGGTAACAAGACCCACATCGTACATCTTCCATGGACTTCTTAAATGTCACAATATGTCACTGACCTTAAATTACCCACGTCATAATTTTGTTTTTAGGACCATACTCCCAAGAGCATGCTTTGTCGCTAATTCAAATTCAAAACTCAAAGAAGTTTTGTATGATTTGGGTCACCATGACCCTCAAGAGGTCAAGCAAGGTCGGTGACATTAAATGAGCATGTGACTTTTTTGTTTGAATTTCTTTATCTAGTTATCTAATTGAATTTCGTTATCTAGGTTCTGAGGTCACTTTAAGGACCACCATGGAATTTGACCTTCTTGACCTTATTTGGCCCGAAGGCCATGACCTAGGGACCTGAAAGTTTGACCTAAATGAGTTCATGTACAGGCCAACGCATCCTATGAATTGAGTGTCTCTAGCTCTTTCAGTTCCTGGGACCTCGGGGGTCAGATTGGCCGCCCACCCGAGCAAAGGGTGTCCAACCGGCCACCCGAGCGCGTGTCAGAGACCCTAAGCATTGGGCCTAAGCATTGGGCCTACATTAAGCAGATCGTGGGAGGCCTCGGTCACTAGGCCCTGCGTACAGGGACGCGCGTCTGGGGTTTGTATGCGCGCTCGGGCGGGGCTCCCGTCAAGACGATCGTGAAGCCGGCTCATGGCTTACGGCCTCACCACGCTCGCAAAAGGAGCGGGCGTCGCCAGCATTTATGATGAAGCGCAAGAAGGAAAACAGGACAGGTGCACGTCACACGGATGACACGAGACAAAAGCCAGACGAGAAAAAACCCGAACACTCATGAGTGCTAGGTAGTGTCGTTAAAAAAGCGCACATGTTACGAGACATCGTGCGACCAGTCCGCTTAACATGCAAGAACCACCGAATCATCTTTTGCAAACCATTAAGCAAACGTGTTTGGCCCTTCAACATAACTGAAGGTTCCCATCAACCCTTGTCGCCAGCCATCTGAAGTTCCAGGACCCATCAGCCAAACCTGTGCCCCTCCCCTCCCCCTCTCCCACCGGAGTGCGGCTGAGGAGCACATGGCACATGCCAAGGTTATGTCAGACATCGCCCGCCGCCAGATCAGCGGAACAGGTTCTCTCAGCACTTCTCCGCCTGGCAACAATCACCGACTTTGAGGCATGCATCCTTAGCCGGGTCCAGGTGACGTGCATTCATTTTCACCACTCGTCAGAGACGAGGCTGACCTGAAATTGCCTGACATGGCAGCTCTTCGCCAGCGCTTGGCGCAACTTCTTGGCTATCAGCAGGCGGGTGGGTGAGAGTGTGAGGGGATGGAGGTGGGGCATACAACGGGCCAACCTACCCGATTGGCTGAACTCTCGAGGGATGGACCGTTGACGTTGACACGCATCGTCCAGCAAATTGGCGCCTCAGCGACGGCGAAAACGGCGCATTCTCGAGGGACGCGTCCGCCAACGTTATGTGCTCTGTGGGACTCCGTGGCCTGCGTGAGGGCCAGTTTGTAATTCAATGACGCCATGCGAAAGGGGAAGGGAGCCAGCTGTAAGTCCGTCACGCATACGTCTCGCGTCTGGACTTCCGTAGCATCACTCACGCCGCGGGGCACCAGATGGACTTCCGTAGCATCACTCACGCCGCGGGGCACCAGATGGACTTCCGTAGCCTCACTCAGGCCGCGGGGCACCAGATGGACTTCCGTAGCCTCACTCACGCCGCGGGGTACCAGATGGACTTCCGTAGCCTCACTCACGCCGCGGGACACCAGATGGCGAACAGCATCCGTCTGCGTTGTCTTTCCACATCGCGTTAGTTGCGGAGGGCAACCTTGGTCATCTTTCGCGAGGGGCCGATGGGGCAGAAAGTCTGCAGACGCATGCGATCAAAAGAGCTCTAAGATGGTGACCCTCCTCCCTGGTTGGAATCTCCGTGATGGCCTATGGTGTTGCAAAGTACGCTAAGCGACTACGTACATAATACGCTATCTGATGTGATGGCCCTCCTCCCTGGTTAGAATCTCCGTGATGGCCTATGTTGTTGCAAAGTACGCTAGGCGACTACGTACATAGTACGTACTCTGATCCATTCGGTGGCCACAAAACCGTTCTAATGCTATATCACTTCTCACACCTAGGGCCCTTGTAATATCCGGTCCGCTCTCGCTGTCCGACCAAACACTACGTGAGGTGTTACCGTAAGTATTTGCCCAATACCTCGGCAATCACAACAATAGCAAAACCATAACGTTCGAGGCGTCCGACCCGTCGCGTCCCCCGCCACGCGCCACAACCCCCGGGACAACTCTCGCGCAACTGTGCCACTTGCCTGGCGCGTAGGCGCGCACCTAAACAACTGTCATGCACCACACCCCTACCGTCATTTGCACGAGTCCCCCCATGAAAACTACTAGGAGCCAGCCAGACGATAACGTAATATGGTGATATGGCAAAGAGCGCCTCGCACTAGAACGACGAAAACAGATCGTTGAGCGGAGTACATATGAAGTGCAACATATTCTCCTGAGCCGCTGGTATTTTCTTGTTGGATTATTTTTCACGGTATGATATTTCTGATAAGTTTTGGCCTTGTATGGGCCCCCGCGGACGTGTTTCCATCAGCCGTGTGTCACGCTCCGACACCATCCGGTAATGAGAGCCAATTATGCAATGTCGTGCCCGCTGAGCGATAGAGTTCAAAACGAGGACTTGATGATGACAACTGTATGACGATGATGAAAAATGACAACATCTAATGCTTTTCATTTATATGTCTTGTAGTTTTATGGTGTTTATTAAAGTTTAGCCATTTGGCGCTCACGGGCCAAATAACTAAACTTTCCATGGAGCGGGTTCTATACATAACATTTCGGGTAAAGGCCGTAGTTCTGTCCGTTTCACCCACCGAACAGATAAACAAGTAGTATCAGCACTATTCCTCGGAAAAACGAGGAGAATAGAAATAAAGTAAGGTTCATATTTCGGCAACATGTCTTTCTCAATAGCAGAAGTATAAAATGTACATGTATGCATAATGTACACAAATGTATACTTCTGTTATTGTTTCGAGAAAGGCATGTTGCCGAGATAGCAACCTAGCTACATCTCATCATCATCGAACAGCAACCGAACATTTACTGTGAGCCCGCCACCTTGGAAAGAAGCACAAAACACTCACCAGAGAATTTCGTCTGCTTATGAGCACAGCATGATGGTCTCTATGGAGCACACAGCCATCCTCGCGATCCGACACGCATGGCGCTTCTCCGGGCTGGCGGTGGTCCACCTGGCTTCGGTTCCGACGACACCGAAGCATCCTCGGCCGCGAAACCAGGCATGTCCCGGTATGCAGTCTGGGTACACCGCTGAGACCCTGGAGGCCGGCCGACGGCGGTAGCGCTCTTGGCGGTGTCGCGACAGCATCGACGAAGTGGTTTATCGCTCCGGGATAACAAACTGATTCCCATGGATTGCATCAGCGGCCGCCCCTTCACCGCAGTCGGAAGCTTTTTACACACACAAACATTGGCGTCGAAGCGGGTCCATCCGACGTTAAACGGATCTTTCCTGTAGTTTTACCACGGAGCATGCCGAGCTGTCGATTGATCACGACACCTGATTCCTAGGACTGTCCTGCTTCTAGGACCGTCCTGACACCTAGGACCGTCCCACTCTTCAGTTAGAAACACAGGCTTCGTCCCCAACAGTCGGCTAAATGTCACGAGGACACCCGAGCCATGATTAAGTTCTTACTTCAGTTACTTTGCACGCCCTATTACTTTGCACAGTCTGGAGACCTGCAGCCTCTTTCACATAAAGGTAATTCGTTGTACACCTGCTTTGTGGGTTGTAAAGCTACACGTGCTTTTTAAAAAAAAAAACATGTTTCATAGAGCAAAGACCAGCAAAAAGCGACCAGAACTGACAAATCCACACATGTGCACATACAAATTAACAAATTTCTGGAGAATTTCTACAAACACACCTGCGTATGTTTCATAATGTCCAGTGGACTTTCCAGTCAAGGTGCACTTGTAAAGTTGAATGTACGAATCACAACCATAAATCAACAATAGCCCAGCCTGTCGTAGAAAAGGTAATCATAAACTTCAGACATTGCCGGTTGCAAAGACGCGCCATGGATCTGACGCTCACTGAGGAAGGAGGCATGTAAAGATCTTCCGGGACAGCATCATCAGGGTCTCAGAGGAAGCGGAAGGATAAACAAGCTCTCAGTGCAGAGCTCTTAGGGAAAGCACGGCCAGTGACGGTTCGGCGAAATACGCGTATCGCACATACAACCGAGCGCACGCAGGCGCGCTTCTTTGTGCTATTATCCGTCACTATCAGTAACCTTGGCAGCGAAAACTCGCTCTGCGCTGCCGAAAGCTCGGAGCCAAATTATACGTGGTTGTGTGCCGGCGTGTTCATAAGTGAAAGGAAGGTATTGATGCGAAACTAATTATTTTTCGCTATAAAGTGTCAGGTTTAGCTGTAGCTTCTGTCCACAACGAGCAGGAACAGATGTACCACGCCTATGAAACTGCAGTCATGCGGTGTCATTCGGCCTGTCACCAAACAAGGACAACTACCACCGAATGCGATTCGGTACATTTTCTACTGACTCGTGTAATAATCGTATTCAGTATTGTAAAAATTTGTTTAAATTTGTAAAAAAAACAATGACGTAATTTATTATTATCAAATTAGCGACGCCAGCTGGCGAGTGCAACACGGGGGATCATTTTATTTTCTTCTCGATGACGTCACTGGTGCCCCGATTCGTCATTGGCCCCGCCACTACTGCCTGTGCATGCAGCATTCAAGATGCAATATTTAAAGTAAGTCAAAACAAGCCAGCTAAAAACAATACGTAACTTTATTTAAAACATCGAGCGAGGTCGACTGCTTCGGTTGGCGCTCCCATTACCCTGCAAGCAGGGACGTCAACCTTTCCGAATGATGGGGGAGGGGATGAGCCGAGGACCCAGAGCGCTATCTCCTATCCTGCACTCGGGGACAGCGGCTCTAACTATTCCCTCAACTCTCAAAAATCAAATGAATATCAGATGTGTAATCCGTTTCTTAAGCGGCTTCCAGCTTGCTTGTTCTTTTAAGAAAGATTCAATCATTTTTCAAAGAGCAGCCCCTAAATCTGTTTTGCGGAACTACGCTGGTGCGATGACCGACCAGCCTAACTTTGTCCCAGATATATTTCCCAACGAACTTGCCACATCATGACCAAAGATGTGATCACCAGCAAATAGTGTTTGAACTAAGTCTCAATGATATTTGTTCCCAAATCTTGTAGCATTTTTACCAAAATATTGGAAGGTCAAGCCAACATTGTGGGGGGAAGGCAACCAGATATGGTAGAGGGCAGGTCTTCATCAAAAGGATGCAAATCGACACCAGTTCTTACAAGCTTGCGGTCTCCAAATACTCGTGTTACTGCAATTTCATTGGTACACAGCAGCGCAGCCAAGAAGGGGCATTCTTAGACCCGCAAGTCTTTGTTTTGCCATAGATGTGTCCTGATAGAAAAGTACAAGGCCTAGAAGACATACATAAAAGATCAAAATAGATAAAAGTCAGCCGGATGAAGCCAAATGACGAAAGGCAAAGGGATAAATAGTCAAATGACAAAAGGCAAAAGGCAAAGGTCATGAGGATAAAAAGGTCAAGAGGATGAAACCAAATATACAAAAAGTTAACAGGGATAAAATGGCATAATTCAAGTCAGCTGGATAAAATGACGCAATTGTGGGCAACGTAGATAAAATGACATAATTCGAGCCAAATTGTATAGAATTACATCATTTAACACGCACTCGGGTTGGGGGATCAAACTGAACCCCTCGAAGGTTTTTCCGGAATGGTCTGCGATCCATTATCATTTCCAAACATCCATTATCATGTATCATATATTTGGATACATATCCAAATTTTGCATAGCTCTAGACAATTGAACAGCGAATCTCTTAACATAAAAATTGAGATTTACCTTGTAAGGTCGCTGACCTATGGCAAGGTCAAGGTCAGGACATGATTTCAGAGGAGCCAATTTCTAGGGAATCGTTCAGTCTGACGCAACATCGGAGTGTCTGACGAAGCCATACATCTCTGAGATGAGATGCTTTCTTAAGCACTACAAATAGTGAATGAGCGGATAACGTTGACCTAAGGTCCGATATGCAGGTGAGAACAAGGTCAAAAGAAACCTGTTTTTTTGCTCGAGGGCTTGCTGTATGGGACAGTTTTTGGTGCTCATTTCGAATATATTGATAGCAGGAATCGCATTATATATATTCCATTGACTTCTTAGATGTCAGAATAGGTGACTGACCTAAGATGACCCAGGTCCATATTTTGTTTTTAGAAACATACTGCGTAGCGTAATCTTTGTCGTTTATTTAAATGCAAAACTCAGAGCAGTCTTGCATAATTTTGGTCACCATGACCTTCAAAAGATCAGACAAGGTCACTGAACTTGAATGAGCTTGTGACCTTTTGTTTAGAGATGGTTATCTAAGTTTTGGGGGAACTTTAGAGACCATTCCGAAATTTGACCTTGTTTGACCTTATGTGACCTGACGGTCACAGCCTACGAAGCTCAAACCTGGACTTAAGTGAGTTCACGTGACAGGCCAACACACCCCGTAATTTTTTTGTCTCTAACTTGTTTAGTTCCCGAAAACTCAGGAGGGTCAAATTGACCCCCCACACCCGAGCAAGAGTATCTAGCCGGCCACCGGGCACGTGTTAAGCTAGACTGGACAAAAGTCAAATGCATAAATTAAAAAGGCAATTATTGACTTCCATCCGTTTTGGCTTCGCCTGTTTCACTTGATCACTTCGTCGTCTTATACTATTTTATGGTAATCCGCTGTGGTATTTTTACCTATTTGAGTTTCAGCTCTTTTGCTTGGCTTTACTTTTACTTTACCCATTCTTGGCTGCGCTTCTGTGTATCAACGAAATTACAGCAACGCGGCGATTTGAAGACTCGATAACCTTGCTGGCAGAGGTGTCGATCTGCATCCTTTTGTAAAGAAGGCCTTAAATCCCACTATATGGGGTTGCACTCTCCCCCAAATGCTGGTCTGGCCCCACATATTCTGGCCCCAATCATACAAAATTCAGGAAAAAATATCACAGAGACGTCCTTCAGACACTTCTTGTTGGTGATCCCAGTTTTGGTCATGCTATGGCAGGTCCGTTGAGAGACACGTTTGGGTCGGAGTCAGGTTGGTCATGCTATGACAGGTCCGTTGAGAGACACGTTTGGGACGGAGTCAGGTTGGTCATGCTATGGCAGGTCCGTTGAGAGACACGTTTGGGTCGGAGTCAGGTTGGTCATGTTATGGCAGCTCCGTTGAGAGACACGTTTGGGTCGGAGTCAGGGTGGCGGCTCCTCGCAGGATCATGCCTTCGCAAAATAGGTTTCGGGTGCTGTTCGTGAAAAAAATGTAGGAATCTTCCTCAAAAATGTAAAAATCGGAGAGACGCAGCAGACAGGAGTGGACCAACCACCCCTCCACATCTCCCTAACCTTTTAGAGGTATCTGTGTGAAATCCGTGAGGATCAATAAGAAAACATGCATCTGTTGATAGTTAAAATAAACTTTATGTTCTATTCCCAACTGTTTTTGCGAAATTATAGTCATGTTAGGTGTCGTCATCGAGTTGTCATTGTCGCCTAATTCAAACATTCACTTGGCTTCTTGATATCGATATTTTCCTCTTTTTTTTTTGCTTTCTCGCAAATATGCCATTGAACCCCAAAGTTTGTTCAACTGTACTTTAGCAGAACAAATGAAAAATGTCACAAGCAATGGATTCCCTGGCATGGAGAGAGCAACAAATGCAGCCATGTCCAGTTGATGCCAAGTCGCCAGCACCGCCAAGAGCAGGTGGCTCAGACTTTATCTCATGTTAAGCACCACAGATAAATCATGCCAGGAAACTAAAAAACAACCCAGCCGGTCAGCCCTATCACGTCAAGGCAAGCGGAGGTAACTCGCTCGACGTGTCGCCGCAGAAGTCTTCACACAACTACGACTGCAGGAAGCTGTAGGCAGCGAGCACCACCATATGGCGTGCGTCGTAAGCACGACATAAGAACGACGCAACCACAACAGTTCTAGGTGGAGAATGTCCAGAGGGTACGCGGCTGCAAAGCGGCAAGTACAAGCGCCCCCAGCGCCTATTCAACAAGGTACGGGAACAGCAGCGTAGCTTCAGTAGGCTGGTGCCCGATTAGCGAGTTTTGTGGTCTGAAACAAGTGATAAGTATATACTCTCTCTCTCTCTCTCTCTCTCTCTCTCTCCTCTCTCTCTCTCTTCTCTCTCTTCTCTCCTCTCTCTCTCTCCTCTCTGCTCTCTCTCTCTCTCTCTCTCTCATCTTCCTCTCCTCTCTCTCCTCTCTCTCTCCCTCTCTCTCCTCTCGTCTCTCTCTCTCTCTCTCTCTCTACTCTTCTCTCTCTCTCTCTATCTCTCTTCTCTTCTCGGTCTCGGTCGTCCTCCTTCCTTCTCGGTCTCTTCTCTCCTCCTCTCTCTTCCTCTCTCTCTCTTCCTCCTCTACTTCCTCATCTTCTCTCTCTTCTCTCTCTCCTCTCTCTTCTCTTCTCTCTCTTCCTCTCTCTTCTTCTCTCTCTCTCTCTCTCTCTCCTCTTCTCTCTGCTCCTACCTCTCTTCCTCTCTCTCTCCCTCTCTCTCCTCTCTCTCTCTCTTCTCTCTTCTCCTCCTCGTGTCTCTTCTCTCTCCTCTCCTCCTCTCTCTATCTCCTCTCTCTCTCTCTCTACTCTCTCTCCTCCTCTCTCTCTCTCTCTCTCTCTCCTCTCTCTCTCTCTCTCTCTCTCTCTCTCTCTCTCCTCTCTCCTCTCTCTCTCTCTCTCTCTCTCTCTCTCTCTTCTATATACTCTCGATTTTATCGATTTACTCGATATACTCTCGATTTTAAACTGTGATTGGAAACACAGACATATAGCCAACACAATTCTGGCCATTCTGGCACCAAATTTCACCAACTGAACACCCAACACACGACAGAACACGCTGTTTTGATACAGGATATGACAACAGCAGATAAGCTAATGCGATCTTTGCAGCGATTCCCTAAGACACACACCAGGGCAGTATTGCACACAAGTCTTCAGCTGCCATTTTCAAGCAAGCAATTCCAACATGGCAAGCATTTCCAAAATGTCCATATTGATAGAACAATAAGATTGAAACATGACATCAACAACACATGTCACCACATTAACGGATCACGAGTTTGTTTTCTATATCTGTCAAAACCTCGATGAAATATAATAAGCCTTTAAGCCTGAAAGCCTTTATTGCATGGTCATCTTATATCTTACGAACAACATATGAATGGCGTGCGGTAAATGGTATGGTAAAAGATAAATGGTAAAGTATGTGATGTGGTCTGCTTTTATTCGCAACTGTTGTTTTACATGTTGACTGGCATGTTTTAAAACGGGCAGTGGATTTGTTGCAATATTTAGATCTGGCCTGAGAGTGGTTTGGTATTTCATATTGCAACGAAAATGTTTTCAACACTATCGTGACAAGTCTTTAAACTGTGACAAGATGTCGCCGTCTACTGGGTAGATATATCTACCTTTATCTTCAACCTGCCTTCAACAACTTCAGCTCCAGCAGCAGATGCTGGAGGCCCAATACACTGATGTCAAGGCATGGTATTAAAGTTACTATTACATGCATCTTGACATTGGCCTTGTGCTGGGCCAGCAATGCCAATCTATGACAATATGCACTCACACTATGGGTATTAAACTTTCCAGATCATAGGGAACGTATGCATCTGCGGGGCTTGACAAACTGGTGCTAGTCATTGGTGCTCTCCACGCTCTCCACGCTAAAAAGAATATGCCGCCTCAGGACTGCAACTAGGTCAACTACAACTTCCACTTCACACAATACTTCACCCTTAAGACGGTTCGTGCTGAGGCATTGATGTTATGCAGCTGACCCAATCATAGGTCCACAACACAAAATTCACTGCAGTACAAAAACCTTGAAACATAAAGTCGTTTTGTGAACCTACGTAAAGTCTTTGACACAGTAAAAGCATCATGTGACGGAGGGGCTTAGCAGACAACGCCTACGTCTACAGCGCCTCGGCGCATACAACTCCTGTTATCCAAAAATCTTTCAACTTCTTCAAAGTTAACCTGTGATCCTTTGCTGAAATTGCACAGAAGTTTCACAAGCATGGTTACAACATTTGTTTTGCAACAACAACAAGCATGGCAACAACATTCTTTTTACATCAACAACAATCATGAATACAACATGCCTGAAACGGACAAAACATTTCACCGATGCAAATTAGGGCAGTCCAGTCTTGCTCGGTTCATGTTCTCACAAAACAGACGCTCAGAATGGGCGGAAAGAAACCGTTCTTAACGCACCGCGTAACGTACGTTCGTAACGGTAGACCGATACTTTGACAACAAAGCGGGACTTAATCACGACCTTGTTTCTTCACTTACGTGTAGTACTTCAGGCCTGTTGTCTTGCTGATAAGACAATCATGAGTAAACACTGCAGTGTTTCCCAAACAGCGCGGTTCGCCACGGTCTGAAGCTCCCGCCATTCCAGGACGGCCACGGAACAGGAGGCGGCCAGAGCGCGAGCGGGAGGGTCGGAAGGGCAGCTGCTCCATCCGTATAAATGAAACATAAAACCTACGGAACTTTGCGTTACGAAACAACGTCATCTCTCCGAACTCTGAACCCGTCGCATAATCCACGCGATCCGCCTTCACTGCGTTTCCACATCACTCGAGCGACAGCTGGGGCCAGGCGGCCTCCCTTGGTTTAGACAGGATACGACCAGGCGCAACGTCAAACTATAGGCGGGGAATTCGGATTCCCCCGACGTGTCAACATCCTGTTCTTGGACCTTCTTGGTGCTAACGTTGACTCCATGGCGATAACACCATTGAATGGGCCAGACCCACATGCTGAAGCCGGGGACGAGCCACTGCAGGCAGCAGGGAAGTCATTGACATTTTTGTGCAACACAGTGACACTAATCCAGTGGCACCACTTTATAATTGAAGGGAATTTTTTGCATTTGAAGACATGAAAGCAAGCATCAGACATGATGAAATAGGCTAATTTTTATTATTAATACGCTTTGTTGCAGGTATATGTTTCAACCCTCTGGCATAACTTATGCAGTTACAATCACAGTGATAGCTTTTTTACTTAAGGCGCGTCCGCGTGGTTGTTCTGCGCTTAGTGGTGCAAAAAAAGAAACCACACACAGTACAGAGATACACACAGGCAAAAAAGAAACAGTTCCAATCAATGAGCCAGCGATTTAAAGGTCAAGATTGCCTGACGCAAACGGCCGCCGCAGGCAGCCGGTTCCACGCGGCGGCGGAGCGGTACGGAAAGTGCCGCTGGGTCGCGCTCAGTCGAACGCATGGCAGACGTAGCGAGCCAACATCACCCAAAAACAGCCCGAGTTTGGCGTCGAGAAGACTCGGCGCGCGTTACGAACAAAGCACGGGGTGCACTGGGAGATTCGGGGACGTGCAGTGCCCTGGACACCTTCAAGCGGTCCCGGTGCTGCACAGGATCCGCGACGCTACGCCAGCCGAGCACCTCCTCGACGGGTGAAATGTAACCGCTGCGGCAGACACCACTCACTAGCCTGGCTGCAAAGTGCATCGTCCTTTGCACCCTGTCTAGGTGACGCTCGGCCGCTCCGCTCCAGATGGACAGGCGGTAGAGGGTGTGGGGAAAGATGTGGCCTTGGACAAGGAGCTTCAAAGCCTCAGGAGTGGAGTGGTGTCAGATTTTAAACAGGGATACCAGGATTGCATTACAGCGCCGAACGAGGAAGGAGACGTGGGGTTCCTAGATGAGGTGGTGATAGGGGAGTACACCCAGTACCTTCACTGAAGATGATGGATGAATGTTTATGCCGGAGATGGCAATGTGGAGGTTGTCAGTCTTTGTGATGGAGGGTTTGGTGACGATCAGCATAAAGTCTGTTTTGGGTGGGCTCATTTTGAAATTATTTGACTGAAATTAGTTTTGAAGGCACTGAATGGACTCCTCAACACAGGCTTTCAGGTTGGGCAGGCCAACGACATTGGGGGTAGAGGAGTTAAAGAGTTGGGTGCCATTGGCGTGAGATAGTGGGTGGCCGTGGGATGGGAAGCTGGATAGGTCGTTGATGAAGGTAAGGAACAGGATTGGGCCGACAAGGGATCCCGGGCCACCCCCTAGGATAGAGATGAAGTAACCGAGCCACCACTAACCACCTGCTTCCGACCGCTCAGGTAGTCCAGGAACCATTCCGAGGACACATCGTACCATTCCAGCTTGCTGAGGAGGACGCCGTGATCAACGCTGTCAAAGGTTTCGCAAAGATCTATCTTCGCTATCGACGCGACATGGCCGTTGTCGACAGTCCTTGCCAGTCACCCGACAGCGTCGATGAGGAAGCCCTCCGTCGAATGACGTGGTGTTAAGCATATTGCGATGGCATCAGTACACGATTATCAAGAAGGTAAGAGGTGAGCTGCGAGCAAACGACCTTCTCAGTAATTGGCGACAGTATAGAGAGAATAGAAATGGGTCAACGTTTGTTCAGGTCTGATCGACCGCCAGACCTGAACACCAGGGTGGCGCGCGCGATCTCCCAGACGAACAAAAAGATGCGAGATATGATGGAAAAGTTGATCAGATGTGGAAGATGAGTGCCAATTTCAGGGGAGCACCTTTTTACTGCAAAAGTGGTACACCGTCGACACCGATGCCCCTCGACGCGCTGACCTTCCCGATGGCTGCAGAAGGCTCCGGTACAGTGGCTGGATGCAGAGAGAACGCCGAGGCACAGACACAGTACGGGCGCATTCCGGCCGGGGGCACGCACGCATTACCACGCACCGCACGGGTGTCAATTTGTAGTCTTTCGGGTGGGCCACTGGCCTCCCTCCCCAATATCCGACTCCCCCAACGGTGAGCTTCCCCCAACCTTCTGAAGCCAAAGTAGAAGCAGGCCATCACAAATTGGAAATCAACATTGCATCAGTTTCAAAGCAGTTTTCTTAAATTGCCTCACAAGTAAAAAGAGCAAAGAATATGCGAACTGCCATGTCATGTTCTGCTGAGAGCAACTGACTGAACTAGCTACACCGTAAGAGCTCCGCGTCCGTACTGTGCTTACTGGAGTATTTTCTCCTTCTTTGCTTGCATGATGCGTGGTTTTAATTACACGATCAAGATGTCTTGTTGACTCTGATGAAGTTTTGTGCTTTCATCTGAATGTTTTGGCATTGCTCAGTAATGCTTAAATATCCACAGACTGCAGCAAGCTGCAATACTTTTTGACGATACGATACAATGTCTTATCGGAAACAAAAAACGAACGATAACGAAAACGAAACACGATAATCGCACTCCTGTCATTCTGGCGCAATGTATGCCGCTCACTAGCCCGCAACCGAAACATGTGGGAGATGGGACAGTGGTCGTGATTGCAAATAGTTCTCATTAGCTTACTAGACGGTTGTCCAAGTGAAGAAAGAATACTTGCAGGCAGATATGTTAATTTGAATTTAAATAATCCGCATGTTGGGAGGTTAATGCTTCAGTTTCATGGCTTGTAATCGAGTTTTGGGTGAAATTTAGAGCAAAGGTTATTTTGGCACCTTTAAGAACATGCACTGCCAGACAACCATGGGATATTATGCAAACTATCTTGCCAACGTTCTTCTTTATGCTGTATCAAACGGTGTATGTACAAACAAATCAACTCATTGACCTGATACGTGCCGGCCAGTCCAATCGGAACGCCTAAGTCATTTCCGCGTCAGCCACTATGTGCCTTGGAACAGCAAGCAGGCTAACCCCAGCTAAATGGAATGCGACCAGCAGCGGATCCACCACGTCTTGAAATGTTCTCATCTCCACATTATGCGTTTCCACAGCGCGGAAAGCTCCAACGACATGATCGTGCCGTGTAATGAGCGCCCCGTATTCAGAAAGTCGTCATCCGGTGACCGTGCAAAAAACAAACCACTTCAACACTACCAACATAAACGGTGGTACTTTCAACATGACGTCCAGTTTCATTCTTTCGTTATTTTCTGAAAAAATTGGCTCCTTCCACAAGTTCGCACACCCGTGGTCCTTGCCCATGGCAAAACCTCGTTACTTAAGAAAGGGAGCGGGAGCGGGGTCAATTTCCAATTTTATTGCAAGCATCTTCAGTTTGTATCGATTCACAATGCTCCTTTAACTGCTTTCCGGCAACATGAATGTGGCATGGTTTGCTTCAAAGCTTCGTTTTCCTTCCAATCTCATCGACCGGAGGTGCCGCAGAGAGCTTCCGAGTCGGTCTTTGCACCCCTTTACAGGCATTGTGCCTTCACCTTTGCCATCACAGTATGATAGGACACATGGGTGATTTACGTCTAGAGATGCGTAGGGAAAGGTGCAAACTGCATTGTTCGTTGCCAGCTCTGTATGTTCTCTGATATCCTGCAGCGCAAGGTCCATCGTTGACCATACCATTCCTTCCAGCACGCCACGCGTCACATCCGGTGGCAGGCACCCCGTTGGATGGAATCCAGAGAGCACAATGAAAAAACATGCTCTGATAATGCTGAAGGCTTTGCGAACCGCTTATTTGAAAGCTTTCTTCCATCAATTTTTTAAAGAATCGTGCTCCTTGCACTCGCCTACACGGGTGCAGGGCTGGAAGGTGTCAGCGCTGCCTCCTGTCTGTGCTGCTATTGTTTTCAACGCGATGCAACCGCTGGCTCCAGCGTAATGGCAACATTATAATAAAATCACCCCCAACCACAATGAGCAAACGAACACTGTATGTATGTGTTGCCAACTTTAAACCTTCGAGTTTCGAGTCTTTTGAACTTCTCGAAAAACGGTTTCAGAATGGGTTCCTAACAGTGCCTCTTAGAGGACCTCTAAAACAAAGGTGCCAAAAAATGTCAAACGTCAAGTGTCGTGTCAAATATCAATAGTCTCACACAGATCTCCGCTAGCAGCACTGAAATATACCGTTCCAATATTTTGTTCCTTGGCCTTATTTCAGGGTGGGTTCCCTATCAGAAAAGAATCATAGTGCAAGATCCATTATTCTTTTATCTTTGCTGGCACTTTGTAAAAATTCCCAACTTTTAGCGAAAACAAGTCGGCTTTGCTATCAGTTGCTATCTCTGAGCTTTCTTCAAACTCTTTTCAAACTCTCTTCAAAACAGGGTCAAATTCGCGCAATGTCGCGCCTTCCAAATGCTCGACATCACCGAATTTTCGACAGTTTTGTAATTAATCTACTTCAGGTGTCGGATTCTCGGATCCGTGCTCATTCACAGCAGAAAACGAAAACTGCGTCCGCCTCTGCTCGCTAAAGCCTTATGTAGATGTTGATCAAGTCCAAGACGTCACGACAAGCACGTTCCGCAGCATTTTTGTTTCGAAGTCGAATGACAAGCGATAATAATGTTTCCATTGAACTAAGCTTGAGGCCCGTGCTAGCGGACTCAAAGTCAACCTGTCTAGCGCTAAGGTGCTTGGCAGCTTCCGCTCCAGTTCCCCACACGAAACAGAACACGCAACACCTTTCGTATGACCGAGGACGTGTGAGCGTGAAGAGGCTACGGGTAAACACTTCTTGTGGCATCGTATGCTCTGAAAACGAAAGCTTGGATCATGTTTATGTTTTCTCGCATGCTAGCAAAATCTTCTGATGTCATTTAACTTTTCAGCGCACTTGAACAATGTTTTTTTCAGAATACGCACTTCCAACTTTCAGGACCTCGCCCAGGGTTACAATCCTGGAAGGGGATAAAATAATGACATAATTCCAACTCGACCAGCTTGAAAAGATTGAACACGTCTTATCAATGCACAGCTATCGTTTTGTTGGTTTTCGCTGGCAAACTTTGTCGAGTATAGATCTTAATAGATCTTCAAAGTCGTGCGAAAGGAAAGCGAAATGAAGAAGCGAAGAACCGAAGAAGCGAAATGCGAAACGAAGCGAAAAAACCAATAAGTGCAGCGGCAATGTTCTGAATCTCCGTAACAGATGACCGTCACGCATCTCAGCACGCTCGGTCCTAGCAGCCCGTCGTCTGTCGGCAGTCCACTGACCTTAAACGCACTTGTGAACGTTCTCTGCAAGCGCCCCCGAGATTGTACCGTACCCCGGAGCAACGACCATCGAAGTGTCCTCAGCTTCGCCCTCCCACCACGCATCAGTTCGCTTGAGCAAATTAGAGACCTCGCTGAAGCAGGCGGGCGAACGCTCTGCTTCATCTCGTTCCTCAGTAACACGTAGCACTCTCCCAAGTTGATGAGTTCCTCTGGAGCGCTTCAGATCAAATACTGGAGTGTAAAAATTTCCTCCAGAAGCCTGTTCTTCCAGAAGCCAGCTTGCGCAAGGCGAGGTCAAGCTCACATCACAGATCGCATGACCCGTAACCTAGGTGCGACACACTCACCGCCAAGTTCATTCCCTGAATGCCAAGCAAGCGGACAACAGTGAATTCCTGCTTGGATCAGCAGAGCGTCGTGTTTGTCGCACACTATTATTTCCGTCGAGCAATACCAACTCCGGCGATATATCAGTGTGCAAACAACCGTACAGAAATGCAATATTGTTCTGGCTGCCGACACCCCCCTTTCTTCCGTGACTTTTTAACATTTAACATCGCAGTGGGTACTTCACGCTTGCCGATGCTGGCTTGAGTGACCTATGTCTAAGAATCCAAGAGAGTCCCGCTTAAAGGGAGAATCCCACTTTTTTGCACTTTCTGCGCTTGGCTAGATCAGGCATATCCAGCCTGGTCGGTGATACTAGCTTTCTCGAAGTCCTGAATCGCTCAGATTTCGATCTCAAAGTAGCCTCTCGGACAGGGGAAATATCAATGGGCTCTCTGCTCACCTACTATGAAAACATTACTTGCCATTGGTTTCGTTTTTCCCAATATGTGTGTTATTTCCGTCATTAATACACCGATTTCCAGGAATGTTGGTGCAATAAATTGTACATGGGCCTAAAACCATCCATTTTGAGAGAAGCGTAGGCATATAAGAGGTCAATCTTACGCGATATCAATAAAAATTCGCACTATGACTTTGGTTCTCCTCTATGACGTTAAGTACGGCAGTTTTTCAGAGGATTTTTTATTTGGCCTTGGGAAGCATTGTTTACTTCGACGCGCAGCATCGCAGGGTCGTGCTTACAAAGCACGTTTTTACTACTGGGATGTCATATGGATAAGTGACGTGGGGGTTCCGACTTCCACCAATACAAATCTCACGAAATGCCTCGCTGCCTTCTGGGCCAATAATAAACGTTGAATTCCACTGACGTCATTCACACCCAACACATATGCAAACGTAAAATCGACCTACCAACGCAGTGAAGGTAGGAAGTACCACGCACTGTATATGCACGTATTTGGACCTTCTTTGTAACAAAATAATCAAATTCTGAGCAGACCAGGTTTTCCTGACATAATATAATACCAACCATCTTAGCCTACGCATGAAACGGGATGGACAAAGCAGAACTAGGACGACGCGAAATCTATGTTGGGGAAAGGCGGGCATAAAACTGGCAATGCTGCATGGGGGATATACAAAAACCACGGAT
Organism: Pollicipes pollicipes; assembly: GCF_011947565.3. Taxonomy (NCBI): domain Eukaryota; kingdom Metazoa; phylum Arthropoda; class Thecostraca; order Pollicipedomorpha; family Pollicipedidae; genus Pollicipes; species Pollicipes pollicipes. The sequence continues at coordinate 11,625,910 of NW_023596746.1, forward strand.
CTTGCTGACAATATGAGGCGAAGGAGGGGGGGGGGGGGGGGGAGGGAAGATACGAAAACCTGCCAGCTAAATCGGGAGACCATTAGGCGACTATTAGAAACTAGGCAAGTGCAATAAGAGGAAATATGCCTTTCATGGTGGCAACGAAATGGTTCCTTACAATCAAGAAATTACAGAAGATCGTTCCAACAGCAAAGCTTGAACTTCGTAGCATTTTACATGCGTTGCAGTAAGCCGTACAGTTGAAAAAGTAACAGAAATATTTGATCAAGCGGTAAAAACATAGAATGATGAATGATAACTTTTCATAAACCATCTTCACCAACTGTGCGAGGCACACCTATTATTACAACCTTGGTAGCCATGAACAAAGGTGGAGCACTGTTGACGCACAAAAACAAAACTCACGATTGGTATTTCAAAGTTCGTAGGTAGGCAAGATTTCTCGGTTTAACTGTTTTTCGCATAAAATAATCTTGTCAAAATTGTTTACCTATAAGGATGCAGCGTCAAAAGTTTTTGTAGCTCAGTGAAATGGTTGTGTGCTCCTATAAAGCTACCTCATTCGAGTGGGGCTCAGTGAAATTGATTTGATGGTCATCCATTACAATGTGTGGTCCAATGAGCCATGCTGTCCTACCGTGCTGGGAACATAATATAGCTATAATAACAATGTGAGCCCACTCGGTCCAGAAACAATTCTTTGACTCGCTGTGATGGCAAAAGCACAAAATAATATTCGCCAGGGGGATTCAGACGGGGGTGGCCACGGGACCATGGTTTCGAATGGTCCCGGTCCCGTTCGAATGGTCCTGAAGGGGCCCAAAAGTTTCGAACGGGTCCGTAGTCGACCGAACAGATAGTTTTTTTTACACACGGAACACAACAAAATTGGACATCTTTGGATTTCCGGGTCACCAAGAACAGTTGCAAGCGATAGTAAAGGGCCAAGGAGAAGAGAGAAAACAATCTCCAATGGTGGAAAAAGTTGTCAATTGGAAATTTACAGACTGGATTACACTGGATTACACAGCCCCCCACTGGATTACACACTGGACCGGCACACTGGATTGTTTAGGGGCCCTGCACATTGAGCATTTTAATGTAGGGCTCTACGCTCTTGTCGGGGCCATCTGATAGCCTGCTAGGATACACTCAATCTTTTAAGTGGTCTCCACACGGGGTCTTGGGTACGTTTTATCTGCACATCCTACGCTCTTATCGAGGACCTATCTAATAAGCTGCTCGGGCACATTCGATCTTTTGGGGGCCCTCTACATCGGGTTTTGGGTACGCCCTTTTTGTACGGGGGCCTACGCACTTGTCGGGGATTACCTCTGTTCGCCTCACTGCCACACTAGATTGTTCGGGGATCCTGCACATTGGGTCTTGGTGGTTGAATTTAGGGCCCTGCGCTCCTATTGGGGCCATCTGATAATCTGCTCAGATACGCTTCATCTTTCCGAGACCCTCTGCACTGGGTTTTGGGTACTTCTTATTTGAATGTATGGTCTCATGTTTTTGTCGTGACCCTCTCTGATAAGTTGCTCTGGCGCACTCGATCGTTCGGGGGCCCTCTACATTGTGTCGCGGGTATTTCATATTTGAACGGAAGGCCATACGCTCTCGTCGGTGGCCGCATCTGTTAACCTGTTCGGGCTCACTCGATCATTCGGGGTCTCTCTACCTTGTGTCTTGGGGACTTCCAAGCTGAATAGAGGCCCCTACGCTCTTGACGGGGGCCCTATATAATAACCTGCCCGCGAAATGACCCTGCGCATTTTTCGGCAGCCCCTGCCTGTTACCTGCTCGGGCACACTCGATCATTCCAAGGCTCTCCATGCCGTGTTTTGGTTACTTGTTATTTGAATGGATGGCCCTACGTTCTTGGCGTGCCTCATGTCTTAACCTGCTCGGGCGGTGGCGCCTCCAGACAGGAAAGGGAAAGGCACGGGACCATGCCATCTCATGAACCATGCCGAGGGGACCTGTAGGCTCCAAAGGAGCCCGCAACCGGCCGAGTGGACGCAGTTTCTGAACGCAGCCGGCAGAATGGACAAAACATTACACACGCGCACAATAAAATGGGACGTCTTTGTGCCTACAGACGTCCAGGAACGGCTGCGGGCAAAAGTAAAGAATTTATGGGCAGATATGCTAATTCTTAGCTGATTGAAGATGTGTTGCTTGGAGGATATCTTGGCGTTTCATTACGCTGTCCAGAGTCATTACACTGTTGCCCGGACCCTATATGTCCACTTGCCGGGTCAATCTGATCGTTAATGAGCTTTCCATGTTGCCCTTGATGTCTTTGCATTTTCTCGTAGCGCCCAGTGCTGCTGCTGGGACGCTGTCTGCTTCCATGCCTGAGCTCTTGATCGATCACGTTTTCCTCCACAGATTTTTCCCGTTCTCCCGAAAGGCTCTGTACGCTTTTTCCGGGGCCTCATATGCCAGGGTACACCCAGTTTCTCAGGGGCCCGTCATACTGTTATCGGATTCTTTCCACTTGCTTGGGGGGCTTGGTGATGTTGCTGGAGCCTACATATGGTAAGGCACCGAGACATTCGATATTCAGGATCCCTCCACTTTGATTTGGGGCTTTTTCCCTTTGATATCATTTTCGGAGGACTCTTCACTAGCGTCAAGGCTCTTGTTGCTAACCTGCCCGGGCGCTCTTGATCGCATTGTGTAAATAATTCGTTGTCTTGGGTCATTCCCCTTTGCACAGAGGGTTCCGTGCTCTAGCCGGGGTCTTATAAGTCAGCCTGCCGCGACACTATCTTTGGTTTAGGAGCACACCACGTTGGTCTTAGGCTCATTTTGCTTGCTCTGATGACCCTATATTTGTTAACAGGAGCCTGTTTGCTCGCCTTCTGCGACACTCATGATCGCTCTGATTCGTCCTTATTGGCATGGTGCCTTAACCTTATAGCAGCAGTCAGATATGCGCCGTTGAATTTTACGCGCAATGGTCGAACGTGATTTTACGTGCCGCCGACGTCGTATGTGTCATTTCCCTGGCTGTTGAATGCTTGACTTATTATTCTTGTGCATCACGTTCTTAACACATTTTGAATGTTAGGATATTGTACAGTCCTTTGTAACAAAGGAAACTTTCTGCATTAGGCATCAGCCATCAGCTGACTGTATCACTCAGCCGGCTATCCGTAAGAAAGCTAAAATGAAGCTTGTTCTCGGTTTGATGGTATTTAGCAACCACCTTGAGCTTCCTTTGCCTACAGGATTTTACATGAGGTGTGGAAAATGAGTGAGCTCCATGTATGTGCAAACGTAGCACACCTAGCTTCATGGGGCTGCGCACAGTAAGATGGGCTTCCGTTTTAGTAAACACACACACACACCACACACACACACACACACACACACACACACACACCACACCACACACACACACACACACACACACACACACACACACACACACACACACACACACACACACACACACATATATATATATATATATATATATATATATATATGTATATTTCATACTGTTAATTTGCAAATTGAATGACCAGAATGCAAGGATATTTTTAGAGCGGCCCCAAACTCTAGGAACTCGCAGTGTCTCGTGCGTCCCCCCCCCTGACGAAATCCTGGATCCGCCCCGATGTTCGTATTCATACACTCCTGCCACAATGCTTCCTGCTTTTCATGGTTTCAGGTAAGGCTGTTCAGTTTTTCACTCGTGCAGTTTAACAATAAGGCAGAGTAAAAGTAAGTGCTGAACATTTTCTGATCAAGAGGTACTAGCACCAATGATGTATAATGACACAAACACAACATTGAATTTCTTTACCTCTCACATTCAATGAATGGTTCATGTTAATATCAAATGATAACATGATTGTTGTTTTTGACCGAATGCTTCCGCGCGAGATGCAGGTGCTTATTACATTTCTCATGGAATACTTACAGGTGGCTGGTCTCTTGTGTAAGACATCACAATGTTTTCCTTTCAAGACAAAGCAACAACATTTTTAAAAAACCAACCATCGCATGTTGAGCAGGACATTGCTTAACATTTCGGTAATCTTCTTTGCTCCCAGTCTCCGTGTTCTTCGCTCAAGTACATGGATGACCATCTAGCACAATTTGCTGCTCGACGAGCCATACTGGCGTACTTAAAAACAAAACGAAATGGATTAACTGACGTTATGAGCGCATTTACTCGACTCAGCAACCCGATTTTAGGCTTCTTATGACGAGAACTTGCGATAACTTATTTCACCCAACGTCTCCTAGTCTTCACAATTTCACCTGAACTGCAGAGCTTGTGGTAAAGGAAACCAAAATCGGTTCCTAATATTCGACAGGAAGTCACAGGCGAAGTTCTGCTAGATGATATGGGTGCCCATTTCCGATTTGCATTGCAGTGCATGCATTTTTACAGGCTTAAGCACTCGATAATGCTCAATTGATGTATTTTTAGTTTATCTGCACAACATTTTTCCGGTGAGAATATTGAACAATTTTCTGATACCATTCTTACCGTGATGCCATCCCGCGATAACCCAATACCTCTTAATCAGACCAGTCAAAAAATCACTGGCTTCCTTGCTTTCCCTCCAACATGTTGCACAGGTTCCTCGCAGGCGGACTATTCACACTGGTCAGCGGCCGGCGGCGTCGGTTCCGTCTCACCATACAGCGCACGGGACCTGTTACGCCCAGCACTAGGGTCGACTAGTGAGGCGTTTGTGGTATGATTGATGCTCAGCCGCTCAAATTGGGCGGACGTGTTCAGCCCATTTATGTTGATTTATGGGCTGCTGCTGATTTATGCCGCTGGCCGTTGGTTTTAGAATAACAATCTCTGTGTTGATGAGCGGTTTCTGAGTTGCATAATTACGGCAACGATAATTCCAATTCCTTGCAGGTCGCAATCAATTCATGAACGTCCTCTACAGTGTTGGACCTCACAAGGTTTTCCATCACCCCAGCCCCCGTGGCGGCACTTACGATAGCATTAACGCATGCCTACGCTGTAAGAAAACCAAGCAAGAGATGAAGCTGCATCTGGTTGTCCTCCATGCGACCGAAGGTAAGCCAGCTGCAGCACTTTTTAAACCTGGCAAAGAGCAAGTGCCGTGTTCTCAGCGAGGGAGATTACAAGTAGCATGACATTGCGGTGTCGGAAGCAGAGAAAGAGAGGGAAAGAGAGAGAGAGTAGAGAAGAGAGAGAGGAGAGAGAGAGAGAGGAGATGAGAGAGAGAGAGAGAGAGATAGGAGAGATAGAGGGAGAAGAAGAGCGAGAGAGAGAGAGCGAAGAAGAGGAGAGAGAGAGAGAGAGGGAGAAAGAGAGAGAAGAAATAACTCGCGCTCTGCAGGTGACCTGACCGGTCGGATGCCCGTGTCAACACTTTCGCACCATACCTGGGAAACCCAGCACTTATGGTGAAAAATGATGTAGTGAAACAGCGCCTCTTGTCCCCTCGTGGGCGACACAAGGAAAGAAAGCATTGCCGCCAAGTCTGAACTGTTGATCGGTTGTTTCGGTATCGGGGACGGTGTACCGGAAGCTGTGGGTAACATACGAAACAAAAGCGTCGATCGGTGTCGACGCTGATCCCACGCCAGTTGCATACGCAACATGCCTGGCGCGATGTAAGGATCGTCTCAAAACTAGGGGAAAACGCAGAAAGTATGCCTCTGCAAGGCAGCTCAGGTCCTGGTGAACGTACGGCCGAAGTGGCAAAATTCCGTTCTCACTACCCGAGACATGTGCGTACCAGCTTTCTTTGATAGCGAGGTTGAGTCTACCGTTGAGCTGGGGAAGGGGGCGGGGGTGCGAAGGAGGCACTGCAACACAAAGCCCATGTTTCACCCTTCCATCGGTGCTGAGAGCTGTTGGTCAGGTACTTGGAAAATTCGCCCACACCTGGATGGGTTTGACTTTGAGGAATGGCGATAATGAAGCTGCCGGAGACGTCTGCGGCTTCAGTAGGCTGCTGAAGGCAGAGTGGGGTCTTGTGTCAGCTATTACTCAGCACACCCCAAATGTGCGCGAACAAAACAAAGATGACGCACTCCCGTTGACGCGCGACGTAAAAACGCCCGGCACCCAGCTGAAGGAAACGGTTACCGACAGCATGCCAGAGCTTCAGAGCAGACCTGTGGGTGGTGACAGAAAACCTTAACAAGCTTGTAGAAAACAAAACAGCTGGCCGCTGTTAGTGTTCAACAAAAGACGTGGAGGTCAGGCGGCCACAATCAAACTGAACGGCTTCATGAACAGATCGGCTTATGCGCAAAACGAAACGATAATGAACAGCACCAGCGATCTCGAAAGACACCTGACAGAAAAAAAATGACTCATCCAAACATAAGGAAAGCGCGGAATGACCATTCTAGTCGTCACGCCTCCGGACTGAGGCCTGGAACGGTCGAGCGGGACACGATCAAGATGCTGATCCTTGCGCGCCGGGGTGTCGGCCTGGATGCCGAGTGTTCGTTACTGTTTGGCCAGGCACCCAAGGGCACCCCCATGCCTCCGTGGTATGCCCTTCTTAAGACATGCAAGGATGCCGGCGTTGATAGAAAGATAACTATGTCCACAAAACTGCGAAAGTACCTCTCAACAGTGCCACAAATCACGAATCTGAATGCAAATGAGCTCGATGAGATCGCTCCCCACCTGGGCACATCATTGATGTTCTCAGGCGTTACTATCGGCTGCAAGACAGCACGCTTGTGCTAGGTAAAATTTCCCGGCTGCTGATGAACACTGGGGATGGGTTGCGCGACGATATAGACGTTGGCGAGGGCAGTGCTGTTGAGTGGGTGAGATCAGCCGAGAGCTAACACCGAACTTGTATCGGAAAAAGCGGTAGCCACGCGGTGCGGGCTAGCCAAAAGTTCGCTATTGCACAAGTGGCGCATGCTCACTGCGTGTATGGATAACTTTCCGTTAAGGTGTGAACGTGTACTAAACCTTGTAACGAGGACTTGTGCTCGCTGTGGTATTACGAACGTGTACTGAGCATTGTGACTGTACGGAGGGCTTTGCTGTTCAGGTGTGGACTTGTGGAGCTTCGTACTTGTAACGAGACTTTGTGCTTGTTTTGGCTACGTGAAGGTCTGCCGAGCCTTTTGCAAATACCGATAACTTTTTTCTTTAGGTGCGAAAACGAACCCTGCACTTGTAACGAGAAGTTGTACTTGTTTTAGCATTGTGAACGTGCACTGAACCTCAAACCTGTACTGAGTTGTGCTAGTTACGATGAGCTTGTACCGAGAACGAGAAAAAGCAGAAGCTCCAGCCACTTAATGTTGGTCAGTCAGAAGCTCACCATTAGGCCAGCAGCGCATAAATTTCGGTGGGGTTGAAGTTCAGCTTGCTGTTGCATGCTGAACATGTACCGAGATTTACATCAGTTCCTGGGCGGGAAAAGGCAGCAGCCCCACGGTGTGCGTATATGCGGGCCGAAATACGTCACCGGACAAGTGACGTGTAAATAAACGTTTTGGTGTTGTAAACCTGCTCTGTTTCTGTCGCATGGTGATTGGTGGTTTTGCGTTACAGGATAGGCACAGGGAGCTCACGCGCTCGCAAGCATACACGCATGCAATATATATATATATATATATATATATATATATATATATATATATATATATATGCATACATATACCACGTGTTTACCACACGTTGTTATATACGTATACGTACGATACACTCCAGCCATGTCTAGCTATTAATCATAGGTTTCCTAACCTCAGTGTGGAGCTAAATGGATTTTGTGGCCATTTAAGTATACGCAACAATGCCGGCCGCGTCGTGCAGTTCAAACGCCCGAGAAGCATGCACCCCCGGACCATAGAAAGCTCGACCTAAGGGCGATACACTTCCCACGCATGCTTAAAATTGATCTGTATCAGATGCAGCCATTCCAGCTGGGCTTATAAGTTAGGGTGGCGGGAAGTGGGCAGGAAAGGGAGAAAGAGACGGAGGCTCAAAAGGGAAGACGGGACAGAGCAAATGAATAGAGAATGAGAGTGCACGGTAACACGGCACACAAAACTAAAAATGGCAGAGACAGGAAGAGCGGGGGAGTGAGAGAAGGGATGCAACTGGCACGCAAGAGGCAGGAGGCCGTCCTGCGCCATTCCAGATTCAGTCTCACGCCACAGCAATCCAGATAGTGTTGCTAGATGTAAAGACGTGGGACGTAACAGCCAAGCAGAGTGTGATGGTTTGGCTAACTCATGTCTGGCGTGCGCACGTTGTGGTGAGGTGGTTTAGTGGCAGGTTGCCTTCGGATGTACATCAGTGAGTAACGAACCTGGTGGCCTAACCTTTCACCAGCCGGTCACGAGGTCCCTACCCTGTAACCCTGAGTGATTAACGCTTGGAGTGGCGGACTACTGCGCTACCCATAGGTACGATCTGGGGACAAGAATTGCTCCCACATGGGTCCCTGTGAGATTGCAAAGCTTACCGTTAAGATGAGACCCCCACAAACGCCATGGATACTCACATTTTGCAAGTTCATCCGGACGGTCTTGCACACCGATCGGCATCCATGTAGGTGTAATTAGCTACCGATTTTCCGAACAGTGTCGAGGTTGATGTAATGGCCCTAGGCTAAGGGCGGGTGGATGTATCATATGTGGTGGTGTCCTTCCCAACCACCAGAACATATCTAAGCCCTCTTAGGCTGTTGGTTATGGCGTCCCTGTAAGCCTTGAAAGAGGACGACGCCCACACTAGTCAGGCTTAGGTGGATGGGTGTTCACCCATGTGTAAAACGTGCATTCGAGCGGGTGTGACGTACCATGGGCAATCGGAATCATGGCTGAGAAAAGTGAAATTCGTACATTGTCACTGGCAGCACGATCTACCTTGACATCAGTCTGTCAGATGGTTCCGGCACAGGACAGGCTAATGGATCTGGGAAAAAACCTGGGAGTTGCACGAACTTCGAAAATGGATTCTCTGATTTGATTTGGCCAAGTTATAATGTGGTTTGTTAAGCTCATCCAATATAATTATTGCGAGGAAAGTAAAAACACAAGTAAGTTACTGGTAGAGATCATCAAATGAAAAATCGGTCGGGACTGCAGTCCTCTTGTGGCGTGGTAGTATGTGCGTAACGTGTCGGCCAGTTTGGCCAGTTATCCAGCTGCAGCCTGGTGTTATGCAGTCCTGGGGATTCTCCAGCTGCAATCTGGTGTTATGCAATCCGGGGGATTCTCCAGCTGCAGTCTGGTGTTATGCAGTTCTGGGGATTCTCCGGCTGCAGTCTGGTGTTGTGCAGTCCGGGGGATTCTCCAGCTGCAGTCTGGTGTTATGCAGTCCGGGGGATTCTCCATCTGCAGTCTGGTGTTATGCAGTCCGGGGGATTCTGCAGCTGCAGTCTGGTGTTATGCAGTCCTGGGGGTAGGACTGGATGATGCTTAGCTATCAGCCATGTATGCGTCACAACCCGGATTCTCTCTTTGGAATTGCCTGTTGTTTGAAGCCATGGACGTAGAGCATTGGACTCGCAATCGAGCAGACCCTGCCTCGACTAGAAGGGATTAGGTCTTAAGAAAAACAGGGCTGTGAACTGCACCGAATGATCTTTAGAGCGAGTGTTCCACATTATACGGGTTTTGAACTGAAAAAAGCTATTTCGATGACCTTTCAGTACTGTTTACAATCCTGCCCTTTAGTCTCTAAAAACACACCCGCGAAAATGGGGAAAGGGGTATTTGGCACAGGATTGCAGTCGCATTGGAATTCATAACGCAATAATGTCATGAATATCCAGCCATGGGGCGATCAAGGCCCAAAAAACATAATCGTCGAGGCGTTCAACTTCGCGTCCGTGAGCACGATTTCCAGACATAACGACTGTCAATTAGCTCACAATCAATTATGTGCGAGGTGCGATGGTGTAAACAAACCATGACGCATTGAGGAGCATATTTACTGAACAGAGCATTGTGCTGTCTAAAGCAGTCTTTGCGATCATGAAAAGTATATCAATAGTATCAAAAGCGAGCTTGTTTCATCATATCGCATGCTTGCTTCAATATCTTCAACTGTGAAACATCCCATTTAAGACGCCTTCTTCTGTTAAAATGTCATACAAATGTGCAACACTCCTTAAGACCTAACTGCTCTGCCTGATTGCTAACTTAAAACCAATGAGTTTTCTGAGTTGCACGCCCGCAAAGATTTTGCAGACTTATTCGGGGAGACTACTTCAAAGTCACCCAGGCATCCATGACGCCATAATAACGTCATTGAAATTATATTATTCCATTAGCTTCTGTACGATGACGTAACATCCATCCATCAGCATCCATGCAAGTCGAGAAAACTATAATTATCGAAGTTCCGTATCGAAGTATAATTATCGAAGTTCCGAGACCCGTCGTTCGTGGGCACGATTTCCTGATATAACAGCCGTCAACTGGCTCTCAATCAATGTTGTGCAAGGTACGATAACGTTCTCAAACAATGACATATTAAGAAGCATATTGACCTTACACAGAAATTGGGTTGTCTAGAGCAGTCTGTTCCCCTTAAAATTATACTAAAAACCATAAATGAGCTTATTTCACCATGACTGATGCTCGCTTCAACATCTCCAAATGTCGCATATTCATTTGGAACAAGTTCTGAAACAACGAAGGCATCGAGTCAATCCCAGGTTGCTTAAGATAGTGTAATAACGTAGCAATCTGACGCGGGTTCCAAGCCTTTTCAAACACCTTACTTTCAATCCTGCACGTGATCCTACGGTCGTCCATGTCATATGTGAGTTCCATAAGACTTAATTTTCCCAATCATCGCCAACGCCATCCGTGATTGAACATCAGACCCTCTTATCCTCCATCTTGCTTTACCGCGACCCTCGCGACGCCCGCTTGTCGGGGTCAGGCTACATGCGCCAGGCGCAAGTGGGCCGAAAGCATCGGCACATGCGCCGCAAAGTGGGCCTAGAGCCCGGCACATGCGCCGCAAAGTGGGCCTTAAGTCCCGGCACATGCGCCGCAAAGTGGGCCGAGAGCCCCGCCACATGCGCCGCAAAGCGGTCCCCGCGCCGTCTAAGGCTCGGCAGTTGGCTCCTCAGTCGCGTGTAGTCCTACCCCAACGGTGTCCTTTCTTCTGCATCTTATAGCCCAGAAATGATCATTTCTGGTCGAAAGGGCTCTAATCCAAATAACCAAAGACTGAAACATGCACAGCCTGCAGAACATTGGTTGAGAGCCAATTGACGGCTGTTGTACCTGGAGATCGCGCTCGCGAACGCCAGACATGAACGACTCGATGATTGCATTTATGTTCGTCTTGAACGATGCATGGCCAACGATGCATGACCTGAGTAGTCTTGAAATAGTATGCACGAAATAGGTTGCGCATCTTGACGCACGTGTAACTTGGAAACAAGAGGGCGCTAGTTCTCAAAAAAGACAGGGATGTGGACTGCAGCTGAATGGTCTTCAAAATGGCTATTTCAGTTCGAAGGCCTACACAATACGTTGAAACTTCTTTTACGCTAGTTGGAAGCCGGCTGCTGTCCGTTGGTGCGGTGATTTGTGCTGACAAACTCCTGATAGGAAAAATACCCCTACTTTTTTTACTTTGTACACAATATGATCATCGAGGGGGCGAAATTGGTGTAACGTTGCTGTTATGTCAAGCATCTCTGCGCGAGTTCAAAATGGGCGGTGCGAAAAGGCGTGCGCTTAGTTAGGAAGGAAACGATTTGAAAACACGGCGTAACTGTGAACTGCAGGCAATTATTTTGAATAAGGGCTTTATCAGCTCAAAACGCCATACAAATAAGGCACGGTCCCTTTAAGGCATATGCACGATGCCAAGAATTCCTACTCTGTAGCGAGTACTGTAAGAGAAGAATTGTCTGCTTTGCGGTGGGGAGAGGGAGGGAGGGGCAAAGGGGGCGGGGGAGGGCCGCTCAGTGACCTCGAACTTTCTATCGCGATGAAATCTGCTGCCTGTGCAATGAAAAGAAAAATCGTCAGTAGTGAAAAACGCACGAGAGATGACATGGAAAGAGATCGGAGATGGCATACAATTTACTGTCAACTTTTGAAAGGCATTTAACAAGGGAGTACTTCACATTTGAAGACATTGGACGGGCTGGCCTATTAGTACTGATATGCTTTTTAATTGGAAAAGTGCTCTAGACAGCACAATTCTTTGTTTAGTAAGTATGTCGCTCAGAGCGTCATGTCTTGATTACGTAATCGTACCTCGCATAACATTGATTGAGAGGCAAATGACGCAGCCATCAATTGGTGCCTAATGTCTAAAAATCGCCTTCACGAACGCCTGATATGAACGCCTCGACAATTCATCTTTTGGTCTTGATCGCAAGATGGCTTATGAAGTCGCAGGGTTTGAATGACGCTATGATGATATCATGACTGCCAAGGTAACGTTGAAATGCTTTCCCTGATATACCTTCCCCATTTTCGCGGCCGTATAGCTCAGAAACTAGAGGAGCTTATGTCTTAAGAAGGGCAGGATTATGAATAGCACCAAAAGGTCTTCCAGATGGCCATTCTAGTTCAAAACCCCATCTTAATGTGCAACACTCCCTTTAAAAAAAAAAAATGTGCCCCGTACCACAGCCAGGGCACCGTAGACTGGACAATATCGGCTCGAAGGCGAGATTCGTCATGGAACGTGTTACCAATAAACTCCTTTTTATTGATACCGTCAGTGAGAAATCAGTTAACAAGATCCCTAAAGTTAGTAACGCATTTTTCAGTTAACAAGATCATTAAACATTACGAATGATAATGCGTTTTGTGTCGCGCTACGTTATTTCGCACATACCGCCTGCCATTCGTACATACCATTTGGTGAATGCAATGTATTTTCCTTTCCATCGCATTCCAGTATTAAGTCGGAATCTTTTCAGTGCATGCATTTGGCTGGGATCAGAGTCCATGTTAAACATTGCCTATTGCGAGCCCTGACCTCACCTTTTGCGGCGGAAGTTCAAAGCGTCAATGCTCGCTACAGTCCTAAGCTAATATCACCTGACTTTAAGCAGAGCTGCTGACACAGGCCGGAAGTCATCCCAGTCGCTTCAGTCCTGACCTTCTAATATCACCTGACTTTAAGTGAAGCTGCTGACACAGGCCGCAAGTCATCTTAGTCACTTCAGTCCTGACCTTCTAATATCACCTGACTTTAAGTAGAGCTGCTGACACGGGCCGCAAGTCATCTCAGTCGCTTCAGTCCTGACCTTCTAATATCACCTGACTTTAAGTGGAGCTGCTGACACAGGCCGCAAGCTATCCCAGTCGCTTTAGTCCTGACCTTCTAATATGACCCGACTTTAAGTAGAGCTGCTGACACTGGCCGCAAGTCATCACAGTCGCTTCAGCCCTGACCTTCTAATATCACCTGACTTTAATTGGAGCTGCTGACACAGGCCGCAAGCCATCTCAGTCACTTCAGTCCTGACCTTATATCACCTGACTTTAAGTGGAGCTGCTGATACAGGCCACAAGCCATCCCAGTCGCTACAGTCCTGACCTAATATCACTTGGCTTTAAGTGGAGCTGCTGACACAAGCCGCAAGCCATCCCAGTCGCTTCAGTCCTGACCTTCTAATATCACCTGACTTTAAGTGGAGCTGCTGACACAGGCCGCAAGCCATCTCAGTCGCTTCAGTCCTGACCTTCTAATATCACCTGACTTTAAGTGGAGCTGCTGCCACAGGCCGCAAGCCATCTCAGTCGCTCCAGTCCTGACCTTCTAATATCACCTGACTTTAAGTAGAGCTGCTGACACGGGCCGCAAGCCATCCAAATCGCTTCCACTTCATCCTGCATCCCACAACACCCCGCTTTCTGAGCGCATGCTACGGTTGTCGGTCATGATGCAATATACAGACGGATGGCAGGTGGCGTGACGTCATTATCCCATAAAGAAGTGCAGCGATTTCAAACGCAAATGTCGTCAATTCGCCCGTGTCAGGGGCATTCTGGACCGCGGATTTCACCTGATTAATTTTCATACTGATACTCCGAGCGGAATTAGCAGCCCCAGCACCATGAGCAGTGAATATGTAAGTGTGCACTGCGGCCTTGAGAAATGTGAAAACCAACAGGCTTTGCACTATCGTATCATCTAATTGCCTTCGGCATACCCAGCTAGCTTTGGAATGACGAACCATGATTCTGACAGTGATGGTGGCTGACGGCAGTTGCTGACGTGAACAATCATTATTTCGGTATGGTTGAAGCCTAGTCTGTTATCACACGACGTTTCCCATTCAAGCGAGTGTCTCATCCTTGAGGCATATTTCAAAAACATGATCTGGCGGTCATGTTCCAACTCTCTCGAACTCTCGGGATCTGTCATTTATGCAAACAGCGCTGGGGTGCGGAGCTGCATCAACAACCGGGACATTTAACGCCTGATAAGTTTCAATTCAATTCTAGTCCGAATTACGCGGCCAGCATTGCAGACCAGCACTGGACTGTATTTCTAAGGTCTTGGACTATTCCACCGCACGCGGCACAAGGTTCACCACTGTGAAGGCCGTGGTCCTTTGGCCTGATTATTGAATTTTGCACTCCGGATGTAAAATGTGAATGAAGGCTTTCAAGATGCCTATGTAGCCTATTCAATACGTGATCGGTTGCTTTCGAAAATATTGCATCATAATTATGGTAAAATGGACAATGCAGCTCGCGCCGGTTCATCCGCTCAAAGAACACAATCAGAAGCTGTGATTGTGAATCTACAGCATTAGTGGCAACCTCACAGTAAATAAATAAAATTACATTGTTTTCCATCCGCTGTGTGGCATTGATGCCAATACACTATCCTATGCCTGCTTTAAAGCTTTTTTTAATCGCAGGTCAGAAACTAAAAGTCAGAACATCATTAAGCTGTGCTCTTGCCGCTGTCACACGGCTAAAAAAGAACCTGTTGAATCGAGTAACTGTGCTCACTTTCCTATTTTTTTTCAGTTTGCTTTGCCAGTTAAGTATGTTGTGTGGCTTGTACCAAAAATTGTGTTGAGTGATTATCAGAACACTCTAGCCAGGTGCGTGGAAAATGGGAAGTGTTTAGGATGTTTAGTAAGATGTTTAGAATGTTCTATTTAAGATATCATGACATGTTTTCTCAAAATATCGCATCCATATGAACTACATCATCAGACAATGACTACATCCGCATTCCAATCTGAAACAGCTGGTCAAAAACCGCAATAATCATTCAACATCAACGTTAACCAACGATGATGATGACATTCAAGCAGCAAGTCTGCACAATGTCTTGCTTTATCTGCCTTAAGTGTGACGCCAGCCAGAACAATGTTCAATGCGTATTACTATTTTGTGCAACTCTGCAACTGAAAAACTGCAGAGGTCTATCTGAAATCATTAAGAATAGCAAACATTCTGCACCATGGATGCAAACATTCAAAACCCCGTTATGCTGTGTTCTTAGCTGCGTGGCAGATTTAAAAGCCGTTGGCTGATACGCTTTACTGCTTGGATGCTATGGTTGCTCTCGTCAAATTTCTCATTGGATTTTTTCTTATTGATATTGATGATCACATATATATATATATATATATATATATATATATATATGTGAAATATCAAATGTGTCACACCTCTGATATCAAGCTGTCATAATGGCAACCTCTGATAAGTTACCGTCATGACAACCTTTACTGGTTTTGACAAGCTGTGTCAACGTCGGGTGGGAATATTATTTTGTGCAGCATTATGTATTGCTCTGTTGCAATGTTTTGAGAAAATCAGACTGGGCATCTTGCATGGAACACCTGCGTAAGCATCATTCACAATTAGCAGCCCTGACGCCTGAGGCTAAAGCACAATGATAACCATCCGGCATAATTTTTGTGCCAGCCATGCTGCATACTGTAATCGCCAAGGAAAATGAACAAAGAAGGAACACTAGTACATTTTCTCAATTCACCAACCCGGTTGGAGCTGCGCAATGACGGTAAAGGCACAGCATAAAATGTTTCAAATTTTTACCCTTACGTCGCCGAATGATTGTTGTGATTAATGCTTGATGCTTTGAGCTGAACGTGTTCAGTTGTTTTCACATACACAGTTCAACAAAAACACAGAGTAGAGGTACTACATTGTATTGGCTCCGATGCACATAGACACATAAAAACAGCAAGCCCGTTTACTGCTTGGGGTTCATTAATGGTTCATGTTGATGTTGAATGAATGAAATTAGAAATGAAGTTGAAATCTCTGACTGCTGCCTTCGACAAGCTATTTTGTCACGAGACGTGGGTATTGTTCTGTAACTATTATGCAATATTTTGGTGAAACCAGTCTTCGCATATCAGACGGAACATTGTGAACATATTCGTAAATATTTAGACGATATTCAGTCTTCACACGCACTTGGTTCAATTGCAAAAAAAAAATTCAGTGCAACTATTTATGCAATGCGTCAAAGTACTAACTGTACTAAAGTACTAAAATACTAATATTTACTGCTACTACATATAATAATACATATACTAATACATATAGCAAATAATGTTAATACAAAGCACTAAAAGACTAATATTTGCCAGCGCAATTTGCACTAGGAAAGAAAAATGAGCAATTACAGAAACCCATTTACTCAATACAGTAAACAGTTTTTAGGCATACGGTAATTGAAGAGTGAGTGGAGCGGAATGTTCTACATTTGTAAGGGGTTTTGACACGAAAAGCCATCTTGAAGATCAGTTCTTGCAGATCAGAGCTCTGTCCTTCTTCAGACCTAAAGCCCTCTAGTTTCTTAGTTGCACGCCCGCGAAGATGTACAGACTATTTCGGGGAGACTCAGGCATCCATGACGCAATAATAATACCATTGAAAGCCTACCTCCCATTTGACATGAGGCAATCGAGGCTAATGCAAATGTAATTGTTTGGTTCGTTCATGCCTGGCGTTCATGACTTGGGCAAGACTTGGGCAAGACTTGAAGATGCAACGGCCGTCAACTGGCGCTCAATCAATATTGTGCAAGTTACGAGGACGTAATCAAACAATAACGTAGTGAGTAGCATTTCTACTGAGCAGAAAAATTATGTGGTGTAGAGCAGTCTTAAAAACATGCTACTTAAAAGTATGCGAAAGATGCGTTGCCACTATACCCAACTGGGTAACATCTAAGCACTGATCAGCCAAGATTAAGTGCACAAAGCATCTCAAAACACGAGGACTTGGAAATGAGAAGTATTGTTGAGTACCTTTGGGCCAACATACGCAATCGCCAGTAGACCTCCGCGGTTTTGGTGTCGGACAAGTGACGCTTCGCTCGAAGGATTCCATATCTCACAAAAAACATGGAGTCTGAGTCTAGATCCAAATCGGACAGATGATGTGCCAATGTCCGCTGTAAATTGTTATCACTGGACAGGGTAAAGATTCGGTGTGAAAAGTCCATTGCAGTACAATGGAGGAACTGAGGGAGGAAGGTAGTAAGTGAGGTACGCACCCAGTCATCCTGCGTTGTCCCGAACTGAGGACACACCACATCTGCATCCCGTCCGACGGTGCGGTTTTCTGCGCAATGCCAACAAAATACACTGATCAGTGTCAGAGGTTTCCGACTCTGGAACCAAAATGTTCGGCAAAACATTGCAACTGATCCTGATAACCGATCGGTCCTCAGAATCAGCCACATTACACTCATCTTTTTAAATTGCAGAGACGGGTATCACTGACACTGGCCGCTGTCGAGTTGTATTTTCACTGCGGTGAGAAAGGAGCAATGTGCGGTGGCGCGCGTGGCGGCAGTAGGTCGGCGCACGGACGAGGCCCGCTCCCGCGTGGCGGCGCAGTGGGCCGGTGCGAGGCTGAGGGAAATATATTGGATAATGGGATGGATGAGTTACAAGCTGTTGGGCTCCGTGAACCGCCAACTCGCATACATTCCTTTCCAAAACGGCACCGGTGGGAAATCGCCGGCAGGCCGGGGCAGAACTAAAGTTCTGGAGGAGTGAAACACTTACTAAACCATGTTCGTTCAACAACAGTAGAAAAACGCGATCAACTTTATCGTTACTGCGCGCACCTGGCGAAGCAGTCGCAGGCAACTGCGGTTAGTTGCGACCAAACGAAGACCCGTCTTGTTTTGGATTGCGGTGTTCCATGTCCCATGTTTCTTTACGGCGAATCAACGGACGGGACTACTTGAATGCGTGGTCTCATGCCCACCATATATTTTCTTTCACTGGCCAGGCACTGTGTACATGAGCACATTCGACGCCACCACGACTTGATGTCTGCTCCTCGCTCAGACGTTATTTGTCACAAGTTGTATTTGAAGGGCTAGTCCAGGTCAGATTGTTCAGAGATTGATTGATCGGATGTCAGATTGTTCAAAGATTGATTGATCGGATGTCAGATTGTTCAGAGTGAAGGTGTACATTGCATCCGTGGCGGGAAGTGATATAAGCCCAATTTCTGTCATGCATTTGCTGCATAAGTTTTGTTTATTTATCACTTGTATGATGTGCAAACTGACCAATCACTGATTCGGTGATTTCGGCGAGCCCAAAAAGAGATGAGAAGTGTAAAATGCCGTGGAAAACAACTGCGCACCGCGGCCACTGGCCGTCGGCGGGAGGAGGCTGCCATCGGCGAGAGGAGGCTGCCATCGACGAGAGGAGGCTGCCATCGGCGAGAGGAGGTTGCCATCGGCGAGAAGAGACTGCCATCGGCGAGAGGAGGCTGCCATCGGCGAGAGGAGGCTGCCATGGAGGCTGCCATCGGCGAGAGGAGGCTGCCATCGGCGAGAGGAGGTTGCCATCGGCGAGAAGAGACTGCCATCGGCGAGAGGAGGCTGCCATCGGCGAGAGGAGGCTGCCGTCGGCGGGAGGAGACTGCCATCGGCGAGAGGAAGCTGCCATCGGCGAGAGGAGGCTGCCATCGGCGAGAGGAGGTTGCCATCGGCGAGAAGAGACTGCCATCGGCGAGAGGAGGCTGCCATCGGCGAGAGGAGGCTGCCATCGGCGAGAGGAGGTTGCCATCGGCGAGAAGAGACTGCCATCGGCGAGAGGAGGCTGCCATCGGCGAGAGCAGGCTGCCATCGGCGAGAGGAGGTTGCCATCAGCGGAAGGAGACTGCCATCGGCGAGAGGAGGCTGCCATCGACGAGAGGAGGCTTTCATCGGCGAGTGGTGGCTGCCATCGGCGAGAGGAAGCTGCTATCGGTGAGAGCAGGCTGCCATCGACGAGCGGATTGAAAACCAGCCAAGTAAACATTATTGAATAGTCCCTGAAATGCGTAATGGAAACACCAACTCAGAGAAGAACATTCAAATCAATAAAATACGAAAGTTTCAATTCCAGGCTGCTTAGCACGATCAGGCTGCTTTGTACATAACTCGTCACATTTTCCGCAAACAAACTTATGATCAACATATCACAGGAATGAATTGATGTAAGGGACGCTTATAATAACCTATGCTATCATATCATAGCTGCCGTTGCTCCTGACTTTGTCAGTAATCCTACTTAACCCCAGTGGGTGACTCTATTTCAGAGATGAAAATCTGAGCAGACGCTTGCTTTTTCCACACCGCTACCCAAGAACAGGCAATCAGAAGTACCCCCCCCCCCCCCCCCTCTATCCCAGGGACGCAATGAACCGTACGTTAACGCAGGAAAGCACGAAATCAAGTCGCAGCATTACCAACTAGAAAAGAAGAAACGAACATTAAGAAGCGAGCGGGGAGGTGGTGCAGACCCGGCAGGAATTGTTATGCAATAAAAACAGATAAATGACTGCTATTCCTGGTCATCCGTGAGTACACTATCATTGGCCTCACCAATCCGAGTTGGATCCACATCCCTTCCTTGCTTTGAATTTATAAGAGTGTAATGTTTTCCAGGTTTCCTACGAATTACCAGGTTGTTAAATTAATTCATCACCCTAGCACTTCTTCTTGGCTAGTCTAAGCGATATAATAAGGCTGTTGCGGTAAGAAGTGTATTTTTCATTATTCTGGAGAGCATGGTGCTTCAGCTTTTGTTCAAATGGCTCTCCGACATCGTGATCTTCAGTGACATGTGACAGTTCTCAAGAAGATTGCAGATGCAGTGGCAGTAAATTAAGCAATGTGCTACTTGGAGCCTAGCCAAGTAAGTTTTACGGTCATCGGTCTCGTTACCTTTTAGAACTTGTAAGTCTGGTCTCAAGTCCAACCCGCCTGCCTTCAACAGTCACAAACTTCAAGATTTGCAGCTCTGTTTAACACATGACTAGCAGGAAGGCGGTTCAGGCTCTGAAAGCGTGTGAGCCTGATCTGGCCTGCCTCAATTCTGTTCCCTGTGGATGGTTGGGTAGGTGAATCTGCCATGCCTTCAATTATCTGCTCAAGTACAAACCATGGCTGTATGCGTGCACATCTTTTGTCGCGTGGATTCCTTGCCACAAGGATAGTAGAAAACCCGTTTTTAGTATGGTAGTCCATGACCTTGTCATTATCCCGCTTCATATCTTCAAGGACCTCAACTTTCAGGTTTTGATGACTGACGATGCCTGGGCCATCAGTCTACCGGAATTTGGCCGAGTTATCATTGTTTCCATCATCCACATCCTGATATCTCGCTAGCACCCTTCATTGTTTTTCAGCCGGCGGCACGCGACGACGACGACTCCCTGCACGTCCACCTTGAGTTTGTCTTTTATAACCTTGGAGGCAATAGTTCTGATCTCCTCAGCGGTTTCATTTATCTTTGGCTCAGTGATACCGTCTCTACCCAGAATGAGGCAAGACTGGTGCGAGTATTGCTCGGTCTCATCGACAGCAGCCTCCAAGTTTTTTACCATTTCTCGAAACTCAGAGTTTTCCCGTTCCCGCTTCTAGTTTCATATTTCAGTGAAACAATCTCACCTGTATGTAACTCCACCTCATTTCCCACCGATTCAGCTACGTGATCCTTGATTTGCTCCACCTCCTCTCTGGGCTTCCAATGAACTGGTTCGGTTAAGTTACGTTAGATTTAGCTAGCTCAACAGGGAAAATGACAATCTAAGCTTGCTTGATTACATACAAAGAGAAAAAGAATTTACCGGAAGATGCACGTGGTTAGACCTCTAATACTATAAACCCTGTCTAAATCAGTGCGTTATGCTCGATCGAGATGATATGCGTCGCGCTCCCCGCAACGAAGCATGTCGGAACGCATCAATGTCGGGAACACGAATGAACCTGAAGGAAACTTGGTAGAAAGCATGCCGCGGATGTTTTGAAATCCAAGATCCTGTTTGAGAAATGCAAGAAAGATGAGAAGTTTTTGTTTACGTGAGGAGTCGTGGGCAGTTTATGCGTTTGACACCAGCTTCAATTTAAGTATGCTGCTTCAGCTGATCCATTTCCAGCTGTCAACCAGAACAAAGATTGTTGCATCCTCACAGGTGATCACTTACCTTTTCCCCTTGATTAGCGTATCTCAAAAGAATGAGCACGCTGACCTTTACAACGGCGGGCAAAGGCGACATTCTCACCTGACAGTTAGCTGCTTCATGTGTGTTAGGTACTCATTGCATCCGGCCAAAGCTTCCGCATTATGTAGATACTTCCTGATTTGTGCCCGATCTATTTAATTCCCACTTGCATAAACCATGCACAAATTGCTGGCCAACAATACATTTGGATACCTGGGGCTCTCCTGTAATGATTTAGATGGTCGAAGACGCTTCACAAAAAACAGGAAATTAGCATAGCTGAACATGCTGTCACCCAAGGCCGTCCATTCGCAACCTTGAATGAAAATTTTATGAGATTCGAAATAGCTTACAGTAGCGATCACCTGAGCCACTGGCAAGTGACTAGCATGTATGAGAGATATGAAATCACCAGCGGTCATGGCAGATGTCGGATGATGGGCGAAATCGCACCCAACTCGCAGCACGCTTTGTGAATATGGGAGGAATCCATATTTATGTCGGTGGCAGTCGTGGCGCACGAGAGACGCTACACACTTTGACTATAACGCTGCGCCATGTAATTAGGTATTTATTGCCTATCTTATCGTGTTGGAAACAACAGAAAACGGGTGCAAAGCGACGTATCTTTGTCAGTATATCTGGAAAATATAGTTCTGTTTAAATGCGACGTGCGATGCGATGCACAAGGACAAATAAAATAGCTTTCGAGTTTTTCTCCAGAGTGCACACCAGGGGAGATTTCGATGCTTCCGGCATTTTAACGATAGGTTCAAAAATGACGCAACTGTTTCATTTTCCTAGACGAGGGAGAACTGCAGGCACCTTCCAGGCGGCAGTCGCGCCCGTGGATGATAATTTTGACCCAGCCGGTAATACAACAGGAAATATACTCACAGCTGAGGTTGTTTCGTCTGTTGGTGTGTACGAGAACCCGAAGGTTGCATATCTGAAGTATCGTTTAAGAGTTGGATGGTTGTTGAAGCTATTCAGAAAGCGTACTAGATTCGCGTACTAGATTCGTCGTGCTGCGCTTGTGAACTGGATGCTGCTGAAGCTGTCTGGTGGCATGTGCAGGCATATTACTGTTAACCTGGAGTCTAAAATTTTAGATAATGTTCTCATGTATTTTGGTTATTGAAACCACAGGCGATTTTGGCCTCTGATGGGGTGATACGCGTGAATTGTTGACGAAACGAATCGTGATATGATGAATGATACGATGAGCCATGCTCATTCTGGTCGTCACGCAAAATTGCGTTCTTGACAGGCAGCAAACTATGCTATGTGTTTTAGCACCCACTGGTTTATGGTAACTTTTCTACACTTAGTCCAATGGAATGCAATAATTAATCTAACTTAGCTATACTCAGATGAACCAAACATCCTGTTGAAAATTCAAAAAGCTATTTAAGCGGAAGCGGCATGGCACAAATTCAATTGATGACGTTTTCTGGTAAATCGGACTGGACCGGATCAGACTGGGAAATCTGGGAAAAAGCGGATTTACGGGCAGATTGGATCTGGACGGGTTAGACTGGACTGGACCGGGTCCTGAAGATTTAATCCGTGAAGCGCTCTCCCGCCCGGATCTGGGCATTTAGTGTTGCTGTCTCACAGGTGGCAGCACGCGACATAACGAGCTAAACATTGGGGCTTGTGGCATGGCTATCACATCAATTTGATACCAACACATCATCTTCCAAGGCACCTTGTGTTTATATACCAAGGACATGCTCATAAGCTAATGAACAAGCTTTTGGCTAACTTGGTCACAATTTTAGATAAAATGAGTGGACGACCTCATGAAGCTTTAAGGTTAAGCCTAAAGCTGGTTCCTAAACTTAACTTCCTTTGTGCTTTATTTTGGTGGTAAAACCAGCTCTCATATCTTGGAGATGCTGGTTTCATGACAAATTGCAAAGGAGAATAGAACGGCTTATTGCACTAAACAGCAAGCAAACATTTGAACGGTGCATACAATACCCTTCGCTTTCTTTGTATGTGACCTTAATGCGGCACACCGATTGGCGGCAAAATCTTCAGCGTGGAACAGTGGGCGACTATTAGGTGCCATTGCGCGCGGGTAAAACGTTCTGGACCATTTCAAATAGTTGTTGCCATACGCACACCATGCGTTTAATGTCATGGAGAGCAACGCAAGCCGTCGGTCCCTCATGCCTGTAAAGCCCAGAAGCTATGCGCATCATGCATTTCATGACGACTGTGTTATTGGAGGCATGGTGCACGCAATCTTAGCCCGTGGGAAATATATTTCTGGTTTCGTACGCCTAGTACAGTAACAGATGTGACATTTACGACCTCAACACGCCCTAAATATTTTACTCCAATCTTACTGAGTAACGGATTGACATCCTTATGTTGTCTAGACGTGTGAGGCGTTGGCCAAGTAACTAAGTTTATAAGGTTAAGGGCCTAGATAAGGGCATCAGTAGTGTATTGCCTAAGCTGAACGCCCAGGAAATCAGAGAAGCGGGGTTTCCGGGGTAGGAGGCAGATGACGCCATAGAACCTTAGCAGCCGAGCATACCTTAAAACCCAAATGACTACCAAGGCAGTGGTGCAGAGACGCCGCGCACAAAAATGCACGTGGCGCTAGGTGAGCGCATGATGACGTACATGACGCACACGTGTCTGTGGACATGACGAGAAGCATACGTCCGATGCATTTTTCAGGCGCGAGAGCCAGCACCTTTTTGAAGGCGGGATTGAACGATTATGGCAGGAAGTCAACAGCGCTCAATGATTTGACGTCTGTGGAGGCTAGCTCTAGGCCCTAGAGCTGAAAGCCAGCCCAAGATCCCAGGACATATCCGGCCGGACCGAGGGCCAGGCGGCTATTTGTTCGGCCGTTCTTGTGCTTAGCTTGGGATGAACGACAAAGCCGGTGATGAGTAGCCCGCCCGTCCAGTGATGATGGGCGCTCAGAGGCGGTTGGTCACAGGATTGGCCGGTGCTTAAGTCTTATGAACACTTCCCACGAAGATTGCGAGCTCATTGTCCATCTAATAAATTTTGCTAGCTGAGCAAATGCATAGTGGAGGATGCCGGTCGAAAAATGCGCTCACCGCTCACCTCGCTCACCGCAAAATGCTAAGATAAATTTGAGTAACCCAACCAGTGACTGCGCACGCTAGGGAGGGATAACGTACATCATTGACTGTTGCTTAGCTCCAATGAAGACTTTTTAGTTGGACTACGAGCTCGTGTTCCACCTAATACACACTGCTTGCAGTACGATTAACGACAAAACACTCAGGCCGATCAATATGATAACAGGGATACTATGCTAATGGAAAATAGAGGATACATAATTATTCTACCATGAATTAATGCTTGCGAGTTGACAGATTATGAGGGGTGATAGCTGGTGTAAAAAATGTCTGTTCTGCACACCCAATGTCTGAGCCCGACCTACTGTGGTTCATCATTGCCTCTCGGCAGTGGACGGTCGAAATATAACTACATGGACACACAGAATTCGATCATTTGCCTGGGAATAAGGTTAGATTGTCTGATGAAGCAGGCGATTACTCGTCTCAGAAACCTGGATTGAAATTGCAACCACTTGTTTGGGACAGCAAATGGGCAATGCCCTTGCACCAAACGAAAGCTCTTTAAAGCATACATTCCCAGCTCCTGGTATATGTGCCACTCACCGACAGTGTTGTCCTAGAATCATTTCAGTCAAGGATCATGTCCTCAGAGCTTACTGAGACGCATTAATCTATCATGCAGCATAGCATTTAAATGAGTGGCAACCTCCGTGTCAAATAGCATCTTCGCCCTCGCTTGGATAGGGGAACGTGGCCCGCCTCCATCCCCCCCCCCCAAGGTTTTCTGAGGAAACCTCTTCGGCATGTCGTGAAATCGCACCCAAATTTTCTGTAGCCTCTGAGACACCCATTTCCTATGTTATGACATCGAAAGCTGGTTGCTAGCTTTTCCAAGAAGTGATGCTTTTTAGGAACACTGGACGGTGGGCAAAGGACGGCGCTGGTGGTAGTCCAACACTATTAGATTCACTGAGCCCTACATTATAAAGATATGCTCAAAAACATAGCACTGCTCACCGCTTCACTCAGAAGTGTACAGGGAACAAGCGTGTTTAAATTCTGTGTCACTACGGCACATGGTCTCGTATAAACAAACATGTGAAGCTGACAAATATTCCATTTTCAGGTAAATCTGACACCTATCCTATGTTTGATCAAGCAACATAAAACTTCTTGCAAATTGCGATATCTAGTTTAAACCAGTCTTCTGCTCTCTTTTTGCGAGGCTCCATCTTCCTTAGTTTCGAGACGCCATTGGGCTCGCATCGATCATCCCCCCCCCCCCTATCAGTGTGCATTATGAAAAACGGTGAATAAGGGCGGGGCTAATGAATAGGCTATGATCGTACGCAATGACATGCCCATCGTGCAGTTGAGATCTTCATTCCGCAGCCTAATAATATAATTTTCTATGGCCAAGCCCCCCCCCCAAGATCTTTACTCGTGTGTGCCTATAATATCATTTTCAAGGGTTAAGCCCCCACTCCCCAACCCGGAACTTATTTTGGAAAGCTGCGTTCCTGTCCCCAACTCTAATAACGAAATGAGTGGCATCTGGGGAGAAAGCTGTTTTTGTTGTGTTTTGAAGGTAAGCTCAGCGATTTGTTTTTCATCGGCCCCCTCCCCCAATGCAAGGTTTTTTTTTACAAAACTACATTCTTGTAGTTGTAAACATACGATATGACGCAGACCTACAAGCACATGAAAATGCCCTCACACAAATAAGAACAAGATCATGTATTTTAGGGTGTCACCGACGAAGGTCTCGCGCATTGTCTACCGGCCATGAATTGGGACTTGCGTCGGCTTTTAGAATACAACGACGCATACAAGACGACTATCTGAGACTTTTTTTAGACCGCAGCATACCAACCAGCATCGGAAAACAGCGGATTTGCATGATTTTGCCATTTAAGATAAAAAACATGATCTGGCACCGGCAACGACGTTTACAGTGCGCCGCAGCGTCAAACGACGGCGCTGATCGATGATCGGTGGACGGGTCAGCTGAACGGTCGACGAATCAGCTGAGCAATAGGCGAAGCCCCCGTTGTTGCGGTGGTAAGAAAAAGGAAAACAATCGGTTAGGTTACGTGACGCTAAGCTACGTTAGGTTGAGTTAAGTTATGTTGCGTTACGCTACGTTACGTTAAGCTATGTTAGGTTAAGTTTAGTTATGTTACGTTACGCTACGTTACATTACGTTTGTTTGGGATAGGTTAATCTCGTGGAATTGTCGGCCTTATTTGGTTAGCGACGTCATTTGCTATTGAGGTGCTCAGCAAGGCGCAAATAACCAATGCATCTGACGCGCACTAAAAACTCAATAACTAACGAGGTTCTTAACAACAAAAAACTACGCCGTCAATGCGCTTTATGCGTGACGTGTCCGCGACAGCGCCGAATTCGAGGATGTACTGAGTGTTCCTAATATCGTTTTGCCGTTATAATTACGTGATGGTTTGAGAAAATGAGGCATGGTATGCTTAAGCAAGAGTGTACGGATCATAAACCATCTTAACAGGAGTGTACAGATCATAAACCATCTTAACTGATAGAACTTGCATATTTTGCCCATAGCTCTCTCCTCAATCACGATCGCCTGTCACTTCACAGATTTGGCGAACTGACTGGTTGAAAGTGCCTCCATCAACTAAATTGATATCAGAAGATGCTCGAGACATTTTTGAACGCTTCCTTTACCTTCACTGGGTTCCACATGCAATGCAATAACAATAAAGAGCGTTGTGCCTCACAACTACCAGACGTTTATTTCGCTAATTCTGCGGTGCGGCAGGTAGCGCACGAGGCCTTCGCCGGCGATAACCGGCCTTTTGGCTCAAAAGCACTGGCCATCCTGGCAGTAGGAAGCCCCATATTGATCCATGACACGTGTCGATCCGACGTCCTCCTCCGTTGACCTCTCAAGGTACAGTCTGGGTATCCAAAAACAAATAGCCTCCTACATCGGCAAGGCTTTCTCACGTTTCTAACAGGGGCGCCCTTCATGGTAGGTCTTTAGAAGAGCTATACAGCGCTTTAAAGATACTGAAGATTAGCTACGTCCTTCAAACCGTTGAGCTTTTCACGACACGTACACAATCAACGGTAGCCTACAGCCTTGCACAGGACCCAAGCCACAAGCACGTGGCGAGCATTCGAAGCCATCAGCCTCAAATGCGACGGCGATTTAAAACGACGCGTTGCAGACTGATCACGTTCGTCGCAAGGTGCTGAGGTTAGCCGCGCTTCTTACGCCTATTAACAACCTAGTTGTTTGGTTTCTATGCTGTTTAATATGCGACTTGAACTTTTGCTGAAAAATCTGTGAAAAACACCGATCTGACGATATTGGAAAAACTATTGCCACCACTTATCTGTGACGTTAGCACCGGTATAGTAAAGTATGTGTCATATTTTTGTCACCTGCCAAAAAACGTCCCATTTTAAGCTTATCTGCAGGGATTTTGAGGCTCAACTTGCCTATAGAGCGAAACTCCAACTGTTTTGGTATGTGCTCTACACAGGCTCACGCTGCAAGCGTAGCACGTACAGACCAATACTAAGCTTTGAGTTTCGTCTAAGTGGAATGGCCTGTTGTGATTCGGTTCCATTTTCGCAGTTTTGTCTCCAAATAGTTCGCAGAAGTGTCTATTTTACGTCACCGATCATATCCTGAAGATCGTAGCTTTTTCACCCCTGGATGATACATAGAAGACCCGGGGCCCAAGCAGTGTTGACCGTCAATATATTGATTTGGGGCAGGTAAACGGCATGGATCACTAATTTCTCCAGGCTGCTTACATGGTCCCAGCTGAGGGGAAGGACATGGCCCATCTATTTGCACAATGGGGATACACGAGAGACCACTTCTGATCGTTTAATTCCGTCGTAGTCAAGTCACGTGGCTTCAGGCTACGTAGCACGTGACCTCCGTACCACACAAAATATCCTAAGTTCAGACGCCCCGGCCAAGGGCATAACTCTGCCCGCCAAACATGCAGGCTGACGAGAGAAGGATACATAACTATAAAAACACGTTTTCGAAACCAGCAGGCCTGTTACTGCAGCAATTCAATAGCGCGGTTGCAAGATCAGCACCCGGATAAAAAATGCGCATCGGAAACGGCTCGCTAGGAACAGCCCTTTGGGTGGTCTGAGGAAGGCCTCAGTCGAATTGCAGGTACCTTTTTCAATCGGTGGATTCACAAAGAGCAAGACTTTCGGAACTCTGTAAGCAAAAAGCCTTCTGGCAAACGAAGTTTTGCATGCCTTTCTCCTTTCAGCGTAACGGTAGCGTACAGAAAGTTCACAAGCGGCAAAGATATGCAGATGTCTGCCTGGATTTAGGAACAAGTCTTGCCTGCTCTTGAGTCAATCTAACTTAAAATTTGCTCTCCGTCTAATCATATATCAAATATCAATGCAGCTGAGGAACGCGTGAGGTTTCCTAGAAGACGAGTGCAACAGCTCCTTCTCCCGCACATCCAAGTAGGTACAAGCACATAGTTAGACTCCATGGGGTCCAGTTTTCAGTCCCTCCTTTTGGGCAGTACGTCGATGTGCATTTTTGTTGAAGAAAGTTATTTCTCGCGAACGTCGCAACGGGCAATGCTGCTTGCTTTAGTCTGCAATAGGTTGTACAAATCTGCGATGTTTTTCAAAATGATTAGCTGAGTTTTTAAGCCAGCAAACTCAATGGGAGCGTATCTGAGCTCTTCGATGTCTCATTTTAGGCAAACCAGTGTTGCCGCTGCGGGTTTTGGGACCTTTTCGAAACTGATAACAGGCACGTATTTCACACAGAAAGGAAAGATCTTGCTCCTGCTCCTGCGAGCGTTGCCGCCGGACGTGCGTGTGACCGGAGCGTGGGAGCGGCGTCTGTAGCGCGCCCTGCTGCTCGCCAGGTGGGACAGGTGATCGAGGGGGACCAGCGGCGCTGCCGGGCCACCGCACTGCGTGGTGTGTGTTTACTAAGTGTTTACTATTTGCTTAGAGCGTCTGTCTGTCTGTGGGTCGTCTTTTGACGTTGACACGGATGCCGGTCAAACGGTGGATCGCTAGAATGTGAGATTTTGACACGATGCGCACGTGCGCACGTGACGGTGTGTTTGAGCGAATTTTGCGCCAGGGGGGTCGACGGATGGCGCGTGGCGCGTGTTTGAATGCACTTTTTTGGCCCATTGGTCTAGCATGGCCGTCGCGAAAAACGATCTCGACCAAAACCGGCGAGCGGCCGTTTGAAACCATTATCATATCTTGGCACCCGCGGCTCTGAGCGACGCGAAATCGACACCCTTCGACAGAAAATTCAATAGGGAGTCGCATAATGTAGATTGTGACGTTGCACGTGTCCCGTGCAAAATGCACAGTGACGGTAAAGACGAATTTTTCCGTTTTCGACCGTTTTTCACGTTTTACGTCACCGCTCGGCAACCGAAGCCGGTGGAGGCGTGAATTCAGTTTCAAGGCGTCGACCCGTGTACCGGCTACATTTCACGTGGCTAGCACGAGCTCCTGCTTGGGTGTCGACCTTCGATCTAGTCCCAACGTGGCGGTGCTCTGTTTTTTGTTGTTTTTTTCTGATTTCCTTTGTTCAACCTTGCTCGACCTTCTCAACTCCTCATCAATAAGTACAAATTGAAATGTCGAGCACTGTTAATGGGAGTACTCCAAATTTATATGGGGGTTTTGAGCTGAAATATCTATTTTGAAGACCTTTCGGCGCAGTCAACCCTGCACTTTTAAGACCTAAGCCCTCTAGTTTCTGAGGTACTTGCCCGCGAAAATTGGGAAAGGTATATTGAGGAGAGTATTCCAAAGTCGCCTTGGCACTCATGACATCATAACAACGTCATCTAAATCCTGCAATTCCACAAGCCATGCAGCGATCAGGGCCAAAAAGAATCATGATCGAGGTGTTCACATCTGATGCTCGTGAGCGCGATTCCAAGATATAATGACCGCCAAATGGCTGTCAATCAATGTTGCGCAATTTACGATGACGTAATCAAACCATATCGCACTGAGGAGCATATTTACTAAAAACAATTGTACTGTCTAGAGTAGTCTTTTTCGCTTAAAAAAGCATACCAATAGTTATAATAGAGCTTGTCTCAGCACATCTGATGCTTCTTCATTATCTTTAAATGTGCAACATTTCCTGTAATATGAACAATATTCGCTCTACAACGTCGTTTAACTTGTACCTCTTGGTATGCTGAAGGTCGATAACTCAGCATAAGAACTCTGAACTCATAACAAGTGGTCTGCTTCTAATCTGCCTGAAGTGGTTCATGACGATCACAAAGCTCTCGCTTCGCCAAAATTCACCATTGCCATGTTCTACGTCATTTGTAACAATTCCGAAATTTGCTTTTGCACTTTCTCAACCTGGTGAGGCCATACGTGGCCAACATTTGGGCTTTTGGATGCCCTTTTGCTAGGCAATGAGAATTAGTGCATAACTGTTGACTTTGACCTCGTAGATTTCCGAGGAAATTTGCAATTTACGACGCATTGCACCGCGCGCTTCTTTCAGAACCACCCGCAGCATGTGAAGTTGTCCAAAACCGGGCGCGACTTACGCGCAACTACACTTTTCAGGAGAGGAGCTAACCCGCCACTGCGCACCAAATGTAATCGGCGCCATACATTTTGTAACATTCCGACATAAATTGTTTGCCAATCTCCAGTGCCTTATTTATTACGAGTGATTGGCAATTCATGTCTTCAAGGGCTGCTTGGCTCGCCTTAACGGCTTTTTGTTGTGGCACGCATTTATATGTATATATATATATATATATATATATATATACAAAGACCACAAGAGACGTTCTCTTTGGTGCACAAGTTGTTAAAAATGACAACGTATTTGTTGTGCAATATCTTGTTCTTCAAATTCTGGATCTTACGGGTACGTTTTGTCGCATGTGGCTCAGTGATATGCATGACATCTCCAAATGTTTGCAACGCTTCGTCCGACATCGGACATCATCAGTCAATCACAAGCACAACGTTCGATGTATATATATATATATATATATATATATATATATATATATATATAAGGACCACAAGAGCACGTTTTCTTTGATGTACAGGTTGTTAAAAATGACAACATATTTGTTGTGCAATAATATCTTGTACTTCAAATTCTCGATTTCACGGACACGTTTTGTCGCATATGGCTCAATAATATGCATGACATCTCCATCGGACATCATCAGTCAATCACAAGCACAATGTTTGATATATATATATATATATATATATATATATATATATATAAGGACCACTAGAGCACGTTTTCTTTGATGTACAGGTTGTTAAAAATGACAACATATTTGTTGTGCAATATCTTGTTCTTCAAATTCTCGATCTCACGGACGCGTTTTGTCGCATATGGCTCAATGATATGCATGACATCTCCAAATGTTTGTAACGTTTCGTCTGACATCGGACATCATCAGTCAATTACAAGCACAATGCCCGATGTATATATATATATATATATATATATATATATATATATGTATTCAACACGTTGCTTGTTACGACCGACCTGCCGTACATGTCCTGGAGGTTTTTCCTGCGACCCGCGTCCATATAGCTTAAGCTCGTGTGAACCCCAGTTGCTCCGTAGACCCTGAGCGCTAATATGGCCTTTGCAGTTGGTGGTGCTCAATAAAGGGTGCGTGACGACGTGCGTCGCGTTTTCTCATTAAAGAGGTGGGGGGTGTTAACTCTCACAATCTCTGCTGCCCGTGTCAATGTCTGAATCACCATCAAAAACATAACTAACGGTGTCAATGATCATGATAAACCCTGGCTTTACAATGATGATGACTTAAAAACAAAGATGCCTTCGATTGCCAAGGATGGCTACAGCCAAGGCTCTGTGCAGCTGGACTTGAACATGGCTCAGTAACATCAGCAGTTAAAGGGACTGCTCCACGTTTTTGTGCGGTTTTGAACTGAAGAAGCGAGATTAAAAGTCATTCGATGAGGTTCACAGTCCTACCCTGCTCAAGACAGAAAATTCTCTAGTTTTTAAATACACGCATGCAGAGATGTGCAGACTGTTCCCAATCTCACTCGGGCATGCATGACGCCACATAAATGCCATTCAAATGCTGCCACCCCGTTTGGCCAAGCGTCGTTCAAGGCCAGGAAAAATATAATTGTCGAGTCGTTCATGTTTGGCGTTTGTGAGCGCGGTTCCAAATATAACGGACTTGCATTGGTCCTCAATCAATGCTGCGTTGCGCCATAACCGAAAATATGAATACAGATAAACAGCTTCAACTAACGGAAAACATGGCAGAACACCGTGGAAAAGGATCAAAACACGAGACCATAGCGATACTGGCTTCAGGAAACACATCCAGAACCGCCAGTGCCATTTCTCGACGAGTTGAAGTAATACAAGTGAGTGCTAGGGTGGCAATTTCGCGCGGCCAGTTTGACAGCACATTTACCGTCACGCAAGCGTTTCATGATTGTATCGAACAATGACGTATTGAATAGCATAGCTATTAAATGGAGAAATTATTTTGCCTAGGACATTGTTTGGCACTTAAAGGCAATGCACCACCTTTTCATGGGGTGTCGAACCGAAATGGTTATCTTGAAGATCACTTGGTGTATTTCACAGTCCTGCCGCTCTTAGTACCTAAACCTCTTTAATTTCTGAGCTACACGCCCGCGAAGATGGAGAGACTATCTCGGGGTAAAATATTTCAAGGCTGCCTTTGCATTAATGACGTCATAATAACGTCATTCCAATCCTGCTATTCCATAAGCCGTGCGGTGATCAAGGCCAAGAAAATTACAATGGTCGAGTCGTTCATATCTGGCGTTCTTGAGCACGAATTGCGGATACAACGGCCATCAGTGGGCTCTCAAACAATATAATGGAGGGTACGATGACGTATCCAAACCATGGCGTATCGAGGAGCATATTTACTGAGCTTAGAAATTTTGTTGTCTAAATCGGTCTTTTGTCTTAGTAAACCAATAGTCATATGTGCACTTGTTTCATCACATCTGCGGCTTGCTTCATATGTGAAACATTCCCTTCAAAGCATACCAAAGTTACCACTGAGCTTTTTCCATCATATCTGAGGCTTGCCTCAACATCTTTAAATGTGGAGGATTCCCTTTAACCAATCCCCACATCACAATTCACTGTTCTCACTGAAGGGGTTCGTCCCGTCCAATGTCCTACCCGCCCACGAGCTGTCCAGCGCAGCGCTCCAGTGCTCGACGCGAGCGCATGTGGAGCACTCCCTGGCACCATTCAGCAGGCCCACTGGCGGGCGGCCCGTCTGTTCGCAAGCCGAGCTGAACCACACTCCAGGGTCCCCTTCGCAGGTGAGAACGCTCCATATCGGCCTCTGCCCGCCGATCACGTGCCGGAGTTTTTGAAATTCGACATCGGTGAGGTGATGCGAGGAAGCGGATGCTGGTGGCGTCCCGGGGCTCGCCGCCCGCGCCGTGCATATCAATTCTTCAGTGTCTTCACCTGATGCATATACAGCTCTGAGGCTAGAGTGCCATGTGCCGCAGATGAGTCATTATTCCCTTGGCGGTTGTCGGGTCGAACGCGACGGCTGCAGTTTCAGCCGGCGTATTCGCGCGCAGGAAGCTGGAGCCCACAGAGTGTGCTGGGTTGAGGCCGACAAGACTTGAATCCATAGCACGGGTGTGACAGGTTCAACCCCACGGATCTCCCCTGGGTGCCCCAGTATGACAGAAACTTGGGCGTGTGCATGCGCGTGCGCGCGCGCGCGCGCGTGTGTGTGTGTGTGTATGTGTGTGCGTGTGCGTGTGTGTGTGTGTGTGTGTGTGTGTGTGCGTGTGCGTGTGTGTGCGTGTGTGTGTTTGTGTGCGTGTGTGAGTCCCTGTGGCCATCACTGCGTACCTGCCGGCCAAGTCGCCTGCCCTTGAAATTAATAATTGAATAATCTGCCGGTAGTGCTGAGCCGCCGGCGCTCTCTGTATTCAGCATGTGGCGGCCGCGTCGCACTCGCCGGCAGCCCGTGACGTCAGTCACGCGCCGAATCGAGCCAGACAGCTGACCTTCACGGCGCGCCAGGCACAGGCAGCACCGGGATCGCGCTCTGGCGTTCAAATGGCTTAATTGGCCGGCAGTTCGCCTCTTTCGCTCGCCTCTCTCGCCCAGTGTCGCGGTGCGAGTTCATGCACGGTCGTTAATCACGATCCCGATCGCTCTGCTGTTCGTTTGGCAGCGGCCGCGCACTGAGAAAGGCTTCCGCTCTCGGGATGCCAACACCAATCGCCCAAAAAACGCGCAACCATGGCGACCGGCTCCCTGGCCCCGCGGCGCGAGGGCTCCGCAGCTCCGGAGAGTCGCTGCGCAGCCGCACACACAGCGACTCATGCGACGGCTGTAAAACGATGCTGGTGTTGACTTGTATCAAATGCTACATGCCGAATCCAGGTGGAACCCTCATAATAAAGGCCGCGACCGGAGCCGGCCAATCGGAGAAGAAAATATCAGTACACTCCTGGCGACAACCTTACCGTAGGTCATGAAGTTAGCGCGGTAGCAACTTGCGACTTCTCTGTGGACTATCAGATAACTGTCGCTGTAACCGCCTGCAGCCTCCAAGGTCGTGATCGACACGCGTTCAGAACTCTGCTTTTTATTAACACGCGCTCGGGTGGGGGTAAAATTGACCCCCGCCCGAATTGAACTGACAGGAGCCGCATTATACACGTTCCATGAACTTCTCAAAGGTCAGAATGGGCCACTGACCTAAAATGACCCAGGTCAACGTTCTGTTTTTTCAGGAATGTGCCGCCCGCCGTAATCTTTGTCGCTTATTCAAATGCAAAACTCAAGGCAGTCTTGTATGAGTTGGGTCACCATGACCTTCAAAAAGTCAAGCAAGGCCACTGACCTTCAATGAGCGTATGACCTTTTGCTTAGAACTTGAAATTTTGCTTAGGACTTGAATCTAGGCGCTAGGGGCCCTTTAGAGACCAACCTGGAATTTGGCCTCAGTTGACCTTATTTAACCCGAAGGTCACGATCTAGGAACCTGAAATCCTGTCCTAATTAAGTTCACGTACAGGTCAACACACCCTGTAAATTTGGTGTCTCTAGCTCTCTTAGTTCCTGAAATCAAAGGGGAGGGGGCAAATTGACCCCCCCCCCCACACACACCCGAGCGAAGAGTATCCAACCGGCCACCTGGGCGCGCGTTAATGCAACGCGTCATGATGCTGTTTCTGAAAACAGTTCAGCTCCATAGATGCAATACAAAGACGAACGTTACCGTGCCGGCGTGACGCGTCTTTTCCTTGCCTAGCATCGTAACCGACAAAACACGATGTGTATCTTCTCAGGCATCATAAAACCATTCTCCCGGCACGAGTACACCCAAAAAGGACAAAATATCATTTTCGCCGGTTCATTCTGGCCGACGGCTTCGCCTTACTGCAGACAGCGTTGACGAAGTTTGAGGTAGCCGCACCGTCACGAAATACCGAATGAAGAGAGAAACGGCGGTTAAGTCAGAAGCAATTTCAGGTCGCAAACACTTACCACAGTTCTAGGCAATCAAATAAAGTACCAGTGCCGGGTGAACCATTTTTGACACCAATCATCAAC
Source organism: Pollicipes pollicipes (assembly GCF_011947565.3). Lineage (NCBI taxonomy): Eukaryota > Metazoa > Arthropoda > Thecostraca > Pollicipedomorpha > Pollicipedidae > Pollicipes > Pollicipes pollicipes. The sequence goes on from NW_023596746.1 coordinate 11,662,081, forward strand.
CAATAATGACAAATAAATCGCATCACACAATGTCTACATTGAGTCCATCATACACGCGATAGCTAGGAAATCTAAAGGTGGCTATTATGTGCAAACTCTAACGGCGCAAGAGTAGCATTTCTAATGCGATTGCGAGCGGTAAGTGACCACCTCCGGACGATCCCATTACTCCGAAGGGCTTCTCGCTGTCAAACTTCAACGCGCCGGACCAGGACCGTGACGCCGCCCCCGGCGGGGCGCGCCCAGTGAGTGACACGTTCACAGTCGTAGAGACGTGGCGCTGTCGGTTTTGGTTTTCTGTTTTTCGGACTTTTAACACCCTCTAGTCGCAAACACTCACTTACACTCATAAACATGCACCGGACTATGGTGTAACTGCCCCCAGGATCAAGAGGTCGCAGCAGACAGACGTCAGCTGCGCGCAGTAACATGTTGGTACTTGTCAAGTCAGCGTGCTGGAAGCAATGCAACCTCCAGAGCAGCAATGCACGTGCCGGTTGAATAACAAAACGCATACACACGTCAGTATGCCCACGTGATAATCTTTACCAATGTTGGGCTTCAGTGCTCAGAACATGACAATGTCACCAGCACAAAACATTCGCCGCTTTTCCATGAGCCGCTGCTTATTCCACTCGCTTCTGTAAGGTTCTATTTGTTCGGATTGAAATAATTATTCTTATTCTACGTGCACCCGAAATGCTTCAAAGAAAAAACTACTTAATTTTCTTTGTGTATATATGTAAATATATACATAGATACAAATATAAACATATATATATATATATATATATATATATGCATGTTAAAAACAACTGATGACTAAGCATTGACGAGATTTTGATGCATCGTTCTAGTTTCCGGACCTTTGACTTTGCGTCATCGCTTAGATTAAAGATGGTTTGCGCAAAGTCACTCATATATTCATCACTCCTTCCATTCTAACAATTCGAGATCTTATCTCATCTTCGGAGAAGACTAAATTGCACACAAAATAAGTTTTTAGTTTTAAAGGATGAAAAATTGTGCACTACTGTTGGAAAACATATTTTGGTACGGAGAACATAAATGAAGCATAACTAACTGAAGTAAGACGGATTGCTATTTTCATCTTCATACATGTGAAAAACATTCATAATGGGAACATCGCAAAGACACAATGGGAACATTTTTGTCACAATCACATCAGAAGTGCTCACCGCCCACCACCTGGTAGCTCAAGAGTTCTGCAAGAATTTGTCTGTCTGTTTAAGGCCGGAGAGAGTTCGTTAATGAATATGCTTTCCCAAATTTGAAGGCGTCTTCTGTCACTGCACGTCTGTAAAATGTCAGTGCTGTCTGTCAGTTGTTGTCGTGTCAATGTCATGTCGTGTTCCTGTCGCATGTGGTCCAGAGGTGGCCCCGTCACATAAGTGCATTGTCAGGCGTCGTGAGAGTGTCGTGGTGGTCACACCAATGTAGTGTATGGGACGAAGTTTGCAGCCTTCGATGTTGCGTTGGAATTGATATACTACATTGGTGCATTTCAGTTTGTCGGGTTTGTTTGGGCTGTTTCTCATAAGAAAGTTCGATATTTTCTTATTACAATAGTAAATGACAATGTCTATTTTGTGGTCGTTTATTTTGTGGCCTTAAACAGACAGACAAATTCTTGCAGAACTCTTGAGCTACTAGGTGGTGGGCGGTGAGCACTTCTGATGTGATTGTGACAATAGTGTTCCCATTGTCTCTTTGTGATGTCCCCATTATGAGTGTTTCTTACATGTACGAAGGTGAAAATAGCAATCCGTCTTACTTCAATTAGTTATGCTTCATTTATGTTCTCCGTACCAAAACATGTTTCCAACAGTAGTGCACAATTTTTCATCCTTTAAAACTCAAAACATATTTCTTGTGCAATTTAGTCTTCTCCGAAGATGAGAAAAGATCTCGAAACGTTAGAATGGAAGAAGTGATGAATATATGAGAAACTTTGTGCGAACCATCTTTAATCTAAGCGATGACGCAAAGTCAAAGGCCCGGAAACTAGAACGATGCATCAAAGAGCTCGTCAATGCTGAGTCAGCAGTTATTTTAATCAAACATGTATTAAAATAAAGCATTAATCAAAACCTTAATCAACAAAGAATTATGCCAAAATGTTCCAATATATATATATATATATATATATATATATATATATATATATATATATACTAGCTGCGCCGTCGATTATACAGTTAAAGGCATATTGCGATCATTGATGCGAACTGTGTCGCTGTCGGTTACGAGGAATGTAATTCGAACAGCAAAATACTTTAGAAATGCCCTTGAAAGGTGCAATATCTGCTCTATATCCCAGCGCTACCGACAAGAGAAAAATTGAAGCGCTGTAGCCTAGATGAGGTTCGCGTGCGGCGATGCCCAGGAGATCGAGTTCTCACCACTTCACAGGAATGCGTTATCAATGAAACGCTACATGAGAGCACGAACCCAGTGCAGTTCCACTTCGTCTGCGGTCAATGCGTGACATTTGGCACTAGTGGGAACCTGAGATTGAGAGTCGGATGAACGCACCTGATTGTTATTAAACTCTTAACCTTCTCATCCTTTTCCCCTGCACCCTTCAGCTTCAATGAACTCAATTAACTTCAGAAATGAAGATAGATTGGCCACAGAAAACGAAATAATACCGTGGTTTAAAACGGCTGTCAAGCTCTTGGCACAGAGGAGAGTGGACAGTTGACAGGACAGTGACAAACATATCCAAGGCCTTTGGTGCCACCAGGTAACGTCGCTACTGTTGTCACTACGGCAAATGCGGAGCACGGTGACGCTATTGACGCTACAAGCTGGGAACAGTTGAAGCGGGATAAAACCTACTATATAGCGAGTCTGATCGCGCCGATTGGGAAGGGATAGCGAGTAGATCGCGCTGATTCAGAAGGAAAAGGACCATTATTGTCAAGTTAGTAGCATCAATGCATTTGAAACCAAACGCGATAAAGCAACCTTGCAACAGGCTTTCAAATACGGTCCAACGGCGTGCGGGAAGACCAGGGGTCGAGAAGAGCTGACCCCAAACATTCTGAGAGTTTAGGATTGACCCTATGAACGGTGAATGGCGAGACATAATAAAAAATAGGTGACGGGTTGATCCAGGGGCAATAGTTATCGTGGAACAGAGAAGGGTTGGTTACGCTTCGTGTGCATCTAGTTGGTTGTTGCCTGCGCGCAGACGGGCCCTGTCCTGTGCGGCGAGCGTATTTATTCCGGTAGATATAAAAATGCCAGTGCTAGCAAAAATGTGCTGAAAAGCTGTCAAATTTGAGAAGTATTCTTACTGTGTTCCTATACAATTGCTACCGTAAAAACAAGGTTGACACACATAATAAAGACGCATTGAACACAAAAGGAGGGTGTGTGCAAAAGCAGGTGCTGTCTTCACGTGAGCTAAACGAAACAGAACAAGAACGAGTCAGGGAGACGGAAACTAGACATTTTAGCACGCATTGAGAAACATGTTTAAGCTTGTAGCGTACTTAAGAATAATTTTTGGCTATCTTGGGCGTGGGCGCAATCACGACTCAGATTGCGGGGACAATCAATCACGACTCAGATTGCGGGGACGGTCAGAATTGAATGGCTGGGACTTGACACGTAGAGGAGACGCAATGAACTAGGAATGTTTTAATTGGAAGCTAAACACGGGCATTCTGCAGACAACATTTGGGGACCTACGTTACATAATTGGCCAACGGCACATAAAGAGCGAGGCAAACATCGTGTTTCCGTCTCCCATTCTTCATAGAAGTTCTGCAACCACTGAGCATGACATGACAGCCAGAAAGCAAGAGATGGAGTGTAGGTGACAACAGAACAAAACGAGACAGGCTGGCGTCCGGTACAGAATGAGAGAGGACAAGTTATAACAGGATAGAAGAGAGTATCACAGCACAGGGTAGTAGGCAGAGTAGAGTCTTGAAGTCACTGAATAGCAGTGATCATTGGGACTTTTCGACGCACTCAGCTGCTGGGCCTTCATGGCGACGCCTGCCTTTCACGCTGGCAGGAAGGGCGGACAACGCGGGGAGTTGAGCGCCGCACCTCTGGTTTCCTAGACGTGCAGTGGTTAATGCCGACGCCTAAACCGCTACACTATCGACACCCTGAGGGTAGAACACCATACAAGGTAAGTCAGGGTAGGCATGGAAATGAGATGGCAGAACATTGCTGAAAAGAAGACGGTAGCACAATGCAGCACAGCACATAGTAAGGTTGGGAAAAGGGGGAATCGTCAACATGAATCGAAAAGAGACGCTTCTTTCATCCCCAATTACTACATAAACTCAGATCTTGCACTTCCTCCCCCCCCCCCCCCGCCTCCTCTTTGCAACCCAGCACTGGCCAGTGTTGACGTCATCCTTCAACATATAACACCCCCGTGTCCGCTGAGTGTGGAACACCCTACGGCGATCCACGGCCGGCGCGGGCGGTGGACGGCTATCAACAATTCCGCGGACTGCACAAGGTGGGTCTACACTGCTACCTTAACGCAGCCACGCAACATAAATATATGCTGAAACGTATGAAAACGCATAAAACTACACCACACTATGCTCAGAGCTGCATCAAGAACACGCCTGTTTAAGTTTTGTGTCGCTACAGGGCATCTAGTAACTATGAACACGCAAATCTTAACAAGTTGAATGCTCAGAAAAATGCAATATTTGACCAGACAAAATGGCATCAAATAACAGAAAAATGCTGTAGCCTATCGCGAAATGTTATTAAGACCAATTCACTGGTGGTTTCGGCTAGCCTTCACCTTTCTTACTTTGGAAACGGCAGATAGGTTCTTACTTTGCAAACGGCGAATGAGGGCAACGGTTATTAACCACTTGCGCTCTCTGTTTCAAATCACCGGCCATGTTCACTGAGTACGCATGCAATGAAGTGTTGACCTCAGGTTACAGGGCTGTAGTATCTTATCCAATAGAGGCCCCCTAGCGTACTTTTGTGGTGAGTCTCGTGGGTTTTCGCTGCTCAGTCACCCCGCCAACTCATTTTGTGAAGTACGCCCTGTTCCGTTATGTGCACCGAGTGACATCACAAACCTTGTGACGTCTTGTGGCGCGTAGGTACCAGTCACACTCAAACACAAACGCATATGCCTCACGCATGAGGTTCCCCTCCCCCTCCCTTCCCGAGCTTTGAGAAAAGAATGGGCCAAATCCGCGGAGAAACCTATTTGTTGTCGCAATTTAGTGGTAACGGAGGTTGTTTCTCACAGTTCAGCTCACCCCCACCGACTCATTTTCTGAGACTACTCGAACACAGTCCGTGCACGTTTGTTTTTGATGGGTTATCGCTGGGGAGTGAGACAAAATCTAGTGGCTCCTATATGGGAGTCACTGAGTGTTATTTTGTATCAACACTCCTCACTGTTCCTCGCCACATGCAACGATGCGATATGCAAGAACTCTTAAGATGTTTGACACCAAGCACGTAGGTCGGGGATTCGGTGGTGGTTATTTGACCAAAATCGCACACTTCAAATATGCTTTATTTCCGCACCTGTGGCAGCACCGACTGCAGCCAAGGTCGCAGCGGCGAGTTCAGGGTCTGCACCTGCTTCGCAACCACCGGCGGTTGAGTCCTCATTGGGCCGCCTCCCGTTTGTAGCGAATGCTTCCACAGTAGTCTCTAGGCATCAGCGCTGCTGGGCGCGCCGCCCGGTTATCAGACCGTAACATATCTTCCGATATGCGAGATGACCCCCAGCTTCCCGCAGCTGCTCCTCCCTCATTGCTGAGAGCCTTGATAGGCCTGTATCCCATGTCACCGCGCATCCGTTGGGGAGGGGGAGGGAGGCGGAAGCCGAGGCTGCTCCAGCCCACTCCCTGTTCGTTGTTGTCCACTGTCCACTCACTGGTTGCGCTAGTAACCCATATCTCCGTGAAGGGTGTCCTCAACTGAAGCCTGGAGGTTGGGCGGTAAGATGGCGAGAGAGAGATCTGTTTCCGCAGTGAGCCACCGCTTCCTGAGCTTACGCGCAGTGAGACTTCGAGTTCGACAGGTCACTTCCAAGATAGACGTAGAATATAAATACAACGCTTAAATGCATATGGTGTATTCAGAAATGGCTCACTTGGAAATATCCAGGAACAAGGAGCGCGTTGATAGTTTGCTTTGGCGAAACCAAGGGCGGGACAAGTAAGTTTCATTGACCTCTAAAGGCCCCCTCACCTAAAATGCCCGCAGTAGCATTACTAAGGCCTTTTCATAAACACATGGCTCCAAATGAATATATCATCAATTTGTTGTTGTTATTTCAACTTAAGTATCATAGTGCAGAGGTGAGCCGCGCTGCTGGTGTAGCGCGGCGTCCCTGGCACACTATTTGCACCAAAATACTTTGCAGATGGTCGCCGCCTCGGATGACTTGAGATTTACAAAGATAACTTTATAATCCATCTTGCGCACCGTCAAAAACGATAATAGTGCAGCTCCAACCAAACGTTTTGCCTTCTTTCCGCCGTGCCTCCAAACGACAGCTGCGGGCTGCCAATGCCTCTCTCTCCCGCCTCTCTATACTCAGATGGCCGCCGCTGCTGCAGAAGGGCGCCATCACTGCCATCCCCTTCCGCCGACCGGCGCTGCCATGTCACCCTCGCCGCTGTCATGCCATCACGGGCCACCCCTCGCCGCCTCGGGGACACCGCTGCCGCGCTATGGCACAGTGCCGCCGTCTCCTACGGACAGGCCACCACCAACTCCACCTCAGGTGCCACCTCTGCTGCGCTACGACACTGCCACTGTCTGCCACCGGTGGCCGCCATCAACGCCATCTCAGGTGCCACCAATGCTGCGCTGCGACACTGCCACCGTCTGCCACCGATGGCCGCCAACAACGCCACCTCAGGTGCCACCACTGTCGGGCTACGACACTCTGCCACTGTCTGCCACCGACGGACCGCCTATAGGGTCCCAGCCCACGCACGAAAACCACTTACATAGCAATTATGACTCGTTATAAGCACACGTTTTTGCATCTGCCGATACGCAATTATTTCAAGTTAACTAAGGGTGTGAAATGGCCCACTCCTGTCTGTTTTCTTGGTATATCTATTGCCTACCACAAGGAGTTAAAATATATAAAGTGCTCAAGTGCTCAGATATCTCTGTAATCTCTCATTCCTTCAGCCTTGACGTAAAACGTTTGCCTGACAACATGCTACATAGCCGCTTCTTGTAGCGTCAATGACGTCATCTTCTGCCTCACTTGCACGAACAAAGACGCGCGCACTTCATTGCGATGTCTCAAGCCTGCACATACCAGTGCAAGCCATTAGCCTAGAAACAGCCAAGTTATTACTTTCCAGACGATTACATAACACAAATGAAGACTTCAAACAAAGATGGGAAATCATTATGCGGGCAACAGCTGCGCTAAAAGTCACGTTACCATCAATGCATGGCCACGTGTTGAATAGCCCATATTAAGCAACCATCAAGTTCATTTTGCATAGAAACAGCTCGAGTATGAACAGCGTATGATATTGGGCCTGGAATGCGAGACAGAGGATATTGCATCAAATGCTGTTGGAACTGATGCTGTGCTGGAGGCGGCACAGAGATATTGGATCAAATGTGATGCGCATTCTAAAGATTGAACTCACACACCGGCCACGTGGACTGTAGGCCGAGATATTATGGAGACAGCTATTTATGTGGGTTTCAGGCACGGGGGAGTTCCAACGAAAATTATCACCAAAAAAATTGGCGTAATTGCCGAGAAAAGGATGATCTTAAACGCGCTAATAGATGTCTTTTTAATCAACAAATGAGAAGATTGCGTGAGTTTCTAAAGTGCATTTGCGGGAAACATTATGCGTATAGATGAGACAGTATTAATAGTGTTACTCCTCAAATAATAAATAGGAGAATGGAAAGATATATGTGATTGTTCCGCTACATCCCTTTATCAAATGAGTGTTTCGTTGCGTTCCGATAACGTCATGTTGCCGAAATAGCACAGCTATCTCTCCATTCTCCCTCTTATTTTTCGAGGGATAAGGCTTCGAGAAATTATACTGTCCCATCGTTAAAGCCAAGAAGCATCGAAGGCCAAGAAGGGTCAAGCTTTCGGTCTCTGTTCATTATGTATGCTGAACAGTATGTATTTGTATATGTTCTATGATGAGCATCCCTCAACACATCACGAATACCAATCAGCGTTGGCATACCGAACCAGAGGCTGAAGACATGCTGCGTTCGTGTGATTGTGCGAATGCTGCTGTAAAAATGGACCTGAAATAATTTTGACTAGATAGTGGTCACACACCAAAACATCGTACGTTTTTGAGTAGCTCATTTTTATAAAAAAGCTAGTGACATATTCAAGATAATTTGGTACTTTACACTAATGACAAGGTTATGCCGTCCCTTAAAAATCTGCAAATATCAAATAAGTACAATACTTCCATCAGTTCCTACAAAGCAGCTGCCAGTGACGTGCATTCGCCAGCTCGCAACCAAGGAACCCAGAAGGACCTTGGCAGCCCCCCCAAAAAACTCTAGAAAGAGTAGACATGGAAGTGGGCCGACAAGCCGCAGCTGAAACAGAGCACTCGCTGAAATTTGAACGCATCACGGCTCTGGTCAGAAACTCCTAAATATGATGCTGTGAGCTGCAACTAACAATGTGAGGTTGCGCGGGTTGCAATGTCAGATGCATCACATTTGCAAACAAACAGACTATTCACCTGTGCATGGTATGTGACACACCAAAAAAGTTAACGATGCCAATTGTATCAAAGAAGAAACAAAATTAAACAAAAAGAAATCCTAATTTTCAGCAACTTTTCTGACATTACCTGAATGCGAAGTTTCAAACAACGGTGGGGTTATGTACCCCGGATTACAATTTGATTAATAGTTAGTAAATAATAAGAATTCGCCAGGCGCATTGTAGGTCAGAGGAGGGCATGAAGCTACAATCAATCAATTTGGCAATGCTACCTGATAACATAGTTGTATGTCGCTGCTAAGCTCAGGAAAGTGGTACATAAATTTCGAAGACTTTGGGCACGCCCTACTTAACTAGAACTGTGGGGAACTATATCTAGTGAGCGATGGGAAAATACACCGGCGCAAAACAAGGCAAGCCAGAAAAATGTGTGGGAATCTAGAGTCCAGTATTGGACCGATAAATCGTTTGTAACACCACAATTCGCGCGACAACGTCCCCCACAGGCGCTGACCGTGGCCTGACCGGCTCCTAATTGATTCGGCCTGCTTCTGTGTCGGGCGGCGGCCGGCGGAACAGGCTAACGGGTGGATGGTGTTAATAACGTTAATTGTGAAAAAAAAACGTTGTTTGTGGGTTTGGAGCGTCCAAGTGCCGTAAAAATGTGTGCTGTGTTATTGTGGCAAGATATACTCGTTGATTAGGGGCCACGTCTTCATGTAAACGTGAATACTTCCAGATCCGACCTTAGTTACAAATAAAGATCTGGAATTTGTTGTCGACCTACTGGCTGCATGTATAGAGGATCGTCGGAATGTTGAAGTCTGATTGAGGTACACAAATGCACAAGTAGGCCATCAAGTGCTTAAACCCGTTGTTTGTGGTGTCAGATGGGAATGGGATGCGTTGACATGTGTTGTAGAGAAACAAAACAACATAAGGCTTAGCATTAATCTCACACATACAAAACCTGTAATGGTGATTAAGCGTTCAACGAGATGGATTGAGCCATCTTAAGTGCGCAGTCCGAATCTTTGTAATGCATTTTCAACAGACCCCACATGGCCGACTACCCGGATTGGTGGCTAGCCGGCTGGCAGGATCGGCGGCTGACCAGCTGGCCAGATCGGCGGCCTGGCCGGCAATGCCGGATCGGACGCATGCCGTATCGGCGGCATGACCGGCTGGCCGGATAGGCGGCTGGCCGGTTGGTCGGATCGCGGCTGGCCGGCTGGCCGGATCGGCGGCATGAGCGCGCTGATCGGATCGGCGGTTGGCCGGCTGGCCGGACCGGCGGCTGGCCGGCTGGTCGGATCGGCAGTTGGCCGGCTGATCGGCGGCTGACCAGCTAGCCTGAACGGCGGCTGGCTGGCTGGCCGGATCGGCGGTTGACCGGCTTGCCGATCGCGCTTCGGCATCGCGGCTGGCCGGCTGGCTCGATCGGCGGCTGACTAGCTGACCCAAGGCCATATAACAACAGGTTGAGCGTCAGGATTATCCAAGACTTACCAGGTCTCTAACTGGTACCGGAACAGCGACCGCGTATGCCAATTTCGGTCGGTGGTTGAAGCTATAGTACAATTGAAATGCTATTTAATGAACACATAATAACTGACTAAGGGCTATAGTCTGTAACAAAAAATGTGGATTAGCATCCTCAATAGCCTAAAAATCACTTGACATTATTTCACAAGGAAGCCGCATACTAGTTTTGGCAGCTTGTACCAGACCGACTAAACGACTAGGTACAGTCCTCGGGCAGTTGAGTCAGCTGCGCGGCTTGCCTGCGAGAGCAGGAGAGGGTCGGTGGGGGTCAAGTCCAAATCACCTGGGAGATAGTTTCATCAACCAGGTTGATAATTATTTCCATAGACACTTATACACGTGAGACGGGCAGCTGTTTTAGTCAAACTCCGGTAAAGCTACCAGTATGGTGTTCAATGTTACATTTCTCCCTGGTTTCAGCCAAAAACATTGCTGTGAATAACATAGTGATACAAGTGTCAAGTTGAGTCACAAACGTTACCTTGCTGTGGCGGGTTCGAAAACAGGACATGCATGTCATCTACTCCAACTTTTTGAGAACAAGTGTCCTACTGTATTAAAGTCCAGCAAATAACTCCAATTTCTGACCTCGAATTGACGGATCTACTGCAGTCGTTACCACTCATTCATACTTGGGTGGGTTGAAAAAGAACCTGAGCGCCAGCCAGAGCATCGGTACATTCATGTGCGTGCTCGGGACCTAGCAGGAACATCACTGGGCTGGATCCCGCATTCAACCTAGCTGTGGATAACAGTCCCAGTCAGCGGGTGCTGATGGCACCTATGACACCGACAACACCAAGGTGTTCGGCATACTGGGCGATCATGACCACCGACCGGGGCTCTCCTTCCGTCGCCAGCGCTGTTTGCTTTGTCACTGTATTCGTTGTCCGAATGACAGTGGACAGAGAAGGGTGCGCCAACTACCAAGAAGCAATGGTGAGCTGTCAGGAGTCTGACGACCCCTCATCCTCATGTCACCGCCCGTGACCGAAAAATCGCGGTGGGTTGATGAATCCTTCCGTAGGAGCAGTCAAGAGGTGATCCTGAGCGCTGAAGAGGAGCTCCACCGCTACGTTGTGCAGTCGGACGTGGCTTACCATGCAGTGCCCTGGCGGATGCTGGAGAGTGCGTTGTTGTGTCGCATCGGTTCCCATGACGTCTGACATTCCGGCCGCCACTTGGAAGCTCAGTGCAGGTTAGAAAACCATCACACCGGGCTGATCAGGATGCTGGTGGCGCTCTTCCAACGAGAGTGTCTTCATCACCAGGAGAAGCTACCAAGGGCTCATGCGAAGGGTTCATGCTGCGAAGGGATCATGAAGGCCACCTTTTCAAGGGCGACGCATCCGCCTCTGCCACGTTATTAGACGATTGATGAATATGTAGAATCAAGGAGTGCTGTGGCATTTAGAATAGATAAAACACGGACTTCATGCATTGGCAGGTGACAAATATGTGCTTTAGACTACAAGAGATCATGGCATTGTCAGTCATTTGAAAGGCGAATTTGTGTTATCGGATGTGCTTTACCTATTATCACTGTAGTAATTAGTGTTGCGTAAGTAACGAGCTGGTCTTGAGCCTGCTAGTATTTATTCCATCCTTTAGAAGCAAGCTGACCAGTCCCTGAACTGGCCGGCTGGCTGCCCATGCGCCCAATTACATATTGGCACGGCAAGTACTTGTGCTCTGCATCTTTCTGTGAAGGTCATGGAATTGGCCAGCGCAGCGGACGACATACCACGCTCCGCACCGACCGCATACACCGGCAGCACCACCGCGGCACCAGGTGTGTTGACGTCCACCCCACGGCAGTGTCAGATATCGCACCCCTGGACACCATCACGGGATCCGGCACAACGGCGGGGGAATTCTATGCCACTTGTCACACGAACGCCCGGGAAACAGGGCGCTGAGGGTGCCGGTAGTGTACTGGTTAACGCGTCTGTGTTAGCCAGTACACGTCTGGGAAACCGGAGGTATGGGGTTTGATCTTCCGCGATGCCCACCGTTCCTGCCAAGGCGAGAGGCAGGCGACGCCTTATAGCCTCAGCAGCTGAGCGCGTCGCAAAGCCCTGTTGGCCTAACCTGGCAGTTATCCGATACTTGGCGTGTGCGCGGCGGAGCCGTCCTGGCCAGCGGCGGCGATGGATGATGATGCCACGGATGATGCCGCGGCGAGCGGCATCAGCTGTGGGACCCATACTCCCCAGACTTTCCGAAAGGGTGTCACCCGTACCATATAGGATGCGACGGCAGCCGACCACCTCGGGGTGCTAGAGCACCAAGTAGACAAGAGGTGGCCTCTCCGTCATTGCTGGGTATGGGCACGGCAGACCGTCCGCGCACGCAGCCGTGGTGGAGATCGGCGGCGGGAATTTCTCCATGCAGGTAACTCATTGAACAGTGAAATACGGGAAATAGGTGTGTAAGCATCGTGGACAATGGCTGGATCTCGTAAAGCCCATTAAAATCGGCTGCAGCTTAACTTTTTGCTTGTGCGATCTTACACAGGTACCTCGCCACATGCGTTGCTACGGCGCTGTCAGAGCAAGCTTATGCTTCTTGACAGAACCAATATGATGACCAGTATCACGTATCAGCAAGCTGGCCACTCACTCCATTCAGCTGTCCTGCCTTGTCCTGTATGACTATGAATACAGGGCATAGGAAACCCTTCTGGTGCTTTGATTAGCTATTGGTGAAGTGAACAGTGTGGCAGTCTTCACAGCCTGCATGAAGCGACAAACTTGTCGATTGCATCCAAGGCTGCCGGAGAAGGCTACGCAGACGTGACGTCACCATGGGACTAAAGTTTGGTAGCCTGTAGTATGGTTTTGGGATGATACTAAGCAAAGGCTGGTAGATACTAGTAACATGATTACGAACGGAGATCTCGGCAGTGAACTGAGTAGCAATGCTGCTCTACATCTTTGTTTCAATGTTATGTCCACAGATATTGTACAGTTTGCGTTCAAAATTTTCTAAAGACAAATCGATACCACGATCTACTTATAAATCCTTAAGATAAAGCCTATTAATCGACGCTTTCTAGGTCCAGTACGCGCCCCATATTCGTTGTAGTCAACGAGCCTGAACATTTATATGTAATGCCTCCTTGTGAAATGTTTGGTTATTTGTAACTGAGTGGATATCATGTATAATGTTGACATTAGATTTACACTTGGGTAATAATTGTCAATTTATCGTCGCACTGCAGTACCTACATGAAGTAAAATGTGAAAATAAGGTAATGTAAGGAAGGTAAGTGCCAAAAATTTTGCTGTCACTTTACCATGATGCTCCTAGTCGTTGGATTGATTCATGTCCATATTGGTGCAGATCCATAAGGCCGAATAGGTTAGGTGAAAAGGGAACACAGGGAACAATACCTTGACTACTCTTATATATATTCAAGGCTGTTTTCCAACTGAGATATAAACCACCACTCTTTGGCTGACAGAAATTGCAAAACCTGCCAGAAACGTCCATTTTACAGGAAAACCTGCTGTCTTGAAATGAAATGGCGCGCTCTGCATTTATGCCCCGGGTTCACCACTCACTGCCCCCCCCCCCCCCCCCCCAGGGCAAGACGACCCTGCGTCCACCCTGGCAACGTCCCTCTTAAGGCTACAGGAGTATATTTAATTTTCAATGCGTGTTCCGGGGTGCTGCAAGCCCGTCTGGGCCGCCGTTTCTCTCCCCCCCTATGTCGTTGTTGTATGTCGTACTCTTTAACACAGACTGTTTCTAAGTACTTCTGACTAGAGGTCTTCGAAATAGATCGCTGATAAATAAGTAACCCCATCTCTCCGTCGGGTGCAAGCTGGGACCACATTTCAGCATTGATTTTGAAGCTCTGGTGCAACTCTGGTGATCTGGTGCAACGCTATTTCCCGGATGAAAATGCTTTATTGAATGCGCTAGGTCGAAAAAACTGATTCAACAAAACGTTTATCTTTAAGCCGGCCCGCAAATAAAAAACATTTTCACGCCACCGTAGCGTTGGTGCCATATGATTCAGTTTCATGATGGCGTCACAGCGTCGCCTTACCAGGATTCAGTAATGCGGGGGCTTGATTGTATCCATTACTTGATGAAATTGAAGTGTGATATTGACCCTTAACAATCTGCATGCATTTCCAAAGAACGCTGACTTAGCAGTCTAGCATTGAACGGTTCCTAAACATGGTTAATTTACACACAATCACCACCTCAGTGTTTATTTTGGCAGCATTTTAGTACATTTCCCAGTGCATTGCTGCTGCCGTATGCACGACTGGAACATCTGGACTGAGAGCGGAGGCTACCAAATCTGGTACATAATTTCCATGCGACTGAACGAAAAGTCTATAAAGGTGACTTAATCTGCTGCAATGCAGCAACTCTGGTACTCCGGCGACCTAACAAAGCTGCACTGGCTCTGCTGGTATCATGCAGAGCAGCATAGACATTTTATGCCTTTGATAACTGAAACGCATTTTGCGTCGTTTCAGTCTGACATAGTTAAGTGTCTCTGTCTGTGTGAGTGAGTGTCTGATATGTTTATAGAGATTGTATTAAGAACATGCGTGATCAATTGCATGACAATAATGACATCTCAGCATAATAAGGTGAAATATACCATGCACTTTCGGCATCAAGCCATGCACTGGTTGTCTACAGGCTGCCAGCTACCATATTTTGATGCTGGAAAAAATCGGCGTACAGACAATCATATTGTTTCCTACTTCTGCTTAAAATGATACTGTAAATGCTGTGAGGGCCGCATCGGTGTCCAGTGGTAAGGAGCACCAAATGAGTTGGACCATCAAGTCATACTCACTCAACCCAACTCACTTAAAGAAATGTCTCACATTTGTATGGCTTTTGAACTGAAATAGCCATCTTGAGGACATTTTGATGCAGTTCTCGGATATGGCCTTTTTAAGACCCAAAGGATCTGGTTCCTGAGTTACACACCCGCAACGTAAAAAAAAACTCTTATTTAGAACCTATTTCAAAATTGCCTTCTGATAAATGTCGTCATAGAGACGTCATTAGATCCCGGTGATATCACAGGCCGTTTTTTGTTTATGGTCAAAACAGCATGGCCACTGATAGATTCGCAAAGGCGATCATGCTGCACATGCGGTACAGTCCGCGCAAGATGATTGGTTGCTAGTAAGATTTTACTGCTGAATGCGTGTCGCGAACACAAGCGTAAGCAGTTTCGGGTTGTGCGACACTCGTAAACGGGCTATTTTTCCTTATTTCTAGGCCATAGGTCAAAGCTTTAAAAAGAACGCCACTGTCTGCAAAAAAGTACGGCCCCCCAAAAATGGGCACTCTCCCGAAGTTATAAAAAGAAGACGCGACGGCAAGTATGTCTTTTTCTCCTGCTGAGGTTTTTTTTCCTCTACTAACGTATCTCTTACAGACAGCTCGGTTGGCGCATTGTGTATCGGAGCACAAAACCTTGCACGGATTTCTGAGTTAGCAAAGCATTATGAAATGAGGGAAACTTTACAGTTATTTTAGAGAGAGAGAGAGAGACAGAGAGAGAGAGAGAGAGAGAGAGAGAGAGAGAGAATAGAGAGAGAGAGAGAGAGGCTCGCTCTCTCTCTCTCTCTCTCTCTCTCCTCTCTCTCTCTCTCTCTCTCTCTCTCTCTCTCTCTCTCTCTCTCTATCTCCTCGCTCTCTCTCTCTCTCTCTCTCTCTCTCTCTCTACTCTCTCTCTCTCGCTCTCTCTCTCTCTCTCTCTCTCTCGCTCTCGCTCTCCTCTCTCTCTCGCTCTCTCTCGCTCTCTCTCGCGCTGCTCTCGCTTCCTCCGCTCTCGCTCTCTGTCTCTCTCTCTCTCTCTCTCTCTCTCCTCTCTCCTCGCCTCCCTTTCCTCGCTCTCTCTCTCCTCTCCTCTCCTCTCTCTCGCTCTCGCTCTCGTTTCTCTATCTCTCTATCCTCTCTCATCTAAGTATTTCATACATATGGTACGACAATTGAAACATTGAACACAAAATTGTGTTTTACAAGAAGAACCTGTTGACCCCACTACCATGAACCCCGTTGGGACTTTGTTTCGAAATGAAGTCACGGTGAAGTGACTGCTGTGGTGTGACTGAAGATCTGTGCAGAAGTTGAAAAACCTACAATTTGATAGTCCCGCGAGCTGTGCAAATGTGAGATCACACTTATTTCACAAAAGTGCGTAAATCGGGGTTCGAAATGTGTGTTATCACTGGTGGTGTGTGCCAGTGGCTTGTATTGGTATTGATGTGATGGGGAGTGTGCCTGCGAAGTTTGCTCTTCTGAGAGAGAAGATTGCTTTGGTATTCTTCAGTCTACTGACTCCCAATAAAATGTGATATGTTGATGCCCGATATATTGATGCCTATTGATATTGACACCTGCCTCCACCTTTATGTTTGTGTTCGAACATGACAAAGGAATTCTGGCAAACTGAGAGAAACACTAGCACTTTTATTGCAGGGTGTGCAAAGATAAGCACTGGTACTGGCACTTCATTAAGATCTTTCCAACGTTGTGAACCTATTGAGGTATTACGGCATGTAATCCATCCTTTGCATGCCATTATATCAGCAATTCATTTTGGCAGTAGGGGCTGGTGTGGGCGGCTCATTAATGTATATGCTCAGTATACGCCCCATTATATGGCTTTGCAAAATCGCCTTTCCCTGAAGACTTCTGAAAATAGAGCTTTATTATTACTGATGCACATTGTATTGTCTTCACAAATCTTGTACGCAGGCGAGCGTGGGATACTGGGTGCTGAGAGGGGGGAAAAGTATTGCTGTTGGTGTCTTCGACAGTACTTAATACGTTTATCACGAGCCTTGTGTGCAATGGCAGTTTCCATCATCCTTGCATTTGTCCATCCAACCATAACTACATGCATTTGTTGTATCCAGCCTTGTGTAAG